>NC_134357.1:91483985-91795860 GCF_048569485.1 Anomaloglossus baeobatrachus
CTGCGGTTTTGCAGGGAAGTGATGTCATTACAGGAAGAGGAAGCAGAGCAGAGAGTAAACACACACAGATCACAGACATCACAGACATAGAACACACACATTACAGACACACACAGACATCACAGACATAGAACACAGACACAGACACATAGAACACACATAGAGATCAAACGGAAATATAGAAAACAAAGCACGTGGGCTCCGCTGTATATTTACCGTCCAGCCGAGGTAAGCACACAGCGGCGGCTCAGTATTCTCAGGCTGGGAAGGGAGAGGGGCAGGGGTAATGTCCCCCGCCTCCCTCCCACCTCCCGAAGTCGAGAATATCAGCCGCAGCTGCCCCTGCACTGTCGCATGCATTATGCGGCAGTACCGGAGTGTCCCCGGCTCTTCTTGCTGCCGTGTAGCAGTGGCAGTCAAGGTAATACAAGGGGTTAATGGTGGCGGATCACTGTCATTAACTCCAGGCTTGATCATGGCAGTGTCTATGTGACAGTTGACATGATCAACCCGTAAGTAAAGTGAAAAAACACATACACCGAAAAATCCTTTATTTTAAATAAAACACAAACAAGCCCCGTTCACCTTTTTATTAACCCCTCCTGAAACAAAGCTCCGGCGTAATCCACAGGTCCTGCGCTGCTTACATCCAGCCGCGACTGACACACAGCGCTGAATGCAGCCTCGCAGCGAGATAGCAGAGGTAATTACCGGTCATTTCCCACGGCCGGTAATGTGAACTCACTGCCGACCGTGGGAAATGCAGAGTGTGCTCACAGGGACTATCTATCTATCCATCTATCTATCTATCTATCTATCTATCTATCCTTCTATCTATCCCTCTGTCTGTCTATCTATCTATTCTTCTGTCTATTTCTCTATCTCAGAATGAAATGACTTTTTTTCTTTTTTTTTTTCTTCAATGTGCTTTATTGCATTGAATGCAATAAAGCACATACCAACCCGCACGCGGCAAAACCGCAGCAATACCGCGAACAATGCCGCGGTAAAACCGCAGAAAACCGAGGCAAACCGCATGCGGTTTTCGGGTGCGGTTTGCCGCGGTTTTTTACTGCGGGTGTGGTAATCTTTGAATACCTGCGGAATTTTCTTGAGAAAATTCCATTTTCCAGTGCGCACAGGGTCTTAAAGTGCAAACTCTCTCTAATTGGAATCAGGGTTTAGGAATTACAGCTCTAATATGTAGCTGCCTCTTCTTCAAGGGACAAAAAGCAATTGGACAATTATCTCAAAGGAACTTTAATGAGCTGCATGGGCTATGATCAATCAAACAGGTAGAAGGTCTGGAGCTGATTCCAGGTATGGTATTTGCATTTGAGGACTCAGAACATTCACTTAAATGAGCTCTCAATGGAAAAGAAACAAACTATCATTAGGGTGAGAAAAAAAGAAGAAATCCATCAGAGAGATAGCAAAAATGTCAGGAGTAGCCAAATCATGTTTGATACATTCAGTTCAAAACAAGAGCGCATTGGTCAGCTTGGGAACTCAAAAAGACTTGGACGTCCACAGAAGACAATAGTGGTGGATGACTGCAAAATCTACTTTAATTAACCATGAAAGTCTACGCTTCAATTAAATCTCAGTTGATTCATTTTAATTAAAATATAGAACCATGCAGAGTCCAAATCACAAAGATTCGGTCACTGTCCAAAAATTTCTGTACTTGTCTATTGCTACAGAAGACTTGCTTAATCATTGGAAATTGAAGAAGTCCCTGGCCCCTCCAGACCTTGTCCTCAACATATCACAGTAAGGAGTTTTGAATGTATTAAAATTCAATAAATTGTATGGATGTCACATACGTAACAAAAGTCCTGATTTTCCTATGTCAGTCGCACAAACTAGGCAACAAAAGTGACATGGCTTAGCAATACCACTTCCCAAATGTGGTTGTTTCAAGAACATTTCTGGCTTTTTTTTGTATTATTCCCTGCTCAACCTGTTGATGGTGCTAAATGTATCAAATTTTTTTTTTTATATAGTTTGTTAAGTATAGATTGATAGAAAAAAAAATATACAGGTAAGAATAAAAAGGACTCTTTTGGATAACTGATAAATTTGTGTAGTGTAAAACACCTTTTAAAGGTATTTAAAAAAAAATATATTTATATTTGGAATTTTTAAATGAGGCCTGTCAAGTTTTTGCTACTTAATCTGAAAGCAGCATAATATAGAGCTAGAAAACTTGATTCCAGTGAATGTATCACTTATTAGGCTTTGTTGTAGTTTCAATACAATCAGTGTTTTATCAGTAGGAGATTATCACTGCCAGACTCAGTTTAATAATCTATGTAACCCCGCCCCCACCACTGATTAGCAGCTTGCTGACAATGCAGAGTGTACACAGGTAGCTGCCAATCAGTGATGTGGGTGGGGTTACACAGCTCAGCATTATGATCACTGCTGCATCTACAGGAGCATAAAACAGGGATTCTATCAAAACTACCCCAAGCGGCCCAGAAAGGGACACATCCCTGTAATCAACTCCTAAATTATTCTGTTCTCAGATTACATAGAAAAAACCTGCTGACTGATTTGCTATAATGTTGCTTTTGGATTATGTGAATCCTTTACTTGCACCGCTTACTGAAATATTTCCTTTGTTCCTATTGAGGAGTTTGCAAATTAAATTAAGTAAAATGTTGGTTAGCCAAATATGCTGCAATCCATATTATTAACCCAGCACATTGCAGACATACTTTCTTCAGCATTCTTCGAGAATTGATCTTAAGGCGGCCAGATATAGCACATCTGTGTTATCATATGCATGAATTACTGTTGCAAAAGTTTGGATGATGAATTTTTATGAAGCTTTGAAGTTCTGGTTAATAGATTGTGATTCATTTGAAAAGTTCCACTTCTCTTCCACACTTTTCTTCTGATGCATTGATGTGATTGGAAGTTCATTTCTTTGGCTTCAATTTCATAGATGTCAAATGAATCTTCTATTTGTATATCTATATATTCATTTATGATTTGTGCAGGGTAAGTACTTCATCAAGTCATATTTTCATTTTCTGAAAAAGTTCCTTCTATTCATTTTTCAACTAAATTTCATCACTAAGAAGCCTCATATTCCAAGTCTTTTAACCCTTCAAAGAAAAGAAAAGTTAATGTGGGATATTATACTAACACAGGTTTATTCAGGGATCGCAAAAGTCATAATTACATATATACTGTAATTAAATTATAAGTAGAGATGATCAAATACCACAAATATCCGACTTCGTGAATATCCGACGAATAGGTCCCCGCTATGCGATTATTCGATGCGCAATGTAAGTCTATGGGAAGACCGAATAGTCGTTATTCGGGTTTCCCATAGACTTACATTGCGCATCGAAAATTCGCGAATAGTTGAATAGCGGCGACCTATTCGGCGAATATTTGCAAAGTCGGATATTTGTGGTATTTGAACATCCCTAATTATAAGCCAATTCATTATGCAGGGTAAAGGCCGCTTTACACGCTGCAACATCACTCAAGCGATCTCGTTGGGGTCACGGAATTTGTGACGCACATCCGGTCGCTTTAGCGATGTCTTTGCGTGTGACACCTATCAGCGTTTTTGAATCGTCGCAAAAACGGTCAAAATCGCTCATCGGTGACATGCCCCCCTATTCTCAATTGTCGCTGCTGCTTGGTGTACGAAGTAGTTCATCGCTCCTGCGTCAGCACACATCGTTATGTGTGACACCGCAGGAACGAGGAACCTCACCTTACCTGCGGCCGCCCGCAATGTTACGTCCCGCTCATCTGCGCCCCTCCGCTTCTATTGGGCGGCGGTTCAGTGACGCTGCTGTGACGTCACTGTGACGCTGAATGAACCGCCCCCTTAGAAAGGAGGCGGTTCGCCGGTCACAGTGACGTTGAAGAGCAGGTATGTGCGTGTGACGCTGCCGTAGCGATAATGTTCACTACGGCCGCGATCACACGATATTGCATGCACGATGGGGGCGGGTCCTTTAGCGCTCGACATTGCTAGCAATTGCTAGCGATGTCATAGCGTGTAAAGCGGCCTTAAGAGATATAATAGTGACGCAGCAGAGCGACAGGGAAAGCTGTAATTATATACTTACCGCTGGTGAAATGCGGTGGAGCGGCGATGAGTGGTTTTCTAATAAAGTGGATCAATGTTCCCATGAGCCGCACGTGTGGTAACACTTCCTAGTTTCTCACCTTACTAAACAGAGATCCCCTGATATTTTGCGAGATCTCATCATTTAATGAGAAGAGACACCGGGAGGTGTTTCCACTTCCGCAGCTTCTGGAGATATTGCTCCACTTTATTAAAAAACTGTTCATCACCGCTCTTCAAACTAATTTTACTCCGCTACAGCATTTCAGTGAAAAACATACCTGGCTGCAATTATATAGCCAAGCTCAGATTCATGCTGGCCATTGGTTTGGGCAGTATCAACTGATCAAGGAAACTGTCTTCCGGTTTATAGGCCTTCTAATTTGGAACCTAACAGTGCACCCTGCAGCCAGGTATATCTCTAAATATGATCTTTATATATCACTCTGTAAGAGTGGTGGAGAACAGTTATCGCGTTCCTACCCTTGAAAACACCAAATGCGTCAATGTATTTGACACGCCCTCACCGGGGCCATGGGGCACTCGTTACCGGGACGGTCCTTTTCTTGGGTGGGATGTTGCAGCCGCAAGGCCCGGTTCCGTGGCCCAGGCGGTGTCATTATAAAAAGGGTATTATTTACAAGGGATGATGATAGTTATTTGTGACACCACCTCTGGTAATCGGCCAGAGATAGCCTATGCTGCAGGATGGGACCTCTGGAGCAGATGGCGATGCAGCTGAGTTGGTATAGCTCTCCACAGGTAGAGGTGGGCCCCAGGGCTGTTGGGGGTAGTAATCTTTGTAATTGATAGAGGGACTTAACGTTGGGGTGCTGGACTGAGGACGCCGGTAATGACTGGAAAACACAAGGGCCGTAGTTTCCTTTACCTTTTACTTGGTAGTTGATGGTACAGGCCCTGGAGACTGGTCCAGCAGGTAACGGAGGTCCGGTCAGCCTATAAGCAATAGAGGGAATCCACCTAGCCACGTGGGTTGAAGGCCTTCCTATTAGCGCTATATGGGCAGGTCCCTGCGGCTTGGAGCAACACTGCGACCCTGTTCCTCGTGGTGGTAGTGATTCTTACCCATGTGGTGGGCAGCGCAAGTGTGCCGCCCCCACGTCAGTAGCAGCCAGGCTGCTCGGATCCGAATCCGCAGTGGCTCAAGGGATGTCCGGAGGGGGGTCGCGCGGACACTCGAATAAAAAGGGGACGTATTTGTACGGGGATTGCTGTAGATATTTCGTGACGCCACCCACGGTGTGTGGTAAGATGTGGTACCACCGCTGCTGTTGGGGAGCACCCGGGGGAAATGGGATAACAGCTGGATGTTAACCCCTCCGTGGGTAGGGATGCAAGCCCCGGGGCTCAGTGTCCAGAACACGGGGAGTGATGCAGGCCGGAGGTGGCGCGCCGGGCCGGACCGGGGAGTGTTGGTGTACTCACTGTGGAATAATTGCACACAAGTCCGTTGGTAAACCAAGGTGTCAGTGGCCGGCTGCCGCGTCCGGGTTTACTCGGGTCCCACACCCGGCTGGTGTACCGATGTCCCTTCCTCCGGCACTCTGTAATTTTCCTCACTTTCGGATGACTCTGTCTGGAATGAGGAAGTCCACTCCCAGTATCTTCTGGTTGGGAGATGTGCCCGCGAAAACTGACCCTTGGGATTTCAATAGGTGTTTGCAGATATCCTATCCCTCGTGGTGGGCTGCCGTTTTGCTCTATCTGGGCTAATACTTCTGGAGCTAGGCTTGAAACCTTCCCCCAGCCTGGTGAATTAGAGAAGGGGCTTGCAACCGTCTTCTAACTAGGGTCCAGGTACCCAGCCTGTGCACGGTTCCGGACCGGATCTCGCTGTTGGTACGGGTGGGCTCCAACCCTGTCCCAGTCCACTCTGGATTTTTCCGCGACTATATTCCCGTCACCTCTGGACACGGTCCACTGCTTACCACCTAGCCAGTAGACCAGGGCCACTACCCTGTCTACCCTTCACTAGGCTCAGCTTTCCTTTGACAGTCTGTCACTCCTCTCCACTTCAACTCCAAGCTAGACTCCATTTAGACTCTGACTACTTGTTCCCACCCCCTGATCCTCAAGACCCCTAGGTGGGTGCTCCCAATCCACCTGGTCCTGCCCACTGGTGTGTCCTTCCTGCCCTGGGGGGGTGGCTAGGATTTTGTGGCTTTACCTTTGGGTGTTCTGGGGGGCCAGAAACTTGCAATCTCCTGCCCTCTGGGTTTAACTGATTGGGCCTTAGCACCCACTCAGCCTAGGAGCCGGTGTCCTGCTTCCTGTGCTTGGTCCTGCGAGAACTATGTCGCAGCTCTCTTCCCAGAGAACATCTTCTCTCTACTCCTCACTTGTTCTAATTAGTTTCACTTTCTGTGTGTGTGTGTGTGTGTGTGTGTGTGTGAATGTGTGTGTTTCTAACGTCTCCTCCAGATCAGAATGCTTAGGGAAGCTCCCCTCAAACCGGGTTCTTGAGCTCCCCCTTCTGCTCCAGAATAGGAAGTGTTGAGTGCTGGTGTACCTAGCATGGGAGACCCCCCTTGCTTTCAGGCATACCATCACCCCTTCTGAGGAGGACAATGTTACTGTGGCAACCGGACCACTAGGGTGCGACATATTGCTGTGCAGTGTGTATAGTGTCTCTTGTAGATATTTTGTTATGTGAGATGTAATATATTGTGATATGTTCCTGTGATATGTAGTGTTGATGGTGTAAGGTATAATGTGTAACAGTGCCCAGAAACAGACAGTGAGCAGAGTCAGAAGTAGTATAATGGTTGGGATTAGCCCACTGTGGGAGGAGTCGACTGAAAGGGAAAGTAACGGTTAATTCTAAAAAGTGTCAGTGAAGGCCTAGTGAGCGAACATGACTGACGCATAGTTGGTTGGTCATGAAGGTCCCATACTGCTGGAGGAAATGTTAAAGGACCAGCTGGTCACGGGCCTGAGGGATCCATACCTGAGAGAATGTTATTGTTACAACTGTGATATGAGCTTTTTAGAGGTTTTGGCAGAAGCTATAGTTTGAGAGCAAGAGACACCAGATATGGCAGATGTGATCCAGAGCAATGAAGTAACTGCATATGCATTGCCAAACATTGAGCCAGACTGGGCCCATTAGTTACAGCAAGACATGCAGGAGATCAGGGGGAACTACACATCATGAGAAAAACCTTTGCAGCTATCATGAGATCCGATCTTGGATTTTGGCATTAAGAGCGACCATAGACAGGCTGTCCCCCTCCTGGGAAACAACTCTACAGACCTAGGCGCCCACCAGACAGTCACGAAGTTAAGTGATGGACTTGTGGGGGAGTGAGGCACATGTCAAGGAGTTGCCCCATGCAAACCAGTCAACGTTATCTCCAACCTCAACTACTGCAACCTCCTTCTCTGTGGCCTCCATTCTAGCACTCTTGCACTCCTCCAAGCTTTACTAAACACTGCTGCCAAACTAATCATAGAGAAGTGTCTGTTAGCTTTGGCAGTAAGTCATGACCCTTTATTATTTATAGAGGACCAACCAGCAGGATTTTGCAATATGGGATAAAGGCAGTGTCATACAGGCAGTAAGATGCTGAATCCAGGCATACCTGTTATAGAAAGATGTGATGCTTGGTTGATTAAATATCTTTAATCAAATTTGCAGAAAAGCACTGCACTTTGATTGACGTGTGCAATGGGGGCGGGCCTTTGTGGGTCAGGGCCTATCGTTTATGCCTCCTCATCCAGCGTCCTCCTGGTTTCCCCCTTTTTGTTATTTGAATATAGCACTGTGCCTCTGTTGTTGTTGGCGACATATGCGCATTGCCACAGTACTCAGGTCTTCATTAAAATGGCACGGGAGTCCTTGCATGCCTGTACTGTGATTTCTGGCACCATTTTATTGAACACACTATGGTGAAGACTGAGAAGACGTAAAAAAAATCTGCGCACGCACCGATGCTTCTCATGGTTTTCCCCGCAGTGTGTTCAATAAAATGGCACCAGAGATCGCGATATGCCCATGCGCGCACTCTGGCACCATTTTAACGAAGACCTGAGAATTGTGGCAATGCACATGCGCCACCAACAACACCAATGGCAGTGCGCGATATTAGAAAGAAAAGTGGGCAAGACAGGAAGACGCTGGAGGAGGAATAAACACGAGGACCTGACCCAGAAAGACCCGCCCATGTTGCACACATCAAAGTGCAGTGCTTTTCTGCAACTTTGATTATAAATATTTAATCAACCAAGCATCACATCGTTTTATAACAGATATGCCTAGATTCAGCATCTTAGTGCCTGTATGCACTGTCTTTACCTGATATAGCAAAATCCTGCTGGTTGGTCCTCTTTAAGCACACATACACTTGGTCAAGAGAATTAGTTTAATCAATATGTATACATATTCAGTAACGAGACTACTCTCTGTCCTTGCTATGAAGAGTGGTGTGCATGATTAACTTTCAAACACATTTTGCCCAAGGAGCAACTAGAGGTACACTAAACTAAAGATCCATAAATTTTAACTTTTGTTATTGTTTTCAAGTCAAAAGAAAATATTAAAACTAGCATGCAGGGGAACCCGATCCACTCACTATCTCAGGTGTCCGGCCGCGGACCAGACACTGTCACAGACTGGACATAAGTCCTACAAATAATTCTGAGGTCGATAGAACCCTACACTGCCTATTTAAAATTGTTCAGCTAATAGCCTCCCCGACATGTTTCACCATGACAGGCTTCATCAGGGGGCTGAGGCTATAATCATTAGCAGTATAGTACAGAAGGGAGCTAAGGGTTGCAGCCCGCAGCTGTTGTACCTGTACTGGATTTGAAAATTGGGCGGACCCCACATCATTTTTTTAAAATCTATATAAATAAAAATCTTACGTGCGTTTGTAAAGATCCGCTTATCTCAGAAAGTTACCAACCGATTGTTGTCAAATTTTGACACAATGTGCCCCCGAGCCCTGCAAGTGTTTTGGTGCACTCATCGCGATCTTCGCATGTGCGTAATCGTGGAAAATGTCAACTGTTCACGGTAGACTAACAACCACCGGGGTCATCGTGATTCACGCATGCGCGCAACCGTGGAAAATTTCAACTGCAGTCATCGCGATCCATGCATGCGCGTACCCACGGAAAATTTCAACTGTTCATGGTAGTCCAACAATCGTGATATATGCTGGGTCATTGCAACTCACGCAAGCGTGCAACCGTGGAAAATTTCAACTGTTCCCGACCGATTGTTGTCAAATTTTGACATAATGTCCCCTTGAGCCCCGCAAGTGTTTTGGTGCACTCATCGTGATCCACGCATGCGCGTAACTGCGGAAAATTTCAACTGTTCACGGTAGACTAACAACCACCGGGGTCCTCGTGATTCACGCATGCGCGCAACCGCGGAAAATTTCAACTGCACTCATCGCGATCCATGCATGCGCGTACCCACGGAAAATTTCAACTGTTCATGGTAGTCCAACAATCGCGATATATGCTGGGTCATTGCAATTCACGCAAGCGTGCAACCGTGGAAAATTTCTACTGTTCCCGACCGATTGTTGTCAAATTTTGACATAATGTCCCCTTGAGCCCCGCAAGTGTTTTGGTGCACTCATCGTGATCCACGCATGCGCGTAACTGCGGAAAATTTCAACTGTTCACGGTAGACTAACAACCACCGGGGTCCTCGTGATTCACGCATGCGCGCAACCGCGGAAAATTTCAACTGCACTCATCGCGATCCATGCATGCGCGTACCCACGGAAAATTTCAACTGTTCACGGTAGACTAACAACCGCCTGGGTCATCGCGATTCACGCATGCGCACAACCACGAAAAATTTCAATTGCACTCATCGCGATCCACGCATGCGCGTAACCGCGTAAAATCTCAACTGTTCACAGTAGACTAACATACACATTTATTGCATAAAACTGTATGTACCCGCTCAAATAGCCACTTTAAACATTCAAAAATATTAATTAGCTAAAACTCTGCAACGGCACGCGGCTTGCAGTCAAAAAATTGATGAGCAACATAATAGAAGCAATGATTTTGACAGAACCTTACAAAGGTGAAGATATCCTCATTCCTCGAATTCCCATTATTCCATCCGATATACCGTTTCAATTCAAGAAAGTGCAATTTCCTGTTCGATTGGCGTTTGCAATTACTATCACTAAAGCTCAGGGTCAATCTTTAGAATTGTGTGGTCTATATTCACATACGGATTGCTTCAGCCATGGACAATTGTATGTTGCATGCTCTAAGGTTGGCAAACCAGACAATCTTTTTATCTGCGCAGCCGATGGTAAAACCAAAAATATTGTGTTCCCACAAGTGTTGACAAATTAAACTCTTGCTGGAAACTTATCTTCTGTTTAATTTCTTATCCGTTAAACAAGAATGTGCCACAGCGAAGCGTTGCAGGGTACTGCTAGTTAAAAATAAAAAAAGGTGTGAAACAGCTGGCTAAGTTAGCTCTCTGTCTATTGAGCTAATCTTTAGAATGCTTTACACGCTGCAACATCACTAACGATATATCGTCGGGGTCACGTCGTTAGTGACGCACATCCGGCACCGTTAGACATCACAGCATGTGACACCAATGAACGACGATCAATGAGCGCAAAATCGTGAAAAATCATTGCTCATTGACACGTTGCTCCTTTCCCCTGTCCCCTATCGTTGCTGCTGCAGGTACGATGTTGTTCGTCGTTCCTGCGGCAGCACACATCGCTGTGGGTGACACCGCAGGAACGACGAACATCTCCTTACCTGCATCCACCGGCAATGAGGAAGGAAAGAGGTTGGAGGCATGTTCCGGCCGCTCATCTCCGCCCCTCCTCTGCTATTGGATGACTGCCATGTGACGTCGCTGTGACACCGCACGAACCGCCCCCTTAGAAAGGAGGCGGTTTGCCGGCCAGAGCAACGTTGCAGTCCGTGTGACGGGTGTTAGCGATGTTGTGCGCCACGGGCAGCGATTTGCCCGTGACGCACAACTGATGGGGCAGGTACGCTCGCTAGCGATATTGTCGCGGGCGTCGGGGTGCTGCGCTCGCTAATGCTCGGGTCCGGCACTGCTGCTGCTGCTTGGTGGTTCGAGCGGTGGGCCGGATCCGGGGACTCGAGCGTCGCTCCTCGCCCGTGAGTGAAAGGGGTGGTTTGGTTTGGGGATGTAGTCCGTGACGCCACCCACGGGTTGTGGTGAAGTTGGGCACCACCGCTGCTGGTGACGGGAATCCCGGGAGCGATGGTAGGGAGCAGCTGGGATGTTGTTTTCCCCCTCCGTGGGTAGGGGTTGGTGGTCCCGGGGCCCGGTGAGGTGACGGGGAGGCAGGGTTGGCAAGGTGCAGGGTCGCAGGGACTGTGCAGCGCGGTGCCGGATGGCACGGTTGTACTCACTCAGCCACAAAATATACGCAAAGTCTCTGGTAAACCAAACGGCTGGATGGACGGGTCCCGCAGCCGGCTGCTGTGGCTTCTCCCAGACGGTTGGTGGTGGCTGCCTTTTCCTGCACCTGTGTGTTTGTTCAGCTCCGGTGGCTTCCCACCGGTAACCCGCTCCCCAGCGTATATGTGCCGGAGGAGCCCTTTTGCCCGCAGGCTCTGGCCCTTGGAATCCTAGCTTTGGCGGTAGCTGTATTTCCTTTTACTTGGTCAGATAGTTGCCTTCTATCGGGTCTTGGCTGCTAGGAAACCCCTGGGGTTCCGGTCACTAACGGATTTGACCTTTTTCGGCGGCTCCAAGCCTGGTCGGGGTCCGCAGGACCTGCCTGTGTGTGCTGGCTTCACTTTGCTCCCCGGTTCGGTACCGGCGGGCCACCGACCGACCCCGGTCCTACGGTTCCGCGTCGATTCACCTCTCCTGCAGACGGTCACTACCGTCTGCCAACCTTGCTGTCAGTGCCTGGGCCACACACCCAGACACCAGCAGTCACTCCTCTCACTTTCAACTCCTGAACTTCACTGCTGCTGTTCCTGCCTCCAGGACTGTGAACTTCTCAGTGGGTGGGGCCAACCACCTGGCTCCACCCCACCTGGTGTGGACATCAGCCCCTGGAGGGAGGCAACAAGGGTTTTGTGTTTGGCTGATGTGCCTGTCTCGGGGTGGGGGTGTGTGTGTTGCAGTACCTGTGATGACCTGGCTAGTCCAGGGCGCCACAATATCGATACCGATATCGCAGCGTGTAAAGTACCCTTATCTGTTCTTTCTTTCTTTCTTTCTTTCTTTCTTTCTTTCCTTCTTTCTTTCTTATTTTCTTTATATCTCTCTATCTATTTTATCTGTTCTATCAATCTATATCTATCTAAAATTTTTATGGCTTTGCACATTTTACACATTTAAAAAACATTCATTTCAGTTTTAAGCATTTTGTTTACTGGTACCAGTCGCACGTATGCAAACACGGATGTCATATGTATGACACACATATGACCATAGCAGTGCGTGTTTAAATTAGGCCCTATAGTACACTGATAAATCAGGTATTTAGCATGTAAAACTACATTTTGAGTATTATGATTATGCAAATTTGACTTAGGTATCGTATATTGTGTGCAGGAGTCCGGACCTGTTTTTCCAGCATCTCTTGGTTTTCTAGTTAATTGATTAGTTCTGTTATTTTTAATAAATTATATAATAAACTTTTGAGCTTTTAATAAACTCTAGTTTTGGAAAATTATTATATCCTTAGTAACATAATATCATAGAATAAATTAACTGAGATCCAGAATGATATGGGTTTTGGATGAAAGAGAAACATATATTTGTTAATATGTATAACGTTAATAAAACCGTTGCTGGTGTAATTACCACTGACTCCTCATTCTCTGCGTCGTTACATCCGATCACCTGCTTTAAACAGCAAAAATAATCGATAATGAAAAGGTGCAAGATTCAATATATTTTCTATAGCACTTCATAGGTAGGATGGTGAACAGTGTACAGAGGAAGCTGCCAGTCAGGGGCTATATTCTGTATTTTTTGTTTTATAAGATGCACTGGATTATAAGACGCACCCCAAATTTAGAGAAAAAAGGTAAAAAAAAAAAATATGGGGTCCTTTTAATAATCCTGTGGTGTCTTACCGGGGAGGAGGGGCAGCAGCGGTGGTGGAGCATGGGTCACAGGAGGCAGGGGCAGTGCTGGAGTAGAGCGAAGCTGTGGGCAGTGCAGAAGGGGGCCCAGATGCTCACTGCTGGCAGCCGCACTGTCCTGGGGCAGCCGGCGCTGCTCTCTGCTGGGACTCGCTGCGGGCAGTGAGGCACTGGCCATTCTGAAGATGTCAGCGGTGTGGGCTTCAAAGAGATGGCGTCAGGAGTCTGCATGTGCGCAGATCAGAGCTCGAGCCGAGAGCTCCATCTGCGCACGGGCTGACTCTGGACGCCATTATTTGAAGCCCGCATCGCTGACATCTTCAGAATGGCTCATGCCTTGCCGCACAGAGCAGCACCACCCGCCGCACAGACCAGGGCCACCAACCACACAGAGCTGCACAGAGCAGGACCACCAGCCACACAGAGCCACACAGAGCAGGGCCACCAGCCACACAGAGCAGGGCCACCAGCCACACAGAGCCACACAGAGCAGGGCCACCAGCCACACAGAGCAGGGCCACCAGCCACACAGAGCCACACAGAGCAGGGCCACCAGCCACACAGAACCGCACACAGCAAGGCCACCAGCCACACAGAGCAGCACTGCTCGTCGAAGAGAGCAGCGCCCACAGCACAGCGCACAGCATTGCACTGCCTCCTGTGACCCCTCTCCACCCCCCCCCATTAAGCTACATTCGGATTTGAAGATGCACCCCTTATTTTCCTCCCAAATTTTTCCTAGGAAAAGTGTGTCTTACGCCTCTTTCACACGTCAGTGATTCTGGTACGTTTGTGCTTTTTTTTAAATATACCAGAATCACTGATGTACGCAGACCCATTATAATCAATGGGTCTGCTCACACATCAGTGTTGTTTCACTGACCATGTCTCCATGCAGCGTTCACGCGTGTGCGTGATTGCCGCACGGAGACATGTTCATTTTTTTCTGGCATCACTGATGTTCCACGGACCACGCAGTGGTGTGATCCGTGAGACACATGCCAGAAAAAAACGTGCTTTTAAAATAAAAATCATTTTTACTCACCCGGCTCCAGCGGCGCTCTCTGCAGCCCGTGCAGCCTGCTGCTTCTGAGCCAGCTCATTACTGTCGCGCATATTCATGATGCACGACACAGCCGACCCAGAAACAGCTGCTGCGGGGGTCACCGCCGGCCGGATGCTGCACCGCGGGAGCGATCAGCACCATGGAGAGCGGGAGCGGGCACAGGTAAGTTAATCTTTAAGTGCAATCACAGGCCACGGAGAATGGAGCCCGGATTGCACTTAGACAACCCACGTGTGCCGTGATTCACAGCACACGGAGGGACATGTGCGTGTTTTACACGCCAGTGAAAAACGTCAATGTTTTTCACTGACGTGTGAAACGGGCGTTAGGTACATTTTATCATTCAGAGCCTTGCTACATCTTCAATATTAAAAACAGGGATTTTATCAAAACTACACCAAGCAGTCTAGTAAGTGATACATCATTGGAATCAGGCTCTTTGCCCCTACGTCATGCAGCTATCAGATTGCATAGCAAAAACCTGCTGATAGATTTACTTTAAATTAACCAATATGTGCAATAGGAGTTTTTGTTTGTGCACTGTGATTATACAATAAGTTATGACTGTGGGAGTCAATGTTGTACCAAACTTGTGTTTCTATGGGTTCGTTGTATTAGATTGCAGTTAGCCACATAAACAGTTCTGGTAATGAAAAGTTTATAGCAATAATTTAATATCTATTTACATAGGAGCAGAGCCCACTTGATAAGTATTATAGAGACAGAAATCATTTGTCTTCAGGACGTGAACTTAGTTAATGCTTTTTACTTAGCAAGTAATAATGTCACAACGTTAAGGAAATAGTGAGTTCAATGTAAGGGCACAAGGAGCGAGAAGAAGAATATTTGTCACTATGTGGATGGGATGAATTGAACAGTACTGCCGGTTTCTTTGAAGTGAGACGAGCATCATGCGGATTGTAGAGTCATTATTTTTCTATTCACTGGTCTCAAAGCGGAATTATTCATTTTTCAAACATCTCTGCTTTATTCTATGCAGAAGATCCTCAGAGAGAAGCGATAATGTGTAAAAGTTGTGAACCCCAGGCTCCTTTATTGAGGGTCATTTGGATCAGTTTATTTATGCATTTTTCTAATAATCATCTTTTCCTCACTGCTGGTTTATTTGCCTTTAGTTTATTATTGAATGTATTGAAAATAATCTCAAAAAGCAATAGTATATAGCTAGCTAGGGGGTAGGAATAGCTTAACAGGGCCACTTACATAGTAGAGTCCACGAGGAGCAACCTCCTCTCTCAACTGAATTGGCATGTATGTTGTGCGGATGTAGGCAGGCATTTGGTGCGGATACAGGCGTGCATGTGGTGCGCATACAGGCGTGCATGTGGTGCGGATACAGGCATGCATGTGGTGCGAATACAGGCGTGCATGTGGTGCGGATACAAGCGTGCATGTGGTGCAATACAGGAGTACATGTGGTGCGGATACACGCGTACATGTGGTGTAGATACAGGCAAGCATGTGGTATAGATACAGGTGTGCATGTGGTGCAGATATAAGCATGCCTTTGGTGCAGATACCGGCATGCATGTGGAGCAGATACGGGCATGCATGTGGTGTGGATACTGGTGTGGATGTGGTTTGGCTACAGCCGTGCATGTGGTGCAGATGCAAGCATGCATGTTGTGTGGATACAGTGTTGCATGTGGTGCGGATACAAGTACAAGCATGTAGGTTGTGTGGATACAGGTGTGCATGTGGTGCAGATACAGGTGGGCATGTGGTGCAGATACAGGCGTGTATGCGGGACAGATACAAGTGTGCGTGTGGTGCGGATACAGGCGTGCATGTGGTGCCCATACAGGTGTGCATATGGTGCCAGTGTGGCGCCCCAGGACCTGGTCGCCACAACAGCATTGCCCTTCCAAAGGGTTAATGCTGAGCCTGGAGGTAATGGGGAGGTCCATTGGCCAGCAAGTTTAACATCCAACGTAGTTCTCCCTCCGGCCAGCAGGGGGAGCTCTGAACCTGGAATTCCAGGGAGCATTCCTTAAGTCTGACCTGAGGGAGGAAGTAGTGTTCAGTCTGTAGATAGAAGTGACAGTGAACAGACGCAGAGTGTGCTGTCCTGTGGATCTGGGGCCTAGAGCTAGAGTAGCTTGGCCCAGGGAAGCAGGAGTAGCAGAGAGGCAGCGAAGAGACTCGGACATCGGAGTCTGTGGCCACCAGGGCTTAAAATACTCCCTGGTAGCCGAATCCGAAGGGCAGGAGAGCTGCAAGCACCTGGCCCATAAACATCCCGAAGGTACAGCTGCAGCATCAGGGTCCGGTGTGGACTCCAGCAGAGAAGCACCAGAGAGGGCCTGCGCAGCCTACTACAGAGGGAAAGGGATGTACCATCGGTCCCAGCAGCAAAGAGGGCCATTGCTGGATTCAGAGAAGCAGGGTCCTATCATAACCAAGAAAAGCACAGGAGTAGGCCTCATACTCAGCTGGCCAGAAAGATCACCCCAAAGTACTTCCAGGCCGACCGGATCCCCATCACCACCTGTAACGGTCTCCCAGGACTGGACTGTTCCCAAAGTAAAAGAGGAAAAGGTAAAGAGACTGTTGTTTGTGCCTGGTTCTTTCATTGCCTGTCGGCCCTGCACCGTGTTAGCCGCACAACACCATAGACTTTCACGAGCACTAACAGTGTTCCCGGGGTTCCGCTCCACCTGTGGGGAGCAGTACCACCATTGCTGCCATAACATCACCCCGGAGGCCTTACACAGCAGCGGCGGCTTAATAGCCGCAGACCACAGGTGGCGTCACGAACACAAACTTTAATTCAAGCCACATATTCTACTGACACCCACCAGGGCCACGGAGCCGGGCCCAGCCACCACTGACTACCACCGGACTAGTCCGGCCCGGCACCGGGTGTCCCACAGCCCTGGGGTGGGCGAGTCACCGATACAGGCGTACACATAGTGCCGATAAAGGTGTACATGTGGTGCCGATACAGGCGTGCATGTGGTGCCGCTACAGGCGTGCATGTGGTGCCGATACAGGCGTGCATATGGTGCCGATAAAGGCATACATGTGGTGCCGATACATGCATGGATGTGGTGCCGATACAGGCATGGATGTGGTGCTGATACAGGCATGGATGTGTGTTATGTCACCGCCGGAGTCTGCTCCAGCGACTTCTGCTCCGATCGCCAGGCGACGCCATGTTCCTGCCGTGGATGGTGCTGGTGATGGGAGAGGAGTCGATGCCAGCGGCATCGGTGGGTGCAGGCTCCGATCATCCACTGGGCTGGGTTATCTTGGGATCTGCAGTACCGCTGGCTGACTGTGGGTGGCATGTGTCTTCCAGCTGAAGTTGCCAGCGTTCAGCTACAGCCAATGGGAAGACACCACACCCTTCTTATTCCCCCTCCTGTCACATGACCACTGCCAGAGATAGTTCTGATTTTCCTGGCTCCTGTTACGTCCTATTCTGTTGGTGATTCCTGTGTTGACTTCTGCGTGTTTTCTGACTACCCTCCTGCCTACTGTTTTTGTACCTCGCTGCCTGATCCGGATTTGACCTCTGCTATGTTTGTTGACTATGTCATTGCCTGCCGATTCTGTCCCTGTTCCGCAATTACTGGTTTGACCCTGCCTGACTACTACTCTCATCGGACTGCAGCCTCCCACAGGTAGTGATCTCCAGGGTCCTGTGTAATTCCAATTCCCTGTATAGGTGTTAAAGGGTTTCAGGGTTCTGGGGGTCCTACTTGGTGAGTGGCTTCCCTCTAGTCTGTCCATTACATCCCATCTGAGTCTGTTGATCCAGGTAGGCGTTACAATGTGGTGCCGATACAGGTGTGGATGTGGTGCCGATACAGTTACACCTCTGGTAGTTTAGGGAATCATGTGCTCCCTGCCCTACCACTCTCCCTTCTGTAAGCTGCAGTTTGCTTTGGCCTGCAGTATGGTATGACCATGCACAACATGTCTCGACCCAGCAAAGGTGGCACAATGATGTCACCACATCATTCTTCTTGCAGTTTAAAGCTGACTGTAATGATGGACACTTTAGGATCTGAGAGTAGGGGAGTATTTATACAATTAATTCTACAAGGGCAGCTCAGGGGGCATTATTACTTATTGTGAGTCATTGAAGGGACATTACTACTTTAAAGGGCACTCAAGGGGATAATAATAATTGCTAAAAGGACACTTAAAGTGCATTATTGTTTTAAATAGGGTAACTGTAATGACTCACATAACCTAAAGCTGCAACAAAGTAAAAACATAGGACCCACACACCTTTAATATTGAACGTACAGGTACACAAATCCGTTATATGGCCACTATACAAACATAAAAAGCGCGCAAAAGCCATCCAGCCCACACTCTTTGATCAAAAAACGAGAACTAAGTTCCTTATGTTTTTAAAATTTGTAGCAAAATTGGAGTTGATGTATTCATTAATTTCTTTGCACTGCCACACCGTGTATATATATGCTTAGACTAAAGCTGGTCATACGTATTAATATTCGGCCAACAGCTTCTGCATGTCTGTATGACCGGGGCATTTAGTGATATGCTGATGTAAGTCTTAAAATTTATCATGGAATCAGTGAAAACTATCTTATATAATTTTTAACCCATTGCAAAAGTGTATAAATCAATACAGTTTGACCAGAAAGCCATGGACCCCATAGGGGGGAGGGGCGACATGACCAGAGGGAAGGAAGGGAGTGAGGGGGTTAATAAAGTTGAAATAGGGCATTATGGGAGGATATAGGGGATTGGTGGAGAAAGGGTCCCTATAGGGGAGGGGGGGAAGTATATAAGTAATGGGGAGGGGTCTTACCTCCCCTTTCGACTCCGGACGGCGACAGATTCCCAGGACCAGGACGTCGGCAGCGTGGACGTGGCGGACCCTCAGAAGTGGGACCAGATGATACGAGCGGCGATGGCGGTGCACGGGGCCCGGGCAGTGCAGTCCCACGTCAGGGCTGCCTGGGTTTCCCCGTCGGCACCTGCCCCTCGCTCCCCCTCTAGCCGCGGGCGGCGTTCCAGGCCCCCGTTCAGGTATTCTCCGGGCGCAGGGGGGGGCGAGGAGGCCCAGCGAGAGCCCCCCCTCGGGACCCTCCGCGGCGGGGCGGGCGGCAGCAGCTCCCAGCGTCTGCCCCGGCCGCCGGGAGGAATCTCCGGCGAGGCCGCGGCGGCCGAGAAGGGGGCGTGGCCAGCCTGGGGCCTTCTTCCGATGTCAGGCCTCGGGCTGGAGTGCAGAGCCCAGCGGCGTCTCCCGGCCGGGAGCGAGCCCGGCGATGGACTGAGGCCAGCGGTGGCCTGGATGGAGGCGGGCCCGACCTGGGGCCTACTTCCGGTCCAAGGCCTCGGGCTAGATTTGGCAGGCCGGCGGCAGCCCGGGATCCGGGCCGTGCCCAGCGTGGATCGGAGGCACGGAGAGGGGGCGTGTCCGGCCTGGGGCCTGCTGTGGATGCCGGGCCCCCGGCGGTGGGGCACGTCCCGGCGGCTGCTCCTATATAGGTGCGGGCCCAGCGGATGATGGAGGCCAGCTGTACCCCCCCCCCCGAGGACAGGGGGGGAGGAGGGGGCCGGGCGCAGGCAGCCAGCGGGGGGACCGGGTGGGCAGGCGCCACCAGGATACCTGCGAGGCTGCAGAGAGAAGGAGGGACGGCGGGAGCCCTGCTGCGACTGCCAGGTCCCTCAGGTCAGCAGCACTGCGTCCGGCGGCCGCGGTCTCCCTCGGGCGGGGAGGACCCAGCGGGAGGTCCCAGTCGGAGGCCCTGGAGGGCAGGAAACGACGGTGGGGAGCCCCCCAAGCCCGGGGAGAGGCTCCTCCAGGAAGAGGATGCGGTTGGCGGCGGCCCAGGGGACAGGACGGTCTTGTGGGCTGTCGCCGCACAGTGCCCACGCGGCGGCCCAGGAGGGCGGCCGTGGTGGAGGGGGCGCATCGGCTGCGTCCTCTGGGGCTGGGACGGTTGGAGGACGACTACAGCAAGGAAGAAGAACGAGCCCTCAGGTCGGGGGGACGAACCAGAGGAGCAGATGGCAGAGGACGTCACAGTTTCGATTTCTATCTCTGCGTCACGGTCGGGTGAGCTAGCCGTGGATTCGGCATTGCTTGCGGCGCGGGGTGCGGGTGTTGGGGAGGTGGCTGCGGGTACGGCAGCGCCAGAGGGGTCAGCTTTACTTAGTCAGTTGCTGGGGGTTTTTTGCAGGGTTTAGCGCGAGCGCTGGTGGCGGCGGCCTGGACGGGGTCAGCGGCGGATGGCGCAGCAGCGGCCAATGGCGAGAAGGCGCCGGTGGGGGCGGGTGCAGTTAGCGGAGTAGTGGAGTCCGTGGGCGACAAAACAGGTGATGGAAAAGGAGGATGAGGTGGTGCGGCTGGATGATAGGGCGAAGAGCGAGGTGTAGGTGTGCTTTGAGGGACCGCTAGGGGCACACCTCAAAAAAAAAAAAAAAAAAAAAACATTTGGAAAGGAGAGTAGGTGGAGAGATTTTCCCTACTACCCCTGGAGAAATTTAACCTAAGCAGGGTGAAGCCGAGCGATTCCGAGAAGGAAAAGGAGGAGGAAGAAAAACGCCGTTATAGGCTCATTCCTCGTTCCTTTTTCCAATTGGTTGCAGGCGTTCGTAATTTTGGCCAGCGTGATAGGGGAAAGGAGCCGGAGCCTTGCTCGGCTCTGTTTGGCTATACGGATGCAATCGGGGAGGCGTATCGCACGTATGGGGGCTTGGCATGGCTCCGGTATGCTGAGCAGTTTAGGCAGCGGACGGCGTTGCGGCCCGGCTTGCGGTGGGACCATGAGGACATTTCCTTATGGATGCGTTTAATGGCGGCCCCGAGCCAGCCCTTTCGTGGGGGCGCCGGGGGGGCGGGAGCCGGGCCCTCGGGTATCCAGAAAAAGGGATTGGTGCTGGCAATTTAACGAAGGCCAGTAAAAAATTTGGTGCAGCGTGTAGGTTACATCATGAGTGCTCCGGCTGCGGGGGGGGGGACATAGTTTGTCCAAATGTTTTAAGAAAGGGAGAGGCAAGGCCAGGGACGGGTCTGGTAAAAGGGAGGACGCTGGTGAAAATAGGGGCGATGGCGCCGTTTTAAGTAGGTATCCGGACGGGGCAGCGGCGTCGCTTTTGTGGTTTGGTTTTGTACGGTTTTCAGATTCCGTCGGCGGTTGAGGCATTGCCTCTGGTTTGTCGTAACTTACGGTCGGCAAGGGCCACCCTATGGTTGGGGGTGAGACGTTGGGTAAAGAGGCTGAGCTGGGCAGGATGGGGGGCCCATTTGAGAGCCCGCCGTGCAGTAATCTGGTGGTGTCCCTGCTGGGGGTGGTGCCAAAGTAGGAACCGAACAAATTTCGGCTCATTCATCATCTTTCATTTCCGGAGGGGTCGTCGGGGAATGATGGCATCGCGCCGGAGTTGTCGGCGGTGTACTACGTCTCATTTGACAAAGCGCTGGATTTGGTACGGGCGGCGGGACGCGGTGCATTGATTGCAAAGGCGGATGTAGAAGCGGCGTTTCGTTTATTGCCGGTGCATCCGGAGAGTCAGCACCTTCTGGGTTGTGCTGGTGGGGGGAAAGTTTTATGGGGATCGTTGTTTGCCTATGGGCTGTTCAATTTCTTGTTCATATTTGGAGGTGTTTAGCTCCTTTGTTGAGTGGGTGGCGCAGGACGTGTCTGGCTTGTCCTCCATTATCCACTATTTGGATGATTTTCTGTGCGTTGGTCCGGCGGGTTCCATGGTGTGCGCTGGTTTGTTGTTCGCCTTGCAGAGAATGGCGGATCGTTTTGGGATCCATTTGGCGCAAGAAAAGCGGAGGGGCCGGCGCCGGTTATGCGGTTCCTGGGGAGTGACTTGACTCTCTGGCTATGGAATGTAGGTTGCCGGAGGACAAGATTGTGGATTTGCGGAGCGCAGTTGCGGCGATGCTGGCAGCGAAAAAAAAAAAAAAAAAAAAAAAAAGTGCGGCTTAAGGTGCTACAGTCTTGGCTCGGGAAGCTGCATTTTGCATGCAGGATTATGCCAATGGGACGTGTTTTCGCCAGGAGGTTGGCGACGGCTACGGCAGGCGTGCGGTCCTAGGGGCATTTGGTGCGGGTCACGCGGGAGATCAAGGAAGATTTCTTGGTTTGGGATGTCTTCTTGAGGCGTTTTACCGGTCGAGCTTTGTGGTTGGAGAAGGCGGTGCCTAAGGGTGCGCTGGAGCTGTATACGGATGCGGCCGGGTCGGCGGGTTTCGGCGCCATTTTCAGGGACATTGGTGCATTGGGAAGTGGCCTGAGGAATGGCGGCAGAGTGGCCTGGTAAAAAAATCTGGCCCTGCGGGAGTTGTTTCCAATCGTGGGGGCGGTGGTGTTGTGGGGGTCGCAATTTTCGGGACGTAAAGTGTGCTTTCATTGCGATAATCAGGCGGTGGTGCATGCAATAAACAGCTTGTCAGCGAAGTTTGGACTGGTAGTGGCATATCTGCGGCATTTGGTGCTCAAGTGTTTACTGTGGAATATTCATGTGGTTGAAAAACATGTGCCGGGGGTGGATAACGGGGTGGCTGACGCTTTATCTCGTTTTCAGTTCCACAGGTTTCGGGACTTAAGGCCGGGGGCGGACGAGATTGGAGCGGTGTGTCCAGAGGACTTGGGGAGCCTGGTGAGGCAGTGATTGTGGGCTTGATTAGAAATTTTGTAACCGAGGTGACTTGGTGCCGTTATGCAAAAGTGTGGGTTGAGTGGCAGGCAGTGCTGGGAGCGATGTTGGCAACGGGCGAGGGGATTATTTATTGGCGCTCTTGGCATTGGTGAGTGAGGATTTTAAGGCTGGGAGGTCAGCATCGGCTGTGGGGCAGTGGCCTTCTGGTTAAAGGTTAGGGGTGAGCAAGACGTTTCGCGGGATTTCCGCGTGCGGCAGGCCTTGAAGGGTTTTCAGAAAGGGGTAAAGGTGCGGGACGCTAGGCATCCCATTTCGTTGGACTTGTTACGGCGATTGGTGGATGGTTTGCGGGTTCTTTGTGTCTCAGCATATGAGACGGTACTGTTTGAAGCCGCTTTTGTGTTAGCTTTTCCGGGGTTTTTGGATTGGGGAGTTGGTGAGCCCTTCTAGGGTTAATGGGGGCGGTTATTGCTATCCGAGGGTGTGTCGGTAGTGGGACAGAGAGTGGAGTGTCGGCTCCGGCGGTCCAAAATGGAACAGATGGGTCGAGGCATGTTGGTAGTGTTGTATGCGGTGCGAGGGGATGAGTTGTGCCCGGTGCAGGTGGTGAGTACGTTTGTGGATGGCGGGGCGGTCTTCCGGGCCCGCTGTTGTGTCACGAAGACTGGGCTTGGTAGTCTCGTTACCAGTTTTGTAGCAGTGCTGAGGAGTTGTCTGCGCTGGGCGGGGGAGAGCCCAGTGGATTACGGGTCTCATTCCTTTGGGATCAGGGCAGCGATGGAGGCTTCTCGTTGGGGCCTTGGAGATTACGTGGTGAGACGGATTGGTCGGTGGGAGTCCTATCGTTTTCGGGGTTATGTGCGCCCACAGTTGTTATCTCATTGAGGTTTCGGTTGGAGTTTTTGTTTGTGTTGCTGTTGGGGGTTGTTGTTCCTTGGGCAATTTGGAATGGCGCTGTTGTTTGTTAAAGTTGTTTCTTTTATCATGGGAGTGTGTCTGATCTGGGTTTTGGGGCACTCTGTCGTTTTTCTGGGGGGGGCCCGTTGGGCTGACGCTCGTCCAAAATGGTCGGCAGTTGGGTGTGGACGGATCGCTGGCGTCGGTCAAGTGGATTGGAGTGCGTGGCATGGAATGGAGCAGGGTCGTGCCGGAGTTCGAATATTATTACAGGATGGTCAGACCTCCGAACGTGTTAGTGTTGCACGTGGGGGGGAATGACCTGGGTTCGCGGGCATCCCGCGATCTGATCAGGGACACTAAGATGGACCTTTTTGCGTTTATGGACACGGTATCCGGGCTTGATAGTGGTGTGGTCGGATATTGTGGCCAGATTATGGTGGAGGGGGGACCGGTCGGTGGAAAAGCTTAACCGCGCCCGGGCTCAAGTGAACAGGGTGGTTGCGCGTTTTGTGCGGAAAAATGGCGGTGTTGTGGTGAGGCACGTGGACCTGGAGTCGCCGAAGTGGCAGTTTAGGAGGAGTGATGGGGTTCACCTTAATGATATTGGTTCCGATTTATGGGCCCTGGGTTTGCCTGATGGCGTGGAGCAAGCCTTGGGTGTGTGGCGGGTCCAGGCCACGTAAGGTGTCACGTGTCCTGTCCTGTGGCGGGGGTAGGTCTGGTCCAGAAGCGGTTGTAATGGATTGGTAGCTGGACCGAGAGGCACTGTCTGGGTATGGTGTCTCCGGGTTCCGGTAAATTGCAGGCACGGGGTTCTGCAAAGTTTGGGGGGTATTAATCCGTGGGGTGATTAATACCTCATCTCTGGGTCGGAGTGTTGCGGCCAGGGATATTGGCGTAGGAATTGGTTTCTGGATCGGGCCTACATAAGGTTTTCATGTTTTGTTTATTATGTGTTACCTATTATTGTGTGTTTGGGGTCGCCCGTTGGACGGCGCCCCCTTGTGTTAGTATGTTAATAATAGGTAATAAAGGCTGCTGTGGCCAATTTGTTTAACCAAGTCATATGCAGTCGGTGTGTTATTTTAGGTTAAGTTGGGTATACTAACCATCACGACCGGAGAATCCTTCCTCAGTGGTCAAGAAAGCCATGGACCCCATAGGGGGGAGGGGCGACATGACCAGAGGGAAGGAAGGGAGTGAGGGGGTTAATAAAGTTGAAATAGGGCATTATGGGAGGATATAGGGGATTGGTGGAGAAAGGGTCCCTATAGGGGAGGGGGGGAAGTATATAAGTAATGGGGAGGGGTCTTACCTCCCCTTTCGACTCCGGACGGCGACAGATTCCCGCCCACCCTCCCTTTGTGGTTTGTGAAGGCGTTTTGTTTTTAGCTATGTTCAAAAAAAAAAAAAAGGGAAAGGTAATATTAAAAAAAAAAAAAAAACAAAAAAAAAAAACCAATGTTGAAAGGGATGTATGTTAGTCGCAGCAGCGGGGGTAGGTCTGGTCCAGAAGCGGTTGTAAGGGATTGGTAGCTGGACCGAGAGGCACTGTCTGGGTATGGTGTCTCCGGGTTCCGGTAAATTGCAGGCACGGGGTTCTGCAAAGTTTGGGGGGTATTAATCCGTGGGGTGATTAATACCTCATCTCTGGGTCGGAGTGTTGCGGCCAGGGATATTGGCGTAGGAATTGGTTTCTGGATCGGGCCTACATAAGGTTTTCATGTTTTGTTTATTATGTGTTACCTATTATTGTGTGTTTGGGGTCGCCCGTTGGACGGCGCCCCCTTGTGTTAGTATGTTAATAATAGGTAATAAAGGCTGCTGTGGCCAATTTGTTTAACCAAGTCATATGCAGTCGGTGTGTTATTTTAGGTTAAGTTGGGTATACTAACCATCACGACCGGAGAATCCTTCCTCAGTGGTCATGTAGGGAAAGTGCAGCCACAACTTGAATTTTGGGCTTTAGATTCTTCTTTTTGCATTGGTATCAAATGGTTTGATTCTAGAAGTGACAGTACCAAAAAGAAGTGAATTTGGGACCATGCATCATCATGTCTTTTGGGCAGAAGAGTAACATCAACATCAACCTCGTGGAACATGAATGAAGAAGCGACATAGATGACTTCCACTCCATTCACTTATGAGGTCCTCAACCCTCAGAATCTAGATACTTGTTATCTACTTCATGGATGGATGATGAGGTGTACTTGTTGGCAAATGATTTAATTGATTAATTTATCTTTATCTTTTTTTGGGTGGTATAAATCTCTGCCACCACTGATCTAAATCCAGATTTAACGAGCAAGTGGGAGTGCAGAAAGAATTTTGTCATTTATCTCTAGAGAATAGTGTCTATTTGTCATGATGTTACTTCGATATAGGGAGGGACAAGGGGCTCCATTCTATCCCTTATGTTAAGGGACCCTAGGCCATCCTTCACTTACTACTAATTGTGGAGACATCAAGTCATGTGCATTTCTATACTCATGGAAAATACTACTCTAATACCCCCTCCCTCAATGGAGGGATAGGGTAGGAGCGAGATGGTGAACAAATAAGGACAGACATGGGAAAATCAAAACTGTGACACACTGCACACACACAGGACTAGACAAAAAGTGACTCAGAAGAAAAACAAGAGCAGGAGGGTAGCTACAAAAAAGGCAACAAGTGTTAACTGCACAACTGCACACAGTAACAGGTATCACACAAGGTAGTCTGGATCACCACTGCTCCCCAGACCAACTAAGATAAACTATAGCTGGCATAGGTGGAAGGATACAGCCAGCATATATAGGAGGGTAGCAGATGTGATTGGCTCCTCCACAGCTGGTGATCAAAGGACACTAACAAGCAGACTAGGCGAGATTAAGCCCTGCTAGCCTGTCTCTGAATTAGCACTCAGAAGGTTGATGCCTGAGATCACAGAAACCAGAGGAGTTATCATTCAGAGTGTCAGAATTTGTATTCTGAACAGGACCCGACCCCGCCATAACAGTTGGCGAAGTTTGTGAAAATCTCTGTGTGATACTATTTCACTTAAACAGGGTCATATTGTGTAGACCCCTCAAACTCAGGTCCTGTAAACCTGATATGACTGTAAAGCAGCCCCTACCTTTAGAGTTGATAGTACCAATTATATTTTATATCTGAGTCTAGCACAGCTGATTTGCCCTTTCTAGAAATTGTTGTATTTTCTATCTGGGAAGAATTTTATATACTGTTATTCTAAATGTACATATGTGACAGAATATCCATATCAAATATTTTTCTGTTTTTTTTTCTCAGTATAGGTTGCCCTTTAACTGAGCAAATGGAAAATTTTATCAAGATAAACTAAAATTTATATCACCCATTAGTTGTACTGTATCACTAACGAATGACTCACGTCTTTTACTTATTTTTGCCAGTGCATTATTCATGGCCTCATGCTCACACAAAGAACATAATATGCATTTAGGATTTCAAAAAATTTGGCAGGGCTAGTTAATATTCCTTTTGGAAAATCTCTGCTTACATTACAGAATACACTTGTGCTTTCCCCGTAAATAAATAATTACAGCTGTCGAATGTATTGATGCGATTTAATAATTATAAATGACCTGTTTTTTTTCCGAAATTCTGGACATAATGTTTGCCTTTGACAGAGCATGAAAAACACATGAAATAAAAGAACAAATGTTTTTTGTTACAACATTTTTCAAACAGTGCCCTGATGGAATAACTATTAACGGTGACATTGCGTCCAGTTGAATTACATGGCCAAAAACATCTCATGGCCAATTTAAGCAAAAATCCTAATGATAGTCATTAAAAATATATATTTTACAAAGAAAATGTTATGTAAATTTTATCATAGACCTCTGTAAGAAATTATGGCAGATGCCTAATTATGTGCACTTTTCAGGGGGAACGGTGGTTACACTAGGTTCACATAAATGGTGGGTCTTGGCTAACCTTGAGCGTCATGAGTAGAGTTGAGCGCGGTTCGTGGTTCGAGGTTCTCCAGTTTGCGGTTCGAGTGATTTTGGGGGCTGTTCTAGATCGACCTAGAACTCGAGCTTTTTGCTAAAGCTCGATAGTTCTAGTTACGTTCTAGAACGGTTCTAGCAGCAAAAAGCCAAGCTAATTACTAGCTGGCTTTCCGCTGTAATAGTGTAAGTCACTCTGTGACTCACACTATTATGAAATTTCAGCGTATAGTGTGCGGGAACAGCGCATTCAGATCACTGCTGCTGGCCATTTTTTTTTTTTTTCTGTTCTTCCTTCCCCAAGTGCGCGTGTAGTGGGGCGGGCCAGCATGTCAGCCAATCCCAGACACACACACAGCTAAGTGGACTTTTTGCCAGACAAGCAAGGGCATGTATCATAGGATGTCCATGTCACATGTCCCTGCATTATAAATACGGCCATCTGCCCGTCAGGACGCCATTATCTGCCTTCTGCTTCTAGGTGACAGTCACCGCAGACGCAGCTCCTGCCGCCGATCCTGCTGTGTACGCTCTACACACAGAGCTATACAGAGTAGGGATAGAAGTTTCTATTAGCCCTTGTAAGGGCTAATTACAGCAGGCTCAGAGCCATAGGTGACAGTCAGGTCCGTGGAAACAGATTTTAACAGCTACAGAAGATAACAGCGTCCATGTAGCTAAGCTTAGGGACTTCCTCGCTGCATTTCCCCATTAGGAGGGATAGAAAGTGAGGCTTCCTTTCCTCTACACTGACCCACAACCCTGCCACTGTACCCTCCTGCCCTTTGCACACTCAAGCTCATTGTTACTAAGCCATTATACTAGCAAACACTGAGTAAACTTAGTGGCATCCTAAAAGTGGCTGTTGGACTTCCATTATTGTCCTACTGGTGCAAAGCTATTTGCAGCACCACTGCATTGCACACTCAAGCTCATTGTTACTAAGCCATTATACTAGCAAACACTGAGTAAACTTAGTGGCATCCGAAAAGTGGCTGTTGGACTTCCATTATTGTCCCACTGGTGCAAAGCTATTTGCAGCACCACTGCATTGCACACTCAAACTCATTGTTACTAAGCCATTATACTAGCAAACACTGAGTAAACTTAGTGGCATCCTAAAAGTGGCTGATGGACGTCCATTAGTGTCCCACTAGTTCAAATCTATTTGCAGCACCTCTGCATTGCACACTCAAACTCATTGTTACTAAGCCATTCTAATAGCAAACTATGCTGCCAGTTTAAGGGCCGTAGTTGCATTGTCAGGGATAGTTATTATTGTTTATTCTGCTGTTAATAAAGATAGACCACCGCTGCAATCTACAACACCTCTCAATTTTTACTAACACATTTTAAGTGCACAATCTTGTCGCAATCAAAATGAGTGGCAAAATGACAGATGCTGGTGGAAAGGGGAAGAGGCGTGTTGGAAAAGAAAAAAAGGGTTTGTCCGTGGGGAAGGTGGCAAAGCTCCATTAGCATCTGCTGAAGATAGACCATCTTCCAGCAAAAGTAAGATGTCTACTACTTACCGTAGACAATCCGATGTGCTCCCTTTTTTACGGACAACTGGAACAAAGGTAGATGATGGCCAAAAAAAGAAAATGCTTGAATGGATCTCAAGTGGTCCAACAAGTGCCCTCTCTGCCACCTCAACTACCGCATCCAAAAAAACACCAGTCCTCTGAGTTGTCATCCCAATCACACTTGCTTTCTCCCAGCTCTGAAGTCTCCATCCGCCCTGCACAGTATGGTGGAACTGAGATGGCTGAGTCTGCAGAGCTGTTCAGTCACACTATAGCCTGGGAATCAGAGGTGTGCTCCCAAGCTACAGTGAGTACAGACCAGGAAATGGTCTGCAGTGATGCCCAGAACCTTTGTGACTCTGATTCAGGCCGTGAGGACCAGGCTTCTGAGCATAATGTTGACCCTTATTCACAAACTGTAACACCTGTTGTTATAGACAATGAGGAACATACTGATGACGATGAGACGCAGATACCAGATTGGGATGACAACTTAAATATTCGGTCAGGGCAAGAAGAGGCTCGGTCTGAGGGTGAGGGGAGTGCAAACACAACAATTGATGAGGAAGTTCTAGATCCCACCTACTGTCAAGCCACAGTCAGGCACTCGAGGAGGTCAACAGAGGTGGTGGAGGAGGATGCAACTGATGACGAAATTACCTTGCACCTTCCTGGACAGAGAAGGAGTACTGGTAGCACGTTTACACCTGCATCCTCAGCCACCACTGTGCCTCTGAGCACTAGTCGGGGTGGATCAGCAGGTCACATGCCCTCTAAGCCTTGCCTAGCCTGGTCCTTTTTTGACACAGCAAAAGATCGCCCAAATTATGTGATTCTGTTAGTAGAGGGCAAAACCTCAGCAGTTTGACAACTTCTTCCATGAATCGTCACATGAAAAAATATCATATGTCCCAGTGGGAAGCTCACCGTGCTGCAATGCGGCCTAGCGGAGCGAACCATCCAACGCCTGCCCCTTCCAGTGCATCCGCGCGCTCTTCATCTTCTAGGACTGTGGGGACAGCTGTCACACCTGGTTTTCCACGCGCAACTTCCACCACTGTAACCGCAACAGGCAGTTTGCTTGGTAGGTCGTCAGTTGGTTTGGAAGAGGAAACAAGTGCGTGTGTACAGCTCTCTCAGACATCAATAGCACCAACGTTGGATGAAGGCAACATCATGTCTACGCCTGCACTTTCCTCACAAACCTGCATTTTTCCAGGGACACCCTACTCAACACCGTCTACACACAGCTGCCAGATCTTTGTCCCTCAGATGTGGACAAATAAAAGGCCATTTCCTGCGACCCATGACAAAGCTAAGAGGTTGACTTTATCCCTCTGTAAGCTCTTGGCTACCGAAATGCTGCCTTTCCGCCTAGTGGACACACAGGATTTTAGAGACCTTATGTCTGTTGCTGTGCCCCAGTACCAGATGCCCAGTCGCCACTACTTCTCTAAGAAAGGTGTGCCTGTGCTACACCAGCATGTCGCACACAACATTACCGCTTCCTTGAGAAACTCTGTGTGTGAACTGGTGCATTTCACCACCGATAGTTGGACCAGTAAGCATGGACAGGGACGTCACATGTCACTGACAGGGCACTGGGTAGCTATGGTGATAGATGGTGAAGGGTCTGCTGCACAAGTCTTGCCGTCCCCAAGACTTGTGTGTCAATCCTCTGTCTGTCCAAGTTCCGCCAATGCTTCTGCCTCCTCCACCTCGTGTGGGTCCTCCACCTCTGCCCCAAGCCTGCCTGGTCAAGCCACCAGCGTTCTAACTGTGCAGAAGGAATCACGAACCCCTCATTACTATGCTGGCAGCAGAGCGCAACGGCATCAGGCGGTCTTTAGCTTGAAATGTCTTGGAAATAAAAGTCACACAGCGGCTGAGTTGTGGGCATCTCTGGAGACTGAGTTTGGTAAATGGTTGTCTCCACTCAACCTGCAGCCTGGTAAGGCCGTGTGCGACATTGCTGCAAACCTGGGTGCGGCCCTTCGTCTGGGCAAGGTGACACACGTGATTTGTATGGCTCACGTGTTGAACCTTGTTGTCCAGCAATTTTTAACACACTATCCCAGCCTAGATGGCCTTCTGAACAGGGCACGAAAACTGTCTGCTCACTTCCGCCGTTCAACCACCGCTTCTGGAGCGACTTGCATCGCTCCAGAAGTCTTTCGGCCTGCCGGTTCATCGCCTGAAATGTGATGTACCGACACGCTGGAATTCGACTCTCCACATGTTACAGCGACTGTGGCAGCACCGTCGAGCCCTGGTGCAATACATCATGACGTATAGCCTGGTCCAACGAGATGCAGAGGTGGGGCAGATCACCCTGATGGAGTGGTCTCAGATCAAGGACCTATGCACCCTTCTGCACAGTTTCGACATGGCGACGAATATGTTTAGCGCTGACAATGCCATTATCAGCATGACAATTCCAGTCATTTACATGCTGGAGCACACGCTAAACACTATTCGGTGTCAGGGGGTGGGACAACAGGAAGGGGAGGAACTACAGGAGGATTCATATGCGCAAGAGACAACAACATCACCAAGGTACAGACGTTCATCATCACCAACGCGGCAGGCATGGGACCATGGGGGACAGGGATCAGGGGGGAGATGTCAGAGGAAGAAAGAACGGTTAGCACCTCTATGCCACAAACACAGCGTGGACTTGGTCCGCATGGCAGCGCAAGACACATGAGCGCCTTCTTGCTGCACTACCTCCAACATGACCCTCATATTGTCAAAATTAGAAGTGATGATGACTACTGGCTTGTCACACTATTAGATCCCCAGTACAAGTCCAAAATTTGTGACATAATCCCAGCCATAGAAAGGGACACACGTATGCAGGAGTATCAGCAAAAGCTGTTACTCGATCTTAGCTCGGCTTTTCCACCAAACAACCCTGGTGCAGGGAATGAATCTCCCAGTTGTAACTTGACAAACATGGGACGGTCTCGTCATCTTCAACAGTCTACCTGTACCAGCAGCATCGTATCTGGTGCTGGTAACAGCCATTTTATTGAATCTTTTCATAATTTTTTTAGACCATCCTTTGCAAGGTCACCAGAGACAACAAGTCTGACACATAGTCAACGGCTGGAGAGGATGATACAGGAGTATCTCTAAATGAACATCGATGCCATGACTTTGCAAATGGAGCCTTGCTCATTTTGGGCTTCAAATCTTGAAAAATGGCCAGAGCTCTCCACTTACGCCTTGGAGATCTTGTCGTGTCCAGCTGCCAGCGTTGTCTCTGAACGTGTCTTCAGTGCTGCTGGGTGTGTGCTGACAGATAAGCGCACGCGTCTGTCCAGTGACAATGTGGACAGACTAACGTTCATCAAAATGAACAAGTCATGGATCCACAAGGAATTTACTACCCCTGTGTCATCCTGGGGAGAGTAAATGCTTGTGGATTTTTAATGTTCTTGATGCAAATCTAGCTGTGAAGTGTACAACTAGGGCACAACTGCTGCCACTGAAGGGGTGGGTGTCTGTGTGGCCCAATTTTTGGAAAAAAGGGAGACTCCACTTGGAGTAACCCTTGCTTGCTGTGTTTTTTAAAAGGAGCCAAGATGAACAAGTCATTGTTCAGCAAAGACTTTGCTACCTATCCCGGAGTCAACCTGGGGACGGTTAACTATGGCGTATTTTTGAATGTGCTTGATGCAAATCTACCTGTGAAGTGTACAACTGGGGCACAAGTGCTGCCACTGAAGAGGTGGGTGTGTGTGTGGCCCAATTTTTGGAAAAAAGGGAGACTCCACTTGGAGTAACCTTGCGGTGTTTTACATGATTTTAGAAGGGCATGCCATGCCTATATCTGTGTCTCATCCTCTTTTCCTTGTATCGCTGTTTTGTTTTCGCATGAGAATTTGTTCTTGTCACTTTCCCATGTGTTTGTGTTGTGTTGTGAGTTGTTTGTCACCTTTTGGACACCTTTGAGGGTGTTTTCTAGGTGTTTTTATGTGTTTGTGATTGCCTCTCATTGTTTCCTATGCGGTTCGAGTGCTTCGCCGAACCGGTTCACCGAACCGAACTCGAACGAGACCTCCGTTCAGCGAACTGAACTCGAGCCGAACCACGGCCGGTTCACTCATCTCTAGTCATGTGGTATTTGGCCTTGCACTCTTCACACCACAGAGTAGGACAAGCAGCCTGAGATCTCCTAGTTGTAGAACCTGTCATGGGCATTGGCTGTGTTTTGCTTATCTGCTCTCCAGTACAGCAATAGTTAATTCCTGCTGGCTTTTGAATGGTGGCTAGGAGCTCAGGCTCCTAATGACCTTTCACAGCCACCTTCACCCTTTATAGAGTTTTGGATCCTGTTGCTTGTCGCCGGATATAGCTTCAGCGTTACTCCTGCGTTGTGATCCAGTGCTTGGTGACCTGTTGTGTGCTGTGGAAATATCCCCATTGTTATTTTATTTCCTTCCTGTGTTTATTTCCTCCTGGGTTCATATTGTCTCTCCCTTATATCTGGTTGCTTTGTGCATGAGCTTTAGTTCTTTCCCCTGTCTGTTGTTATTTGTGGGGTTTGCTTCTCAAGTCCAGGCCCTCTCCTGGGGTGGGGGGAGAGGGGGTGTAAGATCAGGGCTCAAACAAGAGTTAGAGACACGCTGGAGGCCCAGACCTAGCTAACATCAAGCTTAACTCTGAGATGAGGGACAGCTTAGGGTTCCTAGTTTGAGGGTTAGTTTAGGGGCCCATCTTCTGTTACCCTGATCCCTGTGACATTGAATGACCGCCACTCTCATCTATAGCAGCTTGGGCACTGATATAGGTACACCATGTGGTAGAGCAGGGAGCTATGGGCTGTTTCGTTGACCACAAGACACTTGTGGACTGTACCCTACAGAGTGGAATGGCCCCATGATGATGCCACCGCACTGCTTAACTGGAGACTTATATATGTGTGTGTGTATATATATATATGGCAAAAATTAAGAGACCTCTACAACATTGTCAATTTTCTGATTTTTCTCTTTTTATTTTTGAGTGAAATGTAAATTGCTCTCTCACACTACTGACAACATGTCTTTTCCAAGCAATATTTTTTGTATTTATCTTCTGAAAATGAGAATTGTTCAAAATGACATAAAATGCATTGCTTTCAGATCTCAAATAATGCAAAGAAAACAAGTTTATAATCCTTTAGAAACAGCAATACTAATGTTTTAACTCAGGGAGAGTTCAGAAATCAGTATTTTGTGGAATAACCATGATTTTTAATCACAGCTTTCATGCGTTTTTTCATACTTTCCACCAGTCCTTCACACTGCTTTTGGGTGACCTTATGCCACTCCTGGTGCAAAAATGTAAGCAGTTCTTCTTTGTTTGATGGCTTGTGACTATCCATCTTACTCTTGAATATATTCCAGAGGTTTTCAATGGGGTTCAGGTCTGGAGATTGGGCTAGCCCCCAGGTCCACACATTGATTGACCTAGTTGTGTGGCATGACGCATTGTCTTGCAGGAAAAACCAGTCCTCAGAGTTGGGGAACATTGCCTGGGCAGAAGAAAGCAACTGTTTTTCCAGGATAACCTTGTATGTGGCTTGATTTATATGTCCTTTGCAAAGTTTAGCGTGGGACGTTACAGGGTCAGGTGATGAGTACCACGGGCTCACACAAAGTCCAAAAATCAACGCATTTCGAACTACTATGTGTACTTCTTCGTCACCCGCCCCACACAACTCACTGCTGGTGCATTTAACCCTTTAACTTCACTGCTCCAGGGAACTCCAGCAACACCGTGAGCCGCATGGACCACCTGTCGAACATAGCCGCAGCCATAATCTGAGTAAGTAATACTCATATTTTGTGGTCCTATTATTTTTGTGCGATCAAGGGGGCATTGAGGCAATATTATTATTAACACCTTTACTAACACTATACTTAAACATCCTTCCATTAAGGGCTCTCTGGTCTATCACCATCATATATAGGTTTTGAACACGCAGTGTTCTATTTTTTATCACATCTAAATTGTATATAGTCTCGTTATGCTCTTTGTAACACTACTGACTCGCCCACCCCAGGGCTATGGGACACCCGGTGCCGGGCCGGACTAGTCCGGTGGTAGTCAGTGGTGGCGGGGCCCGGCTCCGTGGCCCTGGTGGGTGTCAGTGAAATATGTGGCTTGCTTGTTAATGGTTGTGTTCGTGACGCCACCTGTGGTATGCGGCTATTAAACCGCCGCTGCTGTGTGAGGCCACCGGGATGATGTTATGGCAGCAAAGGTGGTACTGCTCCCCACAGGTGGAGCAATGCCCGGGGCACAGTTGGTGCTTGTGAATGTCTATGCAGATGAAATAACTGAGGCAACTTCAAGGGTGCAGTTCCAGTTCTTTTACTCACAGTTCTTGTCAGGGCAGCAGGACCCTTGGACTGCTGGAACCTCTGTCAGGGACCTCCGCCTTCTAGGTGATTCAGAGCGTGAAATCCGGTACCCTCCTCTTAGTGTCTCTTTCTCTGCTGTCTTCACTAGCCTTGCCTTAGTTAAGATGGACCTGGCTTGGCCTCCATTACAGCCTCCAGGCTGGGGGGTCACCTGTCGGCTGATTACCCCTTTTCTGAAGGTCTGCTCTGGGTTCTGGCCCTGGGAGCTTACAACGTCCCTGGGCCTCGGTTTTTACTGTTTGGAGATTGTCTTTGCACTACTCCAGTTTCTAGGGACCGTCCCCTGTCGCAGCTTAATCACTCCACCGATGTTAATGTGGACCAGGCCACCGCAGCCTGCAGCTACTCGTAGCGCCTCTGGGCCCTCGGCTTCGGTACCCAACAAGGACTGCTCGTGGTACCTACAGGACTACCCGCGGCCCTGCGACCCTTTCTTTCCTTCTCTTCTTTCTCCTCCTTGCCTGCTTCCAGCAGGCCTCCTCCTCCCTCCTTGCTCTCGTTCTTCTCCTCCAACTACATGCTCACTCCTCCCTCTCTCACTCCCCGAGGGAACTGAAACTAACTTGACCTTCCTTTCTCTATCTGCTCTCTGGAGGCTCCTCCCACCTCCCCAGTTGCTAAGCTACCTCCCTATGGGAGCAGGGATGGGTCTTACAGCCCCTCTCAGCATGCAGCATGGGAGGGTTGCCTGCCACTTTCCCTGGTCCCAGTATGTACCTAACAATGGGTGTAGTGTGGATTTACCAGGGGACCGGAGTTCACTCTCTTCCTCTCCCAGAATGGGGCATCACACCGCTGGTGGGGTGCAATGACCTGTGGCGACGGAAGCCTCAGGGGCGCCACACTCCCCCACAGCAAATCCCAGCACGTCCTCGGGCTGAAAAACAACAAAAACAAGTGGGAAAACTGCAAAACATTTTTGGTATGCAATAACATAAAACAGTAAAACATTTCTTCCCTTTATGGGAGGCACATATCATAAACATTGCGAACTTCTTATAAAGAAAACTCTAAGTGTGCACTTCCAGTCCATTGCACGGTTCAAGCAATTCCCCCATAATTCTGGTAGGGGGCACAACGGGTGCAACTAATTACATTTTTGGCTACTACAAGTCCAGTAGCCCGGCAGTTCGTTTCTTTCAATCAAACACTAATGGGACAAATCAACCAGCCATTAAGTCCAATGGCCTGGTTACATAGGACACATAAACAACATACCAGCCACTAAGTCCAGTGGCCTGGTAGGACATAACACATACACTTCCACCGGGGCCCACATTCCAGTTCAGTGGCCCGGTAGCACATAACATGGGGGGGTGACGTCTTCAAAAAGCATGAGGGGCAGTACAGCAGGAAAGGGTGTCATCTTCGAAAAGAACATTGGGGCAGAACACAAGGGACTTCTTCAAAAAGAATGAGGGGCAGACAGGGGCTATGTACAGTTCAGCTGCTTCTTATTTCTTTACATGTAGGGATTCTTCTCCGGCTCCCCACCTAGCAGCAGGTAGACAGCGGTCAGCACAGTCTGCTGGTCTTGGCGGGCCGCGCCTGGCATGGCGGCGGCCTGTATTGGAGTCGCTGCTGTGACCGATTCTTGACGGGCCGCACCTGGCGTGGCTGCGGCCTGGGCTTGGCGGGCCGCATCCGCAGCGTGGATTAACGTCGCCGCTGCGGCGGGATCTTGCTGGTCCGAGCGGGGTATCGCTGCTGGGGCCTGAGCTGGACGGGCCGGGCTTGGCGTCGCTGCTGCGGTGTGGATGGGCGTCGCTCCGGCGGCGAAATCTTGGCGGGCCGCACCTGGCGTGGCTGCGGCCTGGATCGGCGTCGCCGGGCGTCCCTCCAGGGACCGCGGGCATGGCAGCGGGGGTTGGGGCACTCGCGCCAGCAGGGGCAGCATGGGACTCACCCAGATCTAGGCTGGAGATGTTCTGCAGCAGGATCGCCATCGCTGATGTGGGCTCCGGATGGTCGTGGGCGGCACCTCCACACAGGCCTCGCTGCACTGACATCTGCAGACTCCTCATGGCCAGCACCATCTCCTTCCCCCACACGGCTGTCTCCCGTCCGCTCTGCTTCTTCATCCCGTCAGCCATCCTTCCGACCTCAGCCTCCAGCTCAGCGGTGGTCACAGGCCTGATCCAGGTAAGCTCCTCCTGGCCTCCGCTTACAGGAGGCATTTTCTCTCTCTGCTGGTCTGGCATTTTGACTTGTTCTGCCAGCCGGCCAGCTTTTCTAGGCGCCATTTCTTCTTCTTCCGCCTTCTCTGGCGGGCACTGCTTCGCGCTCTTTTCTTGGACAAGGGGGCGGGGCTTCTCTTCGCGCCCTTTCTTCTTGCACGCCCCCCTTCTTCCTGCGCTCAGCGCTAATGGCGGCGGTTTCTCGCTGTAATACACAGTCTGTCACACGGTTCTTCAGGCGCACAGTACCCGGTTAGACCGGGCACGAAATCCTGTTCGTGACGCCAAAAGTTGACTCGCCCACCCCAGGGCTATGGGACACCCGGTGCCGGGCCGGACTAGTCCGGTGGTAGTCAGTGGTGGCGGGGCCCGGCTCCGTGGCCCTGGTGGGTGTCAGTGAAATATGTGGCTTGCTTGTTAATGGTTGTGTTCGTGACGCCACCTGTGGTATGCGGCTATTAAACCGCCGCTGCTGTGTGAGGCCACCGGGATGATGTTATGGCAGCAAAGGTGGTACTGCTCCCCACAGGTGGAGCAATGCCCGGGGCACAGTTGGTGCTTGTGAATGTCTATGCAGATGAAATAACTGAGGCAACTTCAAGGGTGCAGTTCCAGTTCTTTTACTCACAGTTCTTGTCAGGGCAGCAGGACCCTTGGACTGCTGGAACCTCTGTCAGGGACCTCCGCCTTCTAGGTGATTCAGAGCGTGAAATCCGGTACCCTCCTCTTAGTGTCTCTTTCTCTGCTGTCTTCACTAGCCTTGCCTTAGTTAAGATGGACCTGGCTTGGCCTCCATTACAGCCTCCAGGCTGGGGGGTCACCTGTCGGCTGATTACCCCTTTTCTGAAGGTCTGCTCTGGGTTCTGGCCCTGGGAGCTTACAACGTCCCTGGGCCTCGGTTTTTACTGTTTGGAGATTGTCTTTGCACTCCTCCAGTTTCTAGGGACCGTCCCCTGTCGCAGCTTAATCACTCCACCGATGTTAATGTGGACCAGGCCACCGCAGCCTGCAGCTACTCGTAGCGCCTCTGGGCCCTCGGCTTCGGTACCCAACAAGGACTGCTCGTGGTACCTACAGGACTACCCGCGGCCCTGCGACCCTTTCTTTCCTTCTCTTCTTTCTCCTCCTTGCCTGCTTCCAGCAGGCCTCCTCCTCCCTCCTTGCTCTCGTTCTTCTCCTCCAACTACATGCTCACTCCTCACTCTCTCACTCCCCGAGGGAACTGAAACTAACTTGACCTTCCTTTCTCTATCTGCTCTCTGGAGGCTCCTCCCACCTCCCCAGTTGCTAAGCTACCTCCCTATGGGAGCAGGGATGGGTCTTACAGCCCCTCTCAGCATGCAGCATGGGAGGGTTGCCTGCCACTTTCCCTGGTCCCAGTATGTACCTAACAATGGGTGTAGTGTGGATTTACCAGGGGACCGGAGTTCACTCTCTTCCTCTCCCAGAATGGGGCATCACACCGCTGGTGGGGTGCAATGACCTGTGGCGACGGAAGCCTCAGGGGCGCCACACTACAAACACTTCACTTTTGGTGGTTCATTTCTATGGACTGGAGTAGCTAATGCTTAGGCAGCACACTGCACCAGTGACAGCTTCTTTTTTTGGCAGTAATGTGCAGATGTTCACTGTCTATTGATTTCCTTTATGCTCAGCTGCTATGTTGTGACGCAGAAAATGTGAAAAGACATGTACAGTTCTCTACAAGGCCGTATGTATTTTAGCACGTTCAGCATGTCTTTTGATATAATTATCCACATTATATTTCATCTATTTTTAGAAAAATTGGTTTATAAGAGCAAACAGTATATAAACATTTTGGATGAAAAATTACTCACTACGATATTAATTGGTTCAGTTAAAGCAACAAACATAGACCATAACCCCATGATCTCTAGTGGTGAGCTGAGTAACTCCACCCCAACCCACCTTTCTACCATAAAAAGAGGCCAGGGGTTTTACTGCACTCCCTTTGCATGTTTGCCTACTGCCACCCCCTTACATCATGGGGCAGTGGGAGAGGTTATTAACACATAGGAACATACGCCAAGTACAGACCACGTTGCATGAACCGACCACGGATTTCCTGACCTGAATGTGACAGCTTCATATATGCCTATGAGGCTATCCCGCTCATTCCAGGAGACTTGCATCCAGTCCGTAATCAGACTGTGAAACATTGATGTGCGAAACCGATATGTGGTATATGCTGCAATGTCCTAGAAAAGACTACGGTGTGGTATAAATGTATCCTGAGGCCACTGTAACTGGAGGGACCATTATTTCATAGTAATTTTGCTTATCATAAATAAAGGATACACAGGTGAATTGTAAGGAATGAACAAACTTTAATAAGACACAAGAAGAAAAAAATGTTTTACGGAAACTTAGTGGCCTAGGGCATACACAGTACCAATTATCCCAATACTTCCAGCAGAACATGTTCTAGGAGTTTGCATAAAGTAATACATTTCCTTAAATTACAATTCAATTTTTATTCTGTAACATATTCTATTTTTCTAATGGCCGTCGTGTAATGCTACATCTCCCTGCAGGGAAAAAGTGTGATAATTGACGGGCGATTCAGAAGACAGACCCAGGACACCACCTCTTTGAAAAAAGACAGTCTGTCTTCAATACACAAGCCCTTCATTTTATATTTAGGATTTCTGTATGCAATAACATTACAAAATGAAATCTGAATTTCTACGAAAAAGTGTCTGACAAAACATCAACTTCATTTTGAAGTTTTGATGAAAGTTGTGCCTCCCCGTAACAAACAAGGGGGTTCATACCAATATATATATTTCATTATATACTGTATGCTGCAGTGAGAGCATTGTGGGGGCACTGGGCAGGTTTTCTCTTACTGGTCTTCCCACATAACCGATCTAATGCATGAGGAGAATCTGTGACTGCCACCACGCTTTGTTAGGGTGAGCTTTGCAATGTGGCAGTGCCACCAAATGCACTTATCTATGTATCCATTAAATGACATCCTTTAGGTATTGTTATCTTGCACAGTCACATATGGTGGTGAGTGGCCATTCTTTTAGTGCCTAAATCATTGACAATATAGTTTAGATAAACTGGAAAAACCAATAGCACAATAGGAGGTATAAGGAGGTTGAGTGGTTTCTGTCGCTTTCCATTCCCTGAAGATGCCAATCTTGATTTTTCATGTGAATTGTATCCAGTGTATTTGTAAATAATGTAATATGTGATTATAATGTAATGTGTAATGTACAGCAGTATTATATGTGGTTGCCAGTGTCGCGGGCGGAGGGGACGCGCTCGCCACGCTTGGGTTCCGGGGCTTCTGCTGCTGCTGCTCGGTGGGCCGGACCCAGGGACTCGAGCAGCGCTCCTCACCTGTGAGTGAAAAAGGATGCTTTGTTTGGGGAGAGAGTTCGTGACGCCACCCACGGGACATGGTGATGAGGGCACCACCGCTGCTGGTGACGGGGATCCCGGGAGAGATGGTAGGGAGCAGCTAGGATGTTGTCCCCTCCGTGGGTAGGGGTTGGTGATCCCGGGGCCCGATGGTGTAACGGGGAGGCTGGATGGCTGGGGTGCAGGGTTGCAGAGGCAGCGCGGCGCGCTGCCGGATGGCACTGGTGTACTCATTCAGACAGTCAATGACAGAGTCTCTGCTAAACCAAACGGCCGGATGGTCGGGTCCCGCAGCCGGCTGCAGTGTTGTTGTGCTCTCCCCGGACGGCTGATGGTGGCTGTCTTTCCCTGCACCTGTTAGAGTGTTCTGACTCCTGTGGTTGCCCACCGGTAGTCTGCTCCCCGGCATATAGGTGCCGTAGGAGCCCGTTTTGCCCGCAGGCGCTGGCCCTTAGATCTCTAGCCTGTGGCGGTGGCTGTATATCCTCTCGATGTGGACTGTTGCCTTCTGTCGGGTCTTGGTTGTTGGGAAACCCCTGGGGTTCCTGTCACACTCGGATTTGACTATTGTCGGCGGCTCCAAGCCTGGTCGGGGTCCGATGGCCCTGCCTGTGTGCTTAGCTTCACTCCGCTCCCCGGTTCGGTACCAACGGGCCAACGCCCGACCCCAGTCCTACGGCTCTGCAGAGTTCCGCTAACTCCTGCAGACGGCCACCACTGTCTCCCAACCTTGCTGTCAGTGCCTGGGCTCCTACCCAGGCACACACAGACGTTTTACTCCTCTCACTTTCAACTCCTCAACTCATCTGTCTGTTTTCCCGCCTCCAGGCCTGTAAACTCCTCAGTGGGTGGGGCCAACTGCCTGGCTCCGCCCCACCTGGTGTGGACATCAGACCCTGGAGGGAGGCAACAAGGGTTTTTGTCTGACTGGTGTAACTGTCTAGGGGAAGGGGTGTGTATGTTGTTATGTCTGTGACTACCTGGCTAGTCCAGGGTATCACACTAGTCTATAGGGCAATAAATAGTTAAGTGTTGGGACTAGCCCATGATGGAAGGAGTTAGTTCATAGTGATTGTCTGAAAATTGAGGTTCTGATCTGGCATAAATCCTAAGGGGTACTCTGCACGTTGCGACATCGCTACTGCGATGTCGTCGGGGTTAAATCGAAAATGACGCAAATCCGGCGCCAGTAACAACGTCGCAACGTGTAAAGCCTAGATGCACCGATAAACGATCGCAAAAGCGTTATAAAATGGTGATCTGTGTAGTGTCGGTCATTTTCATAATTTCGCTGCAGCGACAGGTACGATGTTGTTCCTCGTTCCTGCGGCAGCACACATCGCTGTGTATGAAGCCGCAGGAGCGAGGAACTTCTCCTTACCTGCCTCCACCAGCTCTGTGGAAGGAAGGAGGTGGGCGGGATGTTTTCGTCCCGCTCATGTCCGCCCCTCCGCTTCTATTGGCCGCCTGCCGTGTGACGTCGCACGACCCGCCCCCTTAGGAAGGAGGCGGGTCGCCGGCCAGGTAAGTGAGTGTGAAGCTGCCGTAGCGATAATGTTCGCTACGGCAGCTATCACAAGACATCGCATGTGCAACGGGGGCGGGTACTATCGCGCTCGGCATCGCTACCATCGGCTAGCGATGTCGCAGCGAGCAAAGTACCCCTTAGTCACATGAAAAGGCTTGTTAAAGGGCCATTTTGACTATTAGGATTGCTACTAACAATAGGTGGCACTAGAGTTTGCCTCCTTCCTCCCTGAAGAGACAATTTGAATAGTTCATAAAGAAAAACACAGTTTCCTTCTGAAAAGTCAATGAAGACACAGTATGTCACAGGAACAGATGTATAATCTGAAGGTCGTCTAGGCCACTTGCAATGAGTGACTTGGGGAAGGAAAAAGGAGACCGGAGTAGAGAGAGCATGATCCTGAAGTGGTGACTGAGACACAGAACTCTAGACTCTGTCTAGTCTAGAGAACGACCTTCCTACAAAGTGTCCCTCAGGGCCCAAAGGACAGAACTGGCCCCAGGTTCTGTAAAGCTTAAAGGTAACAGGCCAAGACATACTGGTACGTGAGCCATATTGATTTTCCCAGGTGGAGTCTCCCTAAATGTCTGGGAGATAAAGGCTCTACTCTGCCCTTCTGGCAAACCTACTGACCACCTCCTCTAGAAGGAGAATAAATGTGGAGCCGCAGAAAGGGAAAGTACCTATCACAAATTGGACAGTAGCGCTAGTGTGACGCCCTGGACCCCAGGGGTCACAGGTAATAACACCTACCACATTACACACACACCCCCATCCCTTGTGAGGACACACCAGTCACCCGAAAGGGAGACCTGATGCCTCCCTCAGGGCAACTAGGGCACACCAGGTGGGCGGAGTCAGGCAGAAAGGCACGCCCACCCAGGAGACTACTGTCCTGAGGCAGGAAATACAAACAGATTAAGTTGTAGAGTGACAGTGACAGGAGGTGTGGAGGAGCAGAGCTGTTAGGGACCTGGGTTGGAGCCTGGGATCACCGTAACGTCAGGCAGGCAGACGGTAGAGGCCGCCTGCAGGAGTACCGGTATAGCAACCGGCGTAACCGTAGGGACCGTGCCAGGGTTGGAGCCCGCCGGCCCTGAACCGGGGAGTCAACCATTTACCAGAGCACCAGAAACCGGGTACTCAGACCCCGTCCTAGCTTAGAAGCCACTGAGTTTAGGCAAATTCACTGATTGCAGTCTGGACCTCACGGGTTCATCCTCACCCAAAGTCCCGAAAGAAGGCAACAGCCCACCGATACCGGGTGAGAGCCAACGCCAAGGGCCGGACATCCGACGGGCCAGCGCATGCGGGCAACCGAGGGCTCTTCCGGCAGCTAAACGCCGGGGAGCGGGCTACCACTGCTCAGGCAGGGGAGCCAAAAGTCAAAACAAGAGGTGCAAGGGAAAGGGGCCACCATCAGCCTCACAAGGGACACAAGCAGCCGGCTGCGGGACCCGACCATACCCGAACTTTGGTTTACCAGTGACTCTGAGTGTGAATTAATCGTGAGTACACCAGTGCCATCCAGGCACGACATCGCACCGCAGCACGGTGCCCTGCACCCCGACATCGTCGCCCGTCCCACCGGGCCCCGGGACACACCGCCCCTACCCACGGAGGGGCTAACATCCAGGCTGCGGCTTCAACACCGATCCTGGGAGCCCCCTTCACTCCAGCCGCAGCGGTGGTGCATCCCGTCACCACGACCCGTGGGTGGCGTCATGACCCGTACAAGGACAACGCGGCCCCCGGCTGCGAACCTCGTCCCACACCACCACCCCACTTCCTCCCCTTAACAGAGCGACGTGACCCCAGTCCGGAGGCGCTCGAGCCACCGACAAGCCGAGCCCGGACTTCGAGCGTCTCGGACCGGCCGGGGAGCGGTCGAGCCCCTCTCAGGGCGGTACACTAAATTGGACTGTGCTGAGACTCACACGAGCAGAAAGAATGGAAACAATCCAGAGGGGACTGCAAGTGTGTCTGAAGATGCTTCATAGAAGTGAAACGTGCTAGAAGTTATGTGCCCACTATCTTATGTATGTAGTTGATGAGGAGAAAGCATTAAGTAAAGTCCCATTGTTTGAACTGAGTTGGTCGTCTCCTTGCCAGTACAAGTCGTAAAAAGGTCCTGGCCAACCAAAACTAATGGCATCTTGCGGCCTACATGGGCATACTGCACATAAATACAGACTTAAACAATTATTACAAGGCAATATATCTATATTTTTTTCACAGAATCTACCTTAATTTAAATTCTAAAACAATTCCTTTACTTTAAACACCTTAAAATCACAAAAAACTATCCCATACCGTGAGCAAATACACACAATCAAAACAAAACAAAAATTGGACTCAATGAAGCCACAATGTAAAACCTCTTTTTTTCAGAGTCACTAAAGGATTTTTTATGTGTAGTCTGTCTATAACGGGGCAGATCAGATAGTCTATATACACCCTAGACCAGATCTGTCCGCTACCTGTCGATGGAGATATAACTTACATTACACGCACCCTAAAGTTCAAATGGTGCCCCCATTCCATGGCGGCTATCCCTCGGAAGCTGCCCCTAATCTCCCTCACTAAATTAGATTGGGTAGATTAGATCAATAGATAATAGTTCACAATCCACATTGATTTCATTGGTATACAGTCATACCCACATGCACCGTCTTGGAGGGACATATGCTGCCACATGTGCGGTTAAACATCCGAATGGTGATTGAGCCTTAATTTCGTCTCCTGATGAACCCCAATACATAAGTGGGGGGAAACGCATCGAGTTTTTGGACTCTTTGTAGGTGGTGTCTATGGAAAGCCTGGGTATGACTGTATACCAATGAAATCAATGTGGAGAGGCTGCCGTGAATACATCTAAAGCCTGCTTTACATGCTGCAATGTATCTTACAATGTGTCGGCTGGGTCACGTCGTAAGTGACGCACATCCGGCATTGTAAGTTACATTGCAGTGTGTGACAGGTGCGTGCGATTGCGATTGAGCGTTAAAACGTTCATCGCATACACATCGTACCTGTCTCTAGAATTGCACGTCAGATTGTTCATCGTACCCGGGGTAGCAAACATTGCAGTGTGTGACACCCCGGGAACGATGAACAGATCCTACCTGCATCCTGCGGCTCCCGGCCAGCAATGCGGGAGGAAGAAGGTGGGCGGGATGTTTACGTCCCGCTCAGCTCCGCCCCTCCGCTTCTATTGGCCGGCTGCCGCGTGACATCGATGTGACGCCGAACGTCCCTCCCACTCCAGGAAGTGGACGTTCGCCGCCCACATCGAGGTAGTATGGAAGGTAAGTACGTGTGACGGGGGTTAATCGTTTGTGCGGCACATTCAACAAATTGAACGTGCCACACATACGATGGGGGCATTGCAAATCGCATACGATGTCGTATGCGAAATTGCAACGTGTAAAGCAGGCTTAAGATAAGTGATTATTATTGTGAACTATTAAAGTTAATTTAATTCATCCAAACAGCAGCAAAAACACATGGTTGCAAAATTTGCAGCGTTTTTTGCACACTCATTGATTTGTATGGAGAATAAACACTGCAAAAACGCTGAAAAAACTGGCATGCAGCAGTTTTCAAAAACTCAGCAGCTTTTCAATTCAGTATTTTTGAAATATCCTGTGTATAATGGTGGTAATATTATTATTATTATTAGTAGTAGTAGTAGTAGTAGTAGTAGTAGTAGTAGTAGTAGTATTGTGGTTTCTAATAAGGATCACTATTGTTTTATTATATGATCACTGTGTGGTGACTTGATGTGGTCTGGTCATGATGTGGTGGTACTTGTCCCTTGTATGTGATATTATTCGGACACCATGTCTTGGTAATATGTGGACTGATTGTGGTGTGGGGGTATTTCTGTCTTGTATTTGGTATTATTTGGTCACAATATGGGGTATTTTGTTGTCTGGTTATGGTGTGGTGGTATTTGTCTCTTGTATGTGGTATTATTCGATCACTATGTGGTGGTAATATGTGGCCTGGTTGTGGTGTAGATCTATTTGTCCCCTGTATGTGATATTAATGGTCTTGGTATGGAGGTAGTTTGTTTTCTTTGATATTAATTAGGGCAAGATTATTTTTTTTCCATTGAGATTAAACACTTGGAAGTTTAAACCCTCCCTGTCCTGTTTCCTGTTGCTATTACACACTTACTAAGTTACAGGGGTTCTCCAGTGAAAACAAGTAATTGCTTCTCCACAGGATAAGTGAAGTGATAAGTTATTGATTGATGGGAGTCCGACTGCTGGGATGTGCACCGATTGGCAGTATCTGGAACTTATATCCCCATTAAACTGGAGCTCTTGTACGACTCGATCACTCATCCATTCATTCCCTCAGTGGCTGCGATCACTGCACTTGGCTTTATCTGGCAGTCGCAAAGAGGATGAATGAAGCTGTGGTCACACATTCACCTGCAGCTGCATTTTAAAATGGGATTAAAAGTGCCCTGTCAGGGTGTGGTTTCCAATGGTCAGATTTCACCAATTAATTAGTTATTACTGGTCCTGTGGATCCCATAGATTGGTGATAAATTGTATTCACCAAAGAAACCCTTTAATGCAAACTACTGATATTGTAGATCACAGTTATCTGGCTATTTTCCGTGTCAAGACTCCTAACAGAGGCTCCATGGACTTTTTTGATTTGCATACTTCCCAGGGGGCAATGCACCTAGGATTTCACTGTGTTGAGTGCCTTTGCTGGCTGCCGGCAGTGTTTTCTCTGGCTGGTCTCCCCGAGATCAGTGATTGTTTTGTCTTGTATTTTACAGTCGACTCTTCACTACTGTATAATGGGGATAACAGCTATCAGGTATTTATATACACAGGTGCATCTCAATAAATTAGAATGTCAACAAAAAGTTAATTTATTTAATTAATTCAATACAAAAAGGGAAGTGCATATATTATATAGAGTCATTACAAACAGAGTGATCTATTTCAAGTGTTTATTTCTGTTAATGTTGATGATTATGCCTTATGATGCGCACACCGGGGCCTTGGGGCACTCGTTACCGGGCAGTGGGTCTGCTTCTGGCATGCTGCGGTGGCAGTTATTGGTACTTTTGGCAGTGTGGACAGGTGCCAAGTCCTGCTGGAAAATGAAATGTCCAGTTGCAAAAAGCTTGTCGGCAGAGGGAAGCAGGAAGTGCTCTAAACTTTCCTGGTAGATGGCTGCGTTGACTTTGGTCTTGATAAAACAGAGTGGACCTACACCAGCAAATGACATGGCTCCGCAAACCATCACTGATTGTGGAAACTTCACGCTAGACCTCAAGCAGCTTAGATTGTGGCCTCTCCACTCTTCCTCCAGACTCTGGGACCTTGATTTTCAAATGAAATGTAAAATTTACTTTCATTTGAAAACAACACCTTGGACCACTGAGCAACAGTCCAATTCTTTTTCTCCTTGGCCCAGGTAAGAGGCTTCTGACATTGTCTATTGGTCATGAGTGACTTGACACAAGGAATGTGACAGTTGTAGCCCATGTCCTGGATACTCTGTGTGAGTTGACTTTTGAAGCACTGACTCCAGCAGAAGTCTACTCCTTGTGAATCTCTCCCAAATTTTTGAATGGCCTTTTCTTAACAATCCTATCAAGGCTGCGGTTATCTCAGTTGCTTGTGCACCTTTTTCTACCACACTTTTTCCTTCCAATCAACTTTCCATTAATATGCTTGGATACAGCACTCTGTGAACAGCCAGCTTCCTTAGCAGTGACCTTTTGTAGCTTACCCTCCTTTTGGAGTGTGTCAATGACTGCCTTCTGTACATCTGTCAAGTTAGCAGTCTTCCTCATGCTTATGTACCATATATATTAACAACAACCATCTACACATGGTTATGAATATAAATATACATTCGATGCATGGATATTAATTATTTCAGATAGTATGATTCAAAATAAACTAACGTGCAGATTCTGACTATAAAGGCAAATCGCTATAATAGACTAAACCAAAACAGAGAAAAAAAATGATCAAACACCCAATGAAGATTTGCAAAATTTTATTAGGTGATTATAAAGACAACATGTAAAAAAGTGGAGCAATTTGGTGCAGGAACTTTAATAGCTCCAAAGAAAGGTCACGGATCCCTCATATGTGTAATACCATCGGTTATGCTGGTATTTACCCAGGTATATACATATCAAATCCACTAGATGTCACTATACATCGCTATACATACCTGATGAAGGTAACCTAGCGTTACCGAAACGGCCGTCGGGTGGGTCGCGGGACTCCCTCCTCTCCTGGTATCCACCAATTGACTTGTTTTCATCCGTGTAAGTAGCGTAATTCGGATTTATTTATTAATATCTGTTATGAATCCTGACCGTCTAATCTTATGGTTGCCCATATGGTTAATACTATTGGATGTATAGCGACATCTAGTGGATTTGATATGTATATACCTGGGTGAATACCAGCGTAACCGATTATTGGTATTACACATATGAGGGATCCGTGACCAGTCTTTGGGGCTATTAAAGTTCCTGCACCAAATTGCTCGGCTTTTTTACATGTTGTCTTTATAATCACCTAATAAAATTTTTGCAAATCATCATTGGGCGTTTGATCGTTTTTTTCTCTGTTTTGGTTTACTCATGCTTGTGTAGCCTACTGAACCAGTCTAAGGGACCATTTTAAACTCTTAGGAAGCCTTTGCAGGTGTTTTGTGGTAATTATTCTAATTTTCTGAGATAATGACTTTTGGATTTTCATTGGCTGTAAGCCATAATCATCAACATTAACAGAAATAAACACTTGAAACAGCTCACTGTGTTTGTAATGACTCTATATAATATATGTGTTTCCTTTTCTGTATTGAATTACTGAAATAAATTAACTTTTTGATGATATTTTAATTTATTGAGATGCACTTGGAGTTGTAGTGTGGGCTCCAGAGTCAATACCTTCTGTGGGTCCCAGACCCCCCCAGTCCGACCCTGGTTCCAAGAGATCGGTAATGTTACCAGAAATGTTACCTCATTGAGAAAAAACTCATCTTAGCATCTGGGAAATATTTGTATTTAATAACTCCAGATATTCCTTCCCGCCAGTCAGCATACCAACCCGGGATTCCTAATGGGCTGAATGGTATTTTACCCATTTATTCCAGAAGTGCTGAGTGATAAATTACTAAGGTTATTGGCAATGACACATTTTGGCCGGCTTTCTGTTTGTCAGGCATGCTTTAACTGTGAGCTAAGTAACCAGATTAACACTGGCGAAGCATGCATGACCTTTGGGTACAAGCTTCCTTCGCATTGAGCAAAGCGAGGAGACAACAATAAATTTGACTGCAGTGAAAAGATTCTAAAAAAGAAGAAAACAGAATACATCTTCTAAATACAGCAATTCCTTGTGACCGCTGGTCGTGCCTGAAATGTAAAATGGGTCCAAGTTTCTCTGCTGGTGCCTAGTACCAGAAATGTATAATAATGCATAATATATCTTTGTGTGCAGCTTTCTGGGGGCCAGCACCCATGACACTGCGAGCAGCACAGCTGCGGAGGGCACAGCGAGAGGTGATGGTGGAGTAACACTGCGTTATTGACGCCATTTCTACTAAACTGCAAAGTGATGAAAAAAACAAACAAAAGCAAAACAGCTAATAAATATACACAGGCCGTATTCACCATTCATGAGCAAAGCTCACAGCATGGACTATATCCACATCATCAGCTTCTACAAAGTATTGGCTACAGTAGAATATGGGGAAATAAATGATAATGCATAATAAAAATAATAATATTAAGAATAGTCTATGTATACTGTATATATCCAATTCTAACATATTTAGTATTAGAAAAACCTAGATTCATCGCAAATGGAGCATAAATGGATGAAAAATGAAAACCAAATGACCATTTATTTCTTTTTATGATGCTAAAATGGATCCAAAATTGGCATTAATTACTGGACATGTGAACACAGCTAAATGACAATAACATATAATAATAGATTTTATTCTGTTAACTACCATTATTTTTGCTGATTATATAGTCAATATTCACAATAGAGCAATGCCTTAGTAGTAATCCTGTAGGGTAGGACTAATACGTGGCTGTGTGTGTCTGATAATGGGATGTGTCTATGGCCCAAAGATTTATGGTAGAGCAATCCTTGTCATTATACCATATGGAATAATCTGCACAGTAGTGCATGCGGCTGCAGCATTGAGGAGGAGGTGTTACAGTTGCCGAGGTGTGGCGAGCATCTGGGAATGGACCTACTGGGCCCTATGTGGCCCCTTGAGGCCTCAGCTGCCACAGCGTACTGCATCTGTCTTAAGGTGCAGTACTGATCCAGGTAAGAAGAGGTTAACCACTGGTGTTCAGAGCTTACACACATCCTGAGCTCATAACTTACACAATCCCCGGCCCATGAGTCATCCAGTTATACAACACAGGAAACCAGACAGTTTTGGTAATTCCCGATTGCTGAGGCAACTATCAATTAGTCATCCCAAAGGTGGGGGCTGCCTGAGGAAGTGAGCAAACAAACAGATTTTAGTCAGATCAGTCTGAGACAGTGAAGCAACAACAGGTCCCTGGGGTGTGTGCTACCAAGCTCCCCTCATGGACACCGCCTGGAATGAGGGCTTCAGAGCTATTTCAGGAAAGGAGAAAGTGCCAGAACATCATGGGACTTGTAGTACCATGGCTGCTATAGATAGTGCTTGAGAGCATCTGTAGCTATGACCGGGCAGACTGGAAGAGACCGAGAGGACAGAGAGAAGCAGGAGATGACTGAGTGGAGCTGGTGAAACAGAGAAGACAGGGTAGCTGAGGTCGAGCCTAACCGTGCCCACACTGCCAGCGCAGTCGGGGTGCAGAGCCTTCAATTAGGAAAACCTTCATGGACTATAACAAATCTGCAGGTGATGGGGATTCCAAGTCCCTTTGCCCACTACCCATTTTCCCGGAGCACAGTGACATATATAGGATCCGGAGTCAGGGCCACAGCTGGACCCCACATCGGACCCGCATCACCTGCATATGGGATGGGACACTTAACACCGATGGCAGAGTCCCCAAATTGCTTCTGGCCACGGGGAACCACGTGACAGCGCAGAGGAGGAAGGTCTCACTCGCTCCACAACACCGGTGGTGACCTCTGTTTCATTCGGGATCAGCTGAGGCCCAGCACGGCGGTGACCAGTACCCTGTGGACAGCATCATAAGAACTGTGAGTAAAAAACCTGGACCCACAACCGTTGCCTCAGTCCCTTACTACCAGCGCCGGCACCCCGCGCTTTGGCACCAACGGCCCTTATCCCCTGTCGCTACCGTTTCCCCCTGGCGCTCGCTCCACCTGTTGGGAGCTGGACTACCTGAGCTATGTCAACATCAGACCTAGGGGAGAATGGCTGAATCCCTGGCCATGCAACACGGGTGGCACTGCAAAGCAAACCACATCCCCTATTACTGGGACACCCTACACCTTTCTTTAATGACACCGACGGGGCCATGGAGCCGGGTCAGGCAGTCAAAGCAACCCCAAAATACCACTGGCCTGGTGACAGGTGAGCTCTGAGGCCCCAGGGTGCTGCATGTACACCGGACTCCCTTGAGGGATCTACCAGTAGCAAACCCCTATACAGGGATTGTCTGGCGCAGCCACAGGGGGGGCCTAAATACATGACTGCCAGGATCAAGTGGAGGTCAGCTCGTACAGACTGGTAAAGTCTCTTCGCCTCCGGTGCTGCTGTGCTTGGATGTGACAGCACGGAGATAGTAACTCGGACTTGGCAGCACGGAGGTGGTGGCTCAGACATGGCAACACAGAGGGGGAGACTGAGATGTTGTGGCACAGAGATGATGGCTCAGACATGACAGCACAGAGATGATGGTAGAGAGCAAGCTAATTCTTGTGTGCCCATCAACCATGGCAAGGTGACCTTTCTTTGATGAGACCCTATCCTAGTGTTATGCCTCTCCTGGACTAAAAGTCTACAAATAAATGGGCAGATAGGATCTGGTACTAATTAAAGCCATCCTGTGGCTGATGTCCCAACAAGGAAAGGTCTCTTGCCGCCATTAATGGGCACACAAAAATTGGCCAATTTTTGCTCTAAGAACTCCGTTTTTCTAAGGATATTATATATAGCATTAATGCAGTGTAAATTTCATATATTCTATGTTTGCTTATGTCTTGGTGTGGCGCCCTGGACAAGCCAGGGGCCACAGGTAACTACACCACCACACCCTACACCCCGGTTTGGCACATCTAAGCCAGACACAAAACCCTTGTTGCCTTCCCCAGGGGCTGATGTCCACACCAGGGGGTGGAGCCAGGTGGTTTGTCTCCACCCACCAAGGAGTTCACAGTCCTGGAGGAGGGAAAAGGAGCAGTTGAGCTTGGACAGTGAAAGTGGAAGGAGGAAAAAGTGAGGAGTAGTGAAGTGGCAAGAGAGCAGACTGAAGTGAGTCCGGGTGTGTGGCCCGGACGGAGCAGCAAGGTTGGCAGACAGTGGTGACCGTCTGCAGGAGTGGCCTATCGGAGTTTGCCGTAAGGAGCGTGGATGGGCGGTGGCCCGGCGGTACCGGACCGGTACACGAGGAGAAGCCAGCACCATTGGCAGGGGCTTTTCGGACCCCGGCAAGGCTAGGAGTCGCTGTGAATTTGCCGAATCCGTTTGTGAAGGGGACCTCCGGGGTTTCCAAACAGTCAAGTCCCGACAGAAGGCAACCGTCCAACCGTGAAGGGGAGACACCGCCACCGCCAAGGGCAACCGTTTCCCAGGGCCAGCGCCTGCGGGCAAAAGGGGCTCCTCCGGCCTACATCTAAGTCGGGGAGCGGGTTACCGGTGGGAACCCATCGGAATCAACATAGAACATAGGTGCAGGGAGAGACAGTCATCACTAACCTACGGGGAAGAAACAACCGCAGCCGTCTGGGGGACCCGTCCATCCAGCCGTGTGTTTTACCGAGAACTGTATCATCGTCTCAGGCTGAGTGAGTACCCCCCCATGCCGTACGGCACAGCGCTGCCCCTGCGACCCTGCACCTCACCAGGCCCCGCAACCCGCCTGCCATCATCCATCCCTACCCCATCACCGGGCCCCGGGACAACCAACCCCCTACCCACGGAGGGGAGAAATAACAACTCAGCTGCTCCTTGTCACCGCTCCCGGGATCCCCGTTCAGAGCAGCGGTGGTGTCACCAAAATCACCACAACCGTGGGTGGTGTCATGGACAATATCTATAATCAAAACCCCCACAACCAATCATTTCCCCTTTTCACTCACGGGCGAGGAGCGCCGCTCGAGTCCCCGGGATCCGGTCCACCGCTCGAGCCACCACCGAGCAGCAGCAGCTGCCGCAGCAGCAGCGGCAGCCGGACCCGAGCAGTGGGAGAGCGCAGCGTCCCCTCCTCCGCTCGCGACAACTTGGCGTCATGAACAGGATCTTACCGCTCTGCCGTCTGGTAGAGGTGCACCTTGTTACCGCCGGAGGTGTCCGGCCGGAAAATTTCAGAAGCCGCCATTTTTGGTGCGAAAAGTTCCCGCTCGAGCGTCTCCTCGAGTAGTGGAGGCGCGAAGGCCAAAACCCCGCCCCGGTAGAGGAGGAGCCGAAAAGAGGCTAAGGGGGACGAAATGGCGACTGGTCATATGTAGCGCGGCTATCAAAAGCAGAGACGCCAGGACTCTGCAGCAATATTGGGTTCCTGGAAGGCTCGATTGCCAAGATGCACAGTCTGACTGCCAACGAGGACGCTCCCGCACCCGGCACGGCGATGTGGCTGAGAGACCGGACTGCCCCATTGAATAACTGTCTGCAAGCCCATATGCAGCTCCTCCTGGAGGAGTGGGAGACCGACATGGCGGATGTGGTGGCTGCTATGCGGAGACGCGAGGTGGAAGAGGATTTGGAGGAGCGGGTAAGAGACCCATGCCCCTGTATTCCCGAGGGATCGGCCACTGAGGCTGAGGAGCCCGGCCTGCTCCCGCTCACCCTGCCTCTCTCCCCGCTATCCGTGTTAGCTGCTGCCGCCCCGCCACTAGGCCCGCTACCTGCCCAACCGGTAGCGATACCCTGCCAACCCGCCCCGGCGGACCAACCGGCTGCAGACGCTCAGGCCTTCCCTGAATTGCTCCCGGGGGAACTGCTAGGACCGCGGCCCCTTAATAAAAATGTGCCAGAAGTCCCGGCAGTGATTGCGCCAAACCCCGAGCCTGGGACCGTGGCATGGATGAAGGCCCGAGTGATTGAGTTCCACCAACGTCAACAGAATCAGATCTTCCGGATGATGGAGCAGTGGACCAATGAGGTGGAGATGTTGATTTCAACTACCCCGATGTACGGGATGGGAACAGATGTAATAGAGCCGACTGGTGACCCACGTCCCTATGTCCTACCAGGACCGGCCACTGCGGCTGAGGGGCCCGGCCTAGTCTCGACCCATGCATCACCCTTGCCGTTACTTATGGGGCGCCTCAGTGTAAACTCGCCTAACCTGCTACCCCGTGCTACTGCAGAAGGATCTGATGTTCTGGATGCTGGAGGCCAGGAGGTTGCGGCAGCTGGCGGCAACCCGCCTGACGCAGATGCAAGTGATTGCGACTCCAGCGAATCCGGCTCTGGTGCTGAACCCACCACTGAAGGTGAGGAGGCAAGTGAGCGTCTCCAGTATGTGGGGGAACCGGTAGTTTATTACACCGCGCGTACTGGTGGGAATGGATACCGGGCGCCCATGTCACAGCAAGCCTGTCACTGCATGTTTGATATGCTGGTGGCAGAGGACCCAGCAGACGCCGAGGAATCCGAGTGATGGCAGCGGAGCACCATTGTCACCGTCCCCGTTGGGACTACGAGAAAACTGTGTGTGTGTTAAAAGTTTTGAAGTTTGAAAATGAAAATGAATAATTGCTGGAAAGTCATCTGAATTACTGCTGATTGAAACCGGTCGTTGCCGGCACCGTTGTCCCCGTGGGGACCGTTCAAAAAGTTGCATAAAGAACTCTTTATGAACATGCCCGAGAACTAGCAGGGCAACCACAAACTTGTGGCTTGTAAATAATTATGTTACTGCAGCTTCCACCGTTGCCTCCTCCGGAGAGGCAGATTGGAGGAAGGGCCCGCAGTGGAGCAGGCTGGGGCCCAGCCACCACCGGAACCGGTGGCGATCCTCTGGAGGGGAAGGACAGATCCCGCTCGGGTAACTTGGTGCAGGACTGGGGTCAAGGGGTGCTGCCCATTTGCTTAGGGGCAGCATTAGGGTCAGGTTGCTTGGGTGGGAGAGAGCGGAAGCCGTAACCGTTTACCGTTGCAACGTTTAAGTAAAAGTACCTCCCGATGTGGGAAGATGTTATTTTAATTGTATTGTGTGTTACCGTTTTTCTATTCTTACAGTTAAAAAAGAAAAATAAAACCAGTGATGGACGGGCAGCCCGCGGACGGTCTGCATTTTGCTAAGGGGGAATGTGGCGCCCTGGACAAGCCAGGGGCCACAGGTAACTATACCACCACACCCTACACCCCGGTTAGGCACATCTAAGCCAGACACAAAACCCTTGTTGCCTTTTCCAGGGGCTGATGTCCACACCAGGGGGTGGAGCCAGGCGGTTGGTCTCCACCCACCAAGGAGTTCACAGTCCTGGAGGAGGGAAAAGGAGCAGTTGAGTTTGGACAGTGAAAGTGGAAGGAGGAAAAAGTGAGGAGTAGTGAAGTGGCAAGAGAGCAGACTGAAGTGAGTCCGGGTGTGTGGCCCGGACGGAGCAGCAAGGTTGGCAGACAGTGGTGACTGTCTGCAGGAGTGGCCTATCGGAGTTTGCTGTAAGGACCGTGGACGGGCGGTGGCCCGGCGGTACCGGACCGGTACACGAGGAGAAGCCAGCACCATTGGCAGGGGCTTTTCGGACCCCGGCAAGGCTAGCAGACGTCGTGAATTTGCCGAATCCATTAGTGAAGGGGACCTCCGGGGTTTCCAAACAGTCAAGTCCCGACAGAAGGCAACCGTCCAACCGTGAAGGGGAGACACCGCCACCGCCAAGGGCAACCGTTTCCCAGGGCCAGCGCCTGCGGGCAAAAGGGGCTCCTCCGGCCTACATCCAAGTCGTGGAGCGGGTTACCGGTGGGAACCCATCGGAATCAACATAGAACATAGGTGCAGGGAAAGACAGTCATCACTAACCTACGGGGAAGAAACAACCGCAGCCGTCTGGGGGACCCGTCCATCCAGCCGTGTGTTTTAACGAGAACTGTATCATTGTCTCAAGCTGAGTGAGTACCCCCCCGTGCCGTACGGCACAGCGCTGCCCCTGCGACCCTGCACCTCACCAGGCCCCGCAACCCGCCTGCCATCATCCATCCCTACCCCATCACCGGGCCCCGGGACAACCAACCCCCTACCCACGGAGGGGAGAAATAACAACTCAGCTGCTCCCTGTCACCGCTCCCGGGATCCCCGTTCAGAGCAGCGGTGGTGTCACCAAAATCACCACAACCGTGGGTGGCGTCACGGACAATATCCATAATCAAAACCCCCACAACTAATCATTTCCCCTTTTCACTCACGGGCGAGGAGCGCCGCTCGAGTCCTCGGGATGCGGTCCACCGCTCGAGCCACCACTGAGCAGCAGCAGCGGCCGCAGCAGCAGCGGCAGCCGGACCCGAGCAGTGGGAGAGCGCAGCGTCCCCTCCTCCGCCCGCAACATTGGCACTTAGAGTGCTGCTGTATCCCTTTGTTTGTATTTCGTGCAGCTATAGCAGTTGGCACCTGTTCACACTTGCTGTGTTTTATTTGGAGATGAAGATATTTGTTTTTTAGACTTTTTGGTATTGTGGTGTATATTATTAGGTAATAGTTTATAATATGAATGCTGTATATGAATGACTTTAGTGATGAAATCTTAAAATTAAATAGAGAGCAGACATGTAAATTCCTAATAATAAAAGAAAAGTTATTGGAGAGAATGCTTTTTAAGTAGTAGGTGAAATAAACCATACATTGACATTTTGCTGCTTTCACCTCTGGGAGTGAGAATTTGCCACTAACAGAGGTTCTTGAGCCTGGATAGATGGCGGCATGCAGAACATGCTTGGAATATTAATAATGAAACGTGCAGAACAAGACTTACAATGCCCATTAGAATACAGTCGCTAAGCAGAATAAATGCTTACACTGGAAACAGCCGTACTTGCTCCACTGGGCTTATCGCTGTGGTCCAGATACACTGAACATGGCTTCGCATTAAAAATATGAACAAAAGACCTAAGCTGGATTTTCTTCAAGACCGTGTTTTATTTTAAAACCAACACAAGATATAAAGCACATTTTCATGACAGAGAATAAATGAGCAGATGATGAAGAGGAAGATCTCTGCTATTGGCTTTGATAAATGCAATGTATATTCCACAAAATTTGTTTCCAGGTGATTGATGTTTGCAGTAAATTTGTTACTTTATCAGTACTTTATGGTGCGTTTATCTTTTCACTGATCTTTTTTTATATATTTTCTTACCTTGATACATATATCGCGGGTGAAATAAATATTGAACACGTCACCAATTTTCTAAGTAAATATATTTCTAAAGGTGCTATTGGCATGATTTTCTCACCAGATGTCATTAACAACCCATCCAATCCACACAGGCGAAGAAATCAAACTATAGATGTTCATAAATTTAGTTATGTGTAATAATGAGAAGTGACACAGGTAAAAAGTATTGAACACATTAAGAATGAGAGGTCACAAAAGCCATGAAAAGTCATGACAATAGCTGAAATCTATCAGTAATCAAAAAGCAATCTTACCTCCTAGAGAAAATAATATCAGCTTGTTCAACTGGTGGCCTATAAAAAGGTGTCTCTTTACCAAGGTGCCACACAAGAAACATTTAATGATGGAAAAAAACAGTGAGCAGTCTCAAGACCTTTGCAACATTATTGTCGTAAAACATACTGACGGCGTTGATTACAGAATAAATTGTAAACTACTAAAGGTTCCAGTGAGCACTGTTAGGGCCATAATCCGAAAGGGGAAAAAACATCATTTCACCATAAATGTGCCACATCCAGGTGCTTCTTGTAAATTTAAGACAGTGGAGGGAAAAGGATTATCAGAACAGCCAAGGACCACCTATGGAGAGCTACAGAAAGACCAGAATGCACTCAACCTCCATGGCTTGTATGCACACTCACGATACAAGACTCTATTTCTGAAGAAAAAAAGCATAATTAAGAAAATTTAAAGTTGGCTCCACAACATTTAGACAAGTCTGGGAAAGGGTAAGAGAATATAGTCTGGTCAGATGAGACCAAAATTGATCTCTTTGGATGCCATTATACATACCATATTTGGAGGAAAAAAGGCACTGCATATGTCCCGAAAAACACCATACTAACAGTTTAGTTTGGAGGTGGGAACACCATGGTGTGGGGCTTTTTCAGCATACACATCTGGCAAACTTTATATAATTAAAGGAAGGATGCATGGACAAATGTACTGAGACATTCTTGATGAAAATCTGCTGTCATCAACCAGGATGGTTCAGATAAAACAAGGGTGGACATTTCAGCAAGACAATGATCCCAAACATACAACCAAGGAAACTCTCAATTAGTTTCAGAGAAGGAAAATAAAACTGCTAGAACGGCCTAGCCAATCACCTGACCTGAATACAAAAGAAAATTTATGGAAGGAACTAAAGATCAGCGTTCACAGAAGGAGCCCACAGTGCTTACAGGATTTGAAGAGTGTTTGTGTGGAAGAATGGACCAAAATCACACCTGAGCAATGCATGAAACTACTTTCTCCATACAGGAGGCGTTTTGAAGATGTCCTCACCAACAAAGGCTTTTGTGCTTTTGTACTAAGTATTAAATAAATGTCAGTAAGTGTGTTCAATAGGGGGTCCACTGCTACCTTGATAACACAAGAGTTGCTTCTATTGTCTGTTACATGTAGTGGGTTGTGCCCATTTTTGGCCATATCTTACAATTACTGGTGGATTCTCTCTGAGCCATGAGATGGTCTATGTATAGTAAACATCTGTCATTAACCCCTTCCCTCAAAGGCCAATTTTTGTTTTTGAATGTTTCTTGGGGTTTTTTGTGGTTGAGGGAAGTGCTTGAAAATTGATCTGGTTATTAAAATGGGTGTGACTTTAAAATATGTGTGGTTTCCGAGCACAAACAAAGAACCTGTAAAAAATTTGAATCCCACCCCTGGATATGTCCATTTTATACTGACAGCATGGAGGACAAGTGCCAATACAAGTCTAAGGCGGGCTTTACACGTTGTGACATCGCTAGCAATTGCTAGCGATGTCGAGCGTGATAGCACCCGCCCCCGTCGTACATGCGATATCAGGTGCTTGCTGCCGTAGCAAACATTATCGCTACAGCAGCTTCACACGCACATACCTGGTCGGCGACGTCGCTGTGACCACCCACCAATCCCTCCTTCAAGGGAGAGGTGCGTTCGGCGTCACAGCGACGTCACCGCAACGTCACTAAGCGGCCGGCCAATAGAAGCAGAGGGGCGGAGATGAGCGGGACATAACATCCCTCCCACCTCCTTCCTTCCGCACTGGCGGTGGATGCAGGTAAGGAGATATTTGTCGTTCCTGCGGTTTCACACACAGCGATGTGTGGTGCTGCAGGAACGACAAACAACATCGTATCTGCAGCAGTAACGACATTATGGAAATGAACGACGTGACACAAATCAGCGATTTTTTTTACGCTTTTGAGCTCGTTCATCGTCGCACCTAGGATTTACACATTGCGATGTCGCTACCGGCGCCGGATGTGCGTCACTAACGATGTTACCCCGACGATATATCGGTAGCGATGTCGCAACGTGTAAAGCCCGCCTTAGGGTCCGTGAAAAACACATATGGAACAAGGATCCGTGTTCTAACATTGCAAAGTATAGGAAAAGCTCTGTCATTTATATAATGACTTAGAACTGAAAACCATGGATGGCAAAAATGGACACACGGACCGTACAGTGATAACACACTGATCTAAAACACTGATGACACAGGTACCATTTTTTCACATATGTGTTTAAACACAGACGAGTGAAGGAGGCCTAATACCAAGTTTCATGAAATGGAGAAAAAAAAGTTTTACCATTGATTTTTGGATTTTACTTTTTCAACATTTTGTGGTGAAAATTGACCTAGAAATATGATTTTCCAGGTTTGTATGATTATGATGATAGCAAAGATATACAAATATGTATTATTATTATTATTATTATTATTAGTGATGAAAATTGTGTTATCTGAGACCCATAACTTTTTCATATCTTAATTTACAGATTAAATAACTTTATATTTTAACAGCCTGGACTTTTGTAGACGTAGCAATATGAAATATTTTTTATAATTTCTTTTTTTTTTTGTATTGGATTTGTATTGGTGGAGGTGATTCAAACTTTTATTTCGCCTTTATTTTTTAATGTTTTTAAAAACTGTTTTAATACTTTTAACTCTACTTTAGTCTTCTTAGGAGATTGTTCTATAAACAGCAATACTTTAGTTTTGCAGTATATAGTAAAAATCATTGTCTCCTATGAAGCACAGCCTGTGGCTGGCCTTTACAGTAGTGCATTTAGGCATTTAAGTGGTTAAACTGTAGCGATCGGAGTCTAGCTCCAGTCACTTCTGTTACAGGAAGGTGCTGGCTGTGTAAACCAGCCAGCACTACGGTGTATGCGGAGTCAGCTAAGCTCCAGAGACATTTTCATAAACCCTCACTTGTTATCAGGGTTGTTCTGCCATGAAGCGAGATGAACATCTCTGCTCTAGTGGCGGCTCAAGATGTCTCTTAAGGAAAGGCAAAATCTTCAGGCATGGATGCTTCTAAAATAAAACAGAAGCACAATCATCTACCAGCATCTCCAAGAATCCAGCGTTGATTTCTCCAGAGGTCTCAGGAAGAAAAATCTGCTCTGTTCAGAAATTATGGGACCACAGAAGCCTGTGATTGTGTGATTGAGTGCAGTGGTCAAGTGACTACAAGAGAACATCATAAGACAAACATCTGATGATTTGTTCATCTAGCCACCTGACTGCACCAGCCAATCACAGTCATAGGAGTTTGGTGACTTCAGAAGAGAACAGATTTGGCTTCCAGAGCCGGTGCAGACCTTTTGAACATTCTTGGGGATGCTGATAGGTAATAATGCCTCTGCTTTTTATTTTAAAAGCATCCATGCCTGAAAAAAGGTGTTTTTTTTTGAGCGGGATAAATCCTTTAAATTTTTCAAAAAGTAATTTTAACATTTATTTAGTAATACCTAGTTTTCCGAATCTAAAAAAGTTTTAAACTGGGGCATAAGCATTGTTATAGTGATAGATTAATACCTGGTTAGGGCAGACTAATGCTGTAATAAAGGCATGTGATATCTAGCTTTGCATTACAGACAGTCCTTGATGTGAAGTATTTTGTTTTCCAGAGGCTGAATAAACACTCTGCGCTCCGTCTGCTCCCTTATTATTTTGTGATTTGTTATGCATTTCAATCGACCAATTTGAGATTTAATAAGCTAAAGAGACTGTCTCGGAGATATTAATCGTCCTTCAGGTTTTTGCTGTGTCAGACCAACCTTACAGCATAGCAAAACCTCGGTGCAATGGTGATTTGCGTGCCTCCAGCGAACATGTAAATCTTGAGACACAGATAAACCCAGAATGTTGAAATTAGTCTAAATGCTAAGGCACATAAAAATAGAAGATGTTTCTGTGTTTTTCCCATGTTGATTTTTTTATTGACTTCTATTTATAAGCTGCAACAAACAAGCAAGAACCAAAACTCACTTGGGATACAAAGCAGCACATTTACATATGTGTAAAATTGTCAATGAGCAGAAATGAAGTATTTCCCCCAGAAAATTATTGCAATTACACGTGTTGTTACAGTTAGGTCCAGAAATATTTGGACAGTGACACAATTTTCGCGAGTTGGGCTCTGCATGCCACCACATTGGATTTGAAATGAAAGCTCTACAACAGAATTCAAGTGCAGATTGTAACGTTTAATTTGAAGGTTTGAACAAAAATATCTGATAGAAATTGTAGGAATTATACACATTTCTTTACAAGCACTCCACATTTTAGGAGGTCAAAAGTAATTGGACAAATAAACCAAACCCAAACAAAATATTTTTATTTTCAATATTTTGTTGCGAATCCTTTGGAGGCAATCACTGCCTTAAGTCTGGAACCCATGGACATCACCAAACGCTGGGTTTCCTTCTTCTTAATGCTTTTCCAGGCCTTTACAGCCGCAGCCTTCAGGTCTTGCTTGTTTGTGGGTCTTTCCGTCTTAAGTCTGGATTTGAGCAAGTGAAATGCATGCTCAATTGGGTTAGGATCTGGTGATTGTCTTGGCCATTGCAGAATGTTCCACTTTTTTGCACTCATGAACTCCTGGGTAGCTTTGGCTGTATGCTTGGGGTCATTGTCCATCTGTACTATGAAGCGCCGTCCGATCAACTTTGCAGCATTTGGCTGAATCTGGGCTGAAAGTATATCCCGGTACACTTCAGAATTCATCTGGCTACTCTTGTCTGCTGTTATGTCATCAATAAACACAAGTGACCCAGTGCCATTGAAAGCCATGCATGCCCATGCCATCACGTTGCCTCCACCATGTTTTACAGAGGATGTGGTGTGCCTTGGATCATGTGCCGTTCCCTTTTTTCTCCAAACTTTTTTCTTCCCATCATTCTGGTACAGGTTGATCTATGTCTCATCTGTCCATAGAATACTTTTCCAGAACTGAGCTGGCTTCATGAGGTGTTTTTCAGCAAATTTAACTCTGGCCTGTCTATTTTTGGAATTGATGAATGGTTTGCATCTAGATGTGAACCCTTTGTATTTACTTTCATGGAGTCTTCTCTTTAGTGTTGACTTAGAGACAGATACACCTACTTCACTGAGAGTGTTCTGGACTTCAGTTGATGTTGTGAACGGGTTCTTCTTCACCAAAGAAAGTATGCGGCGATCATCCACCACTGTTGTCATCCGTGGACGCCCAGGCCTTTTTGAGTTCCCAAGCTCACCAGTCAATTCCTTTTTTCTCAGAATGTACCCGACTGTTGATTTTGCTACTCCAAGCATGTCTGCTTTCTTTTTTTCAGCCTCAGGATGTTCTGCTTCACCTCAATTGAGAGTTCCTTAGACCGCATGTTGTCTGGTCACAGCAACAGCTTCCAAATGCAAAACCACACACCTGTAATCAACCCCAGACCTTTTAACTACTTCATTGATTACAGGTTAACGAGGGAGACGCCTTCAGAGTTAATTGCAGCCCTTAGAGTCTCTTGTCCAATTACTTTTGGTCCCTTTAAAAAGAGGAGGCTATGCATTACAGAGCTATGATTCCTAAACCCTTTCTCCGATTTGGATGTGAAAACTCTCATATTGCAGCTGGGAGTGTGCACTTTCAGCCCATATTATATATATAATTGTATTTCTGAACATGTTTTTGTAAACAGCTAAAATAACAAAACTTGTGTCACTGTCCAAATATTTCTGGCCCTGACTGTATATACGTTTATTTCCTTTGTGTGTATTGGAAGAACACAAAATTAAAAAAAAAACAAAAACAGAAAAAAGAAAATTGGACATCATTTCACACAAAACTCCAACAGTAGTCAAGACAAAATTGTTGGCACCCTCAATTTAATATTTGTTTGCACACCCTTTGGAATAAATAACTGCCATCAATCACTTCCTATAACCATTAACAAGCTTCTTTCACCTCTCAATTGGAAATTTGGACCACTCTTCTTTTGCAAACTGCTCCAGATCTCTCATATTTGAAGGGTGACATCTCCCAACAGCAATGTTAGGATGTCTCCGCAGGTGATGCCACGTCAGAAGTCTCCAGCGCTTTGTTTGAAGCAATCTCTAGGTGCTTCTTGAAGTATATTTGGGGTTATTGTCCTGCTGGAAGATCCATGGCCTAGGTCACAAACCCAGCTCTCTTACACTTGACATTACATTGCAACCCAAAATCCTTTGGTAATCTTTATTTTAATGATGTCTTGCACATTCAAAGCACCCAGTGCCAGAGACAGCATAATAACCCCAAAACATCTTTGAACCTCCACCATATATGACTGTAGGTGCTGTGTTCTGTTCTTTGTAGGCTTCATTCCATTTTTGATAAATAGCAGAATTGTATGCTTTACCAAAAAGCTCTATCTTGGTCTCACCTGTCCTCAAGACACTTTCCCTTAAGGATTTTGGCTTACTTACCTACATTTTGGCAAAATACCGTCTAGTTTTTTATGCCTCTGTGTCAGCAGTGGAGTCCTCTTGGGTTTCCTGCTATAGTGTTGTACTTCATTTAAAAGTCAATGGACAATTTGTGCTGACATTGATGTACCCTGAGCCTGCAGGACAACTTGAATTTCTTTGCAACTTAATTGGGGCTGCTTATCCACCATCCAAACTATCCTGTATTTCAACCTTTCATCTTTTTTTTTCTGCTGTCCACAATCAGGAAGATTAGCTACAGTGCCAAGGGTTGTAAGTTTCTGAATTGTTGACAAAGGAACATCAAGATCCTTGCAGATGGACTTGTAACCTTGAGATTGTTGATATATTTCAATAATTTGATTCTCAAGTCCTCAGACAGTTCTCTTCTCCTATTTCTGTTCTCCATACTTACTGTAACACACACAGACACAATGCAAAGATTGAATCATCTTCTCCCCTTTTTATCTGGTTTCAGATATGACTTTCTTATTGCCCACACCTGTTATTTGCCACAGTGGAGTTTGAAGGAGCATCCCATGTTTGAATATTGTGTGAAATTATGTCCAACATGCGGTTTTTCTATTTTTTTTCAATATACACAAAGGGAATGAATATGTATATGAAAAAACATTTGTTATTTAAAGGGAACTATACATCAGTATTTTCCTATATAAGGTGCAGCCAGTGCAGTACTGGCACTATCAGGCACATTGTGTACATAGCATTAGTGGGCAGCTCGGGTGTTTAGGCTGTGAAATCCAAGTTTATAAAGTTTGAAAATTCATGCACTTTTTGATTGACGTGTGCACCTCGCTGCTAATGTCCGGGCGAGTTATGCACGTGTATCCCCGCCCCCCGCCGCCTGTTCCTCCCTCTCACTGGCGGTATGTAAATTTCTACTCTTCAGTCACACGGAGTCGGAGTTAGCGCCTGCGCATAGCGCTCATCTCCGGTGCCGTGTTTATGAAGCCCACAGTATTATGGTGCATGAGAGGGCGGTGCATGAGAGGGCGACGCATGAGCCCTCGATTCTTCAGATCTGTTGTGACCGCGGGAGCACGCGCGGTCACAACAAGACTGGAGCACAGGTGATCTTACCCTGATTAGCTGCAGCAGACGTCTCCTATGATATCGTCTGCTGCAGCTAATCGGTAAGATCAGGGGTGCAATATATATATTATATATATACGGTATATAGTTATTTATTTATTTATTTTTTTAAATAGTTTTGATGGCTAGGATCTATTTAGAGAATGAAGTCAAGAAATTCTCCTAGAGCTAATGATTAGAGATCAGCGGACCCGTGGAAGTTCAGTTTGGCGGGTGCAGCCAAACTTTAACCCCTTCACGACCGGCCGATTTTTCGCTTTCTGGTTTGTTTTTTTCCAGTCAATATGGTCATGTGAGGGCTCATTTTTTGTGGAACGAGCTGTACTTTTAAATGAAACCATAAGTTTTACCATATAGTGTACTGGAAAACGGCAACAAAATTCCAAATGCAGAAAAATTGCAAAAAAAGTGCGATAGTACTATTGTTTTTGAGATATTTTATTCACTGTGTTCACTATATGGTAAAATTGATGTGTGGGTGTGATGCCTCAGGTCAGTGCAAGTTCGTAGACACCAAACATGTATAGGTTTACTTTTATATAAGGGGTTAAAAAAAAATCGGAAGTTTGACCGAAAAAAGTGGCGCACGTTTTACGCCATATTCCGTGACCCGTAGCGTTCTCATTTTTTGGGATCTATGGCTCAGTGATGGCTTATTTTTTGCGTCTCGAGCTGACGTTTTTAATGGTACCATTTTTGCGCAGATGCTACGTTTTGATCGCCTCTTATAGCATTTTGCGCAAAAGTTGTGGTGACAAAAAACATCATTTTGGCGTTTGGAATTTTTTTGCCGCTACGCCGTATACTGATCAGATTAATTGATTTTATATTTTGATAGATCGGGCGTTTCTGAACGCGGCGATACCAAATGTGTGTATATTTTTTATTTTTTTTTACCCTTTAATTTTCAATGGGGCGAATGGGGGGTGATTTGAACTTTTAGGTTTTTTTTTTATTTTTTTAAAACTTTTTTTTAACTTTTTTTTTTTTTATTTTACTAGTCCCCCTAGGGGGCTATTGCGATCAGCATTCCGATCGCTCTGCACTATCTGCTGATTACAGCTATACAGCTGTAAACAGCAGATACGCTCTCTTTCTCTTTTGCTGTGCCGCTGGCACAGCGAAAGTGAAAGCAATTCATGTGTAGTACAGGAGTCATCACATGACCCTGTGCTACCATGACAACTAACGGAAGTCACGTGATCGCGTCACGTGACTTCCGGTATCGGGCGGTAAGTAAAAGTTTACCGCGATCGCGCTTATAATGGCACTGTCACATATTGACAGCGCCATTTAAGGGGTTAAATGGCACGAGCAGATAACGATTCTGCTCGTGCCTAGCAGGCACACATCTCAGCTGTGAAAATCAGCTGAGATGTGTACCGATCGCGGCATGCTGCCGCCAGCAGACCGCGGGCAGTAACATTATGACCGCTAGGACGTAATTTTACGGCCCGCGGTCGTTAAGGGGTTAAGTTAAGTTCAGTTTGGGAACCGAACTTGACCTGAACCAATGGAAGTCACTAATTGGGCAGTTCAGGTCTCCGCTGACACGCAGCTAGCCATAAGCAGATCACTTCTGGGGTGGATGGAGTTTTTCCATTTTTTTTTAGTGCACACTACATCTGATCACGCTGGTTGTTACCCCCAGTGTGAACCGATCAAATACTGCAAGCGGCTCACACTGGTCTGCACCGAGTGTACCCAAGCACAGCAATGCTTGTGCAAGTCAAGTTCACACGTAATGCACCCAAACTCTGATCCCAAACTCAGTTTTTTTTATAAAAGTCCGAACACTGAACCTCGGGTTCGCTCATCTGTAGTAATATAACAGAGAGTAGTAGATAGGGATGTCAAACCGCGCCACTGACTCAGCCGATCCAGGAGATTATGGATAGATGATCTATCCATAATCTCCTGGATCGGCTGAGTCAGTGGCGCGGTTTGACATCCCTATCTACTACTCTCTGTTATCTGCCATTTTTGGGTCCGCTGCCGTGGCTTGGATTTCTTTATATGCTGTTATAGGCGTTGTGACTGTCACAACCCCTATAGGTGAGTAATACCACCCTCCTTGATTCTCCCCCATTTTTCTGGGGTAAGACCCTATTGCGCTTCCTTTCCACAGTGTTTTCCTCTCATCTGTAGTAATGTTAGATCAAACATCTGTAATATATTCATGCAACTAGTGGAGGTCTCGACTGTTTACATTTTCCATACCCAGAAGACTCAAAGAAGTTTTTGAGGAAGTTGGGTATCACACAGGACATAAAATTGCACATAAGCATTTCTTGGGAGGAAAATTGCAACCTGGGAAATAGTTTACAGGTAGGTCCTCTGTGGTAGACCACCAATACGTAGGTGTGACGGGGGTGTACAACAGAGCAAAGGATGGACGAGGCCGAGGGACGATCCAACAGGTTTATTCACAAGAACACTGGAACAGCACATGATAAGTCCACGTAAAACAGATTCGGGGGCCCTTCCCGACAATCCTCAGACCGGATAACAAAGCAATCGTCCTTACAGTAGTCCAAAGAGTTCCACACAATTCCACGGGCCGCCACACAGGCCTAGCTCCGTCCGTGTCCACAGCCACCCAGGCTGGGAGCTCCTTCTTCTTCCAAGTTTCAGCTCACTCTGAAGTTACAAAAAGGGAAATGCATTGTCTGTGCTCCTTGACCAGCCCACCATGTTCAGGGGGTAGGGGTCACACATCCTATCATCAATGGTTTGGTCCATCACAGGTCTCTGATATGTCTGCCAGCCACAGTAGATGAAGGGATCCCCTGCTGTGCAGAACAATGACTATTCCTTCACTGGCCAATGCAATTACAGACTAGATACACAACTCTGGATAGAAGAGGACAGGCTATTTACATAATCACATTAGATGCCAAGACTGCAATTGTATGAGAGAGACACATTGAGACCAGTAGCTCCCCCAAGGCAATACATGAATTACAACTAATACAATCAGGGAAAAGTTACATGACATATTATACAAAATAAATGACAGGGAAATATACATATCATGACATAGTATCACAGCATATACAGTGAGAGGGTAAATTACATCTTCACAATTCCTTCCCCTCCCAACTTGTGTACGTACTAGGGACCTCTACAGGTCACTGGTTAAGTACACACAGGCAGAGCGTTACTTACATGTGGCTTCATGCAGCCACGAATTGGCATCGTAGCTCTCCCACATCATTGCCCAGGAGAACAGCTGCAGGCAGACCACCCATCACCCCAACCACACATCGCCTGACCCCAAAACCAAAGTTCAGATCCACAGTGGCTGTGGGAATAGTCCTCCATTGTCCACCAGCCAGTTCAATGACAATCCCAGGTCCTCTATGGATTGCCTCAGGTCGAACCACTCGGGGATCAGCCAGTGTGAGGAAAGCACCCGAGTCACAAAATCCAACAAGTCTCTGTCCATCCAGCACAACCTCCTGCAAGTGCTTACCTCGATGAGCAGAAGTCGTCATAACTGCGGGTCGCACCCCGTAAACTCCTGGTGGTGCAACATGGGGGGCTGAGTCACTAGGCCAGCCCTCACATAGCGGTGCCACATCTTCCTCCATGGCACTGGGCTGTAAATAATTAACAATCCGATTGGGTGCAGGATCAGTCCTCATTTGAACAGCTGGGCAGGAGACTTGCCGATGCCCTGGCTGTCCACATTGATAGCATCTGAGCTGGGTCTCCCTCCATCCAAGGCGTCCTCTTGGGTAAGGGGTAGGGGAACTTGGAGGCCGGCTCCCACCTGAAGGTGCTGTAGGGGTTTGCGGATGATTCCTCCATGGGCTGGCTGGGCATGAGGCCTGCAAATGCCCGGGATGCCTACAAACATAACACCTGCGCTCTGTTACTTCCTCTCCCCGGCGTATTCCAGAAAATGCAGTAGAAGCAACTGGAGGCACATTAACACGGGTATCAACATGTGGTGGCTTAGAGGAACAGGGACCAATGGGGACAGAATAACTGGGGGCATCCGGTGTTGTGGAGCTGTTAGGCGTCTCTCCATCTGAGGCTTGATGGTGAGAGCCTCATCAGCGAGAGCAGCAGCTTCCTCCACTGTCGCTGGTTTTCTCTCACGCTCCCATTCCCGGATCTCAGCGGGGCACTGGGCAAAGAATTGTTCTTTTAGGATGACCTGCAGGAAGGTCTCCCAAGATAAGGCCTCCTCTGCCTCCAGCCAGCGATTACATATTTGTTTGAGTCTATGAGCATATATCTTAAAAGACACTTCCCCATCACAGGCTAAAGCACGGAACTGAGTCCTGTAAGTGTCTGGGGTCACAGCATAATGTTCTAGAATTGTCTGTTTAATCTCCGCATACTCACAGTTCCACCGAGGGTCCATAGCTCTATAGGCTTCAGCAGCTCCCCCCTCTAGGAGCCCAACCAGATGCCGGACACGCTCCCTGTCCGGGACTTCCATTAATCGACACTGATGCTCAAAGTCCTGGAAGAAGCCCTCAATGTCGCCTGCAGCCTCATTAATCGGCTTAAAGTCTTTGCGGGACACCCTGGGAAGTTCCCTCATGATGAGTGCTGTCTGGAACCTCTCGCGGCTTCCACAGCGAGCTGCTTATCCAGCAATGCCATCTCCTCCATCCTGCGCTCCTTCTCTTTAGCTCTACGCATGACCTCCATCTTATATTCTATGGTGGTCTCCTCTCCCAGAAAGGCCATCTCCTCCTCGTACCACACAACCCACTGACTTTTTTGGGTATTTACCTCCGGCTGCCGTCTTTCTTCCGTTTGCTCTGAGGATCCTTCCTCCACGTCATTTTGCGAGCAGACTCCTTCTAGCGCCTCAATCAGCTGCTCCTTGGAGAGTCCTTTGAAACTAACTCCTACTTCACGGGCCTTTGATTGCAGGCTCCCCAAAGTCCAGGTCTTGTACTCTGCAGTGCTGGTTCCTGATGTTGAGCCATTGTCCTCCATTCCTTCTGCTCTGATCCCAGCGCTGCCAACCAGTTTGTGACGGGGGTGTACAACAGAGCAAAGGATGGACGAGGCCGAGGGACGATCCAACAGGTTTATTCACAAGAACACTGGAACAGCACATGATAAGTCCACGTAAAACAGATTCGGGGGCCCTTCCCGACAATCCTCGGACCGGATAACAAAGCAATCGTCCTTACAGTAGTCCAAAGAGTTCCACACAATCCCACGGGCCGCCACACAGGCCTAGCTCCGTCCGTGTCCACAGCCACCCAGGCTGGGAGCTCCTTCTTCTTCCAAGTTTCAGCTCACTCTGAAGTTACAAAAAGGGAAATGCATTGTCTGTGCTCCTTGACCAGCCCACCATGTTCAGGGGGTAGGGGTCACACATCCTATCATCAATGGTTTGGTCCATCACAGGGCTCTGATATGTCTGCCAGCCACAGTAGATGAAGGGATCCCCTGCTGTGCAGAACAATGACTATTCCTTCACTGGCCAATGCAATTACAGACTAGATACACAACTCTGGATAGAAGAGGACAGGCTATTTACATAATCACATTAGATGCCAAGACTGCAATTGTATGAGAGAGACACATTGAGACCAGTAGCTCCCCAAAGGAAATATATGAATTACAACTAATACAACCAGGGAAAAGTTACATGACATATTATACAAAATAAATGACAGGGAAATATACATATCATGACATAGTATCACAGCATATACAGTGAGAGGGTAAATTACATCTTCACAGTAGGTTACAGTAGTGTGGGTGGATCTGAAGGTGAGTTGAAAGTTGGAGCCAGTTTGGATAATGCCATAGAAGTAGGCTGATTCTCCATCTTTTTTTGCAGTAGCAGCGGCCCAAAAAAAAGAAATAAAGCCTTTGGCTCTCTGTCCCTCCATGTACTCTAGCATTCTAAGGTTCTGTGGCTCATCAGACACCAGGAACACTATGAGGATGTCAGATAGCTAGGGTAAGCAATACAATTATGCTATTACAACATCATTCCACTTGTGCCAAGCTGCTGGTGGAACACACAGGGTGAAGCACCAGCTTGTGTAGGTTTGGCATGTACAAGTTTTATTTTTTCTTTTCAAGTGCACAAGAAAAACATTATCAACAGAAGGACACACAAAACTGCCACTACTAGGTGTACAAAGGACAAGGGTGGAGGCCTAAAGAAAGACATTGATGACTAAGAACATAAAAGAGGGCATTATTGCTGAGTGAGGGCCCAGATGAGGCATCAAGACTAAAGGCCACGTCTCACTAAGCAACATCGCTAGCAACATCGCTGCTGAGGCACGACTTTTGTGACGTAGCAGCGATGTTGCTAGTGATGTTGCTGTGTGTGATATCCAGCAACAACCTGGCCCCTGCTGTGAGGTCGCTGGTTGTTGCTGAATGTCCTGGACCATTTTTTAGTTGTTGCTCTCCCGCTGTGAAGCACACATCGCTGTGTGTGACAGCGAGACAGCAACAACTGAATGTGCAGTGAGCAGGGAGCCGGCTTCTGCGGACGCTGGTAACCAATGTAAATATCGGGTAACCAAGAAGCCCTTTGCTTGGTTACCTGATATTTACCTTCGTTACCAGCATCCGCCGCTCTCACGCTGTCAGTGCCGTCTCCCTGCACACATAGCCAGACTACACGTCGGGTAATTAACCCGATGTGTACTCTGGCTAGGAGTGCAGGGAGCCAGCGCTAAGCGGTGTGCGCTGCTAACCAAGGTAAATATCGGGTTGGTTACCCGATATTTAGCTTAGTTACCAAGCGCAGCATCGCTTCCACGCGTCGCTGCTTGCTGGGGGCTGGTCACTGGTTGCTGGTGAGATCTGCCTGTTTGACAGCTCACCAGCAACCCGTGTAGCGACGCTCCAGCGATCCCTGCCAGGTCAGGTTGCTGAGTGTGACGGTACCTTAAGTGTAGTTACAGTTTGGTCATTATTATTGGGCAGCATGGTGGCTCAGTTTTTAGCATATTGCTTTGTAGCGTTGAGATCCTAGGTTCAAACCCAACGATGGACAACATCTGCTTAGGTTTCATCCCATACTTCAATTACATACTTGATTAGTAATATTTTGTGAGCCCCAATGGGGACATTAATTATAATACATTTAAATATTTGCAGATGGTGCAAGAAGAATAAATAAAACAATTCTGCATGGGAACCAATGGGGCGGCATTGTTACTTTGTAGGAAGGACTTTTAAGGGGAAATTTGTGGGGACTAGATACTATTACAGGTTATGACACAAAGAGAACCACTTCCCCAACCTAGAGCACTATTTTCTTCTTGGGCACTGTGCATGGTGACTTTGAGAGTACATGAAAAGCGAAGAGTAAAATATGTCTTTTTGGTAAATTGTGCATAGATTTAAGCATTTATCATGATGATCTGGGCCAGATAGAGAAGAAGAAGGCAATGGAATTAGCCCAATAAGAGAAAACATTACTTGTGATTTAATGGAATTTAACTGTGTTCTCTTCACTTACAGTATACGGTATGCAGGGAGCCCATGTAGAATTGGTATCTCACCAAATGTGCATGCTTTTCATCATAAATATATTCAGGGACAATGTCTAACCTTTGTGTATAGTGCATATTACTATTGTACCTTATCTAGGCCTCCAGCAGTACAATAGACCTGGCATTACTGTACAGCTGCAATCAAAATGTTTCAACCCCTCATTGTAAATTAAGTTTATTATAAGCAAAAATTTACAAACTTTCTGCTGTTCGCAATAAACAATCGAACAAGAACAATGTAAATAGCTCAAAACATCTTATACAACAAGTTGTTTCTCCTAATTCAAACACAAAATTAAACTTTTAATGACTACCGCAGACCGCTTTATGGCAAGAATCTTTAGTAGAGCACCCTTAAGGCCCCGTTACACGCAGCGACGTAAGTAACAATATGTCGCCGGCGTCATGGATTCCGTGACGCACATCCGGCATCGTGAGCGACGTCGTTGCGTGTGACACCAACGAGTGGCCATTAACGATGGAAAATACTCACCATATCGTCCATTATTGACACGTCGTTCATTTTCAAAAATTCGTTGATTGTTGAGGATGCAGGTTGTTTATCGTTCCCAAGACAGCACACATCGCTATGTGGGACACCTCGGGAACGACGAACTACAGCTTACCTGTGGCCGCCGGCAATGAGGAACGAAGGAGGTGGGTGGGATGTTTCGCCCGCTCATCTCCGCCCCTCCACTTCTATTGGGTGACCGCTTAGTGACGCTGCTGTGATGCCGCACGAACCGCCCCATTAGAAAGGAGGCGGTTCGCCGGCCACAGCGACGTCACTAGGCAGGTAAGTCCGTGTGACGGCTCCTAACGATATTGTGCACCACAGGCAGCGATTTGCCCGTGACGCACAAACGACAGGGGCGGGTAATTTCAACAGTGATATCGCTAGCGATATCGCTGCGTGTAAAGCCCCCTTTAAGCTATGACATGCTGCAAGCATGATTCACAGCCAGACTCCAGCTTCTAGCAGCGTTCTTGAGGACTCTCAGCTCATTCCTCATGGGCAATGTCCTCCATTTCTGTAATATTGGGTTTTTCTACTGCAACTGCCTTCAATTCTCAACAATTTTTTTTTTGGGGTTCAACTCAGACATCTGTGTTGTCCATGCCAGAATCTTTCAGGACTACTTCGGAATCCAAAACTTGGTGGACTTTCTGCTAAGGTTGGGACTATTTTCCTGGTGGTAAGTCCAATGACATCCAAGCCTCAGCTTCGTCACAGAAGTCATGATGTTTCTGCAATGGAGCTCTGGCCATGTTAGGCTCTTGAAAGGGCTTCAATGGACAGGCTTTGAACAAAGCACTCCTTATAGCAGGTCCCAGGAGAACTCGGGCCATCACTCTTTAATCATCATTTAGTGATCTGGGCCTACACAGGCCCCCCTGAGTTATAACCACACCACAGAGTAGATGCTTGATAGTTACCAAGAGATCAAAGTCAGGGACAACACCAAGAAACAGCTGAGTAGTCAAAATACAAACCAATATCAGAAGCAAAGCACAAGAATATACAGGATACTAGGGCTAAACAGACCAGAGTAATTACAAACTATAACTGGCATCTAGAAGTGATTGAAATAGGGAGTGGCCCTGCTCAATGTTCAGAGAGCGAATTAGAAATAATGATTAGCGCTGTGCACAAGTCCCAGCCAGGCTAAAGTAAAACAGGACTGCATCTGCATCCCTTAACATCGTCACCAGTGCAAAAACAGTGCCAAGGTCACAGGGCAGGGTTTAGACATGCCCATTAGGATTTCTTAAATTCACCTTACCTCCACACGGTTACCAGTGTCGTAGTAAACAAGGTAACCCGTGACCATTATCAAGCTTCTGATACACTTCGCTGTAGGTATAGTGTCCTTTTCAGCCTATGATTCCTTTTGCCTACTCAAACATGCCGCTGATACATACGTCTGAACCATTACAGTTTTGAATCATTGTTCTACAGAACAAAATCCCCAAATGTCTATGGATTATTTATGTTGTTTTGAGCATACTGGAGCCGACTTTGGGTCAATAGAGATGTACATCTTGAAAATCAAGTATGGAGATGTACACTGTTTAGTATGTACCTTTCTGTTCAAGCTGAAACCTCAGTGCTCGTGTTGCGGGCGGGGGCCTGACCGTAGCTAAGGGGCTTCTTGGGGATGCTCGGATCTGGGGCTTTACTGTGGCTCGAGTGGAAACCAGACCCGGGCTCGAGCAGCGGTCCGCTGCCCACAAGTGAAAAGGGATATTTACAAGGGAGATAGTCTGTGACACCACCCGTGGGTTGCGGTGATGAGATGGTGGCACCGCCGCTGTCTCTGGGGACCGTGCCCGGGACCGATGGGGTGGGGCAGCAAGGTGGGATCCCCTCCACGGGTAGGGGAGTTGTAGTCCCAGGGCCCAGATGGGAGTTGTTGTGGTGGTGGCATGACTTGCAGGGATTAGCACACTTACAGTTGGTAGTCGTGGTGATGGATGAGGCTGTATTGATGTGGAGGGTCAGTAAACACACAGTCTGTTTTGTCAACCATCTTGCAAAATGGCCGGTCACCTTTGGCGGGTGTCTTCGGGTCCCACACCCAGATGTACAGCCAGGGCCCTTCTTTCCACACTCTCTGTCTGTCTTTTTCTTGTCTGGACTAGTCCGTTTGAACGGCCTCTGGATCGGGTCCATCTCCCAGCACTGGTGGGCTACAACCCTGTCCCGGTCGCCTCAGGATCCCCGCGACCAGATCACCGTCGCCTGTGGCCCACACTGCCACCTAGTCCGGTAGTCCAGGGCTCCAACCCCGGCTACCACCTTCTCCCGGGGAGCTCCAAACTTCCCCTGTCAGCTTCTTCACTGACTACAGCATGACTGAAACCTGACTCCTCTCTCTCCTTTCTTAGCTCCTCTCGCCCCCTCCCTTTTTCCTGGGGAGGGGGTGAGTAGGGCCTGATTGGCTGGTGTACATCTGTGTGGGGATTGTGTAGCTGCTAGGGAGAATTAACTCTTTCTGTGACTACCTGGTTTTGCCAGGGCGTCACACTCGCTGCCGCCAAATCTTTTTCTGGCTACCAATGATGGCTTCCTCTTTCTGACATGTGCTGGTAGTATAGGCAGTGTTTCCTTAATTTTAAACTTGCAAAATATGCTTTTATCTCTATGTCTATGAACATTCAATTCCTTTGCTATGTTGTTTGTAGATTTTTTCCTTGATTGTGCAAGGAAATTATCTATTTTTTGAACTTTTTGGACTAATCTCTTGACAATCCAATTATATTAGTGAACTGGAGACCATTGCCCATGAGAAATGGGCTAAGATTCCTCAAGAACGCTGCCAAAAACTGGTTTATGGCTATGTATCACATATACAGCAAGTCATAATAGCCAGAGGGGCTCTACTAAGAACTAAAGACAATTGTCATGAAGAGGGTGACTAATTCAGTCTGTAGTAGTTGGTGAAAGTGTCATTGTGTGCTGAGTTTGGAGAAACCACTTGTTATAGGTATATATGTTGGTCTTGTTTGATTTAATGCAAACAGCTGAAAATTTGTACATTTTGCTAATTAGTCGAATATGCATTGGGAGTTGAATTATGTTGATTGCAATTCTACATGCTCTAAAAGATATTGAAATGCTTTTCCAATTTTAACAAGTGAGATGCAGAAAATGTGAAACATTTGTTTGTGTCATCTCTCGAATATACTCTGGGAATTCTGCATTGTAGTTATTAAATGATATCACACCTGGGGCGATACCAGCGGCCACTGCGATGGCATATTAGTTGTTTTTTGTCACCTGTCTCTCCGAAAAACAAATATAACATTTCTTTTCACTAATGATTACTGAACAAAAGTAGCTGTACTGTTTGCAATAAAGGTTGAACATTTTAATCATTCCTCAAGACAGACAATGACCTACAGAAATCCAAATTAAAGGAGTTTTGATGGGGTTGTCCCAACATAGGTATTTGATGACATAACTACAGGGTAGGTCATTAACAGTAGATCGATGAGGGTTTGACACCCGGTGCCTCCACTGATCAGCTGTTTTTCACTCCAGATGATGAACTTTGAATCGATGCAGCTGCATTCCAAGTATAGAACATAAGTACAAAGAAACGTCCCGCACCACTGGGTATTACCTTGCGGTATCGCACATTTGCTGGGAGTTGGGCTCCAAAATAAGATGTCCACCGGCTGCGGGGTGCTCGTTCACAAAGAGGGATAAATCCAAGTAATCCAGAAAGGAATAAGACCGCACTCGTCCACGGTGCCGAAAATCCTCTTTATTAGTGATGAGCGAGTACTAAAAAGCTCGGGTGCTCGAAGCTCGGGCCGAGCATCCCAAGATACTCGTGTACTCGGGCCGAGCAACGAGCCCAATGTTATCCTATGGGAGACCCGAGTATTTTTGTGAAATGACCCCCCGGCAGCATGGAGAAACCCTAAAAATGTCACAAAAGTCTCAGAAGAGTGCTCAAATGACATGGCAACAGCATGGGGAAGACCCCTTGAAGCATTTATCACTGAAAAGTCACAGCTGTGAACAATTTTGTCCGCGTTTTACGCCATTTTTACGGACTCACCAGAAAACCTTCCAAAATGACCCCAAAATGATTTTTCATGGCGGAAATGTTAAGGGCACATACCCAATAGTGAGATAGAGCTGGTGTATGTTACTTTTTGAGATTAATACATGAAAGATTTTACGTGAAAACATTGTGTGGCACTCCGATGTCCCTGAGAAGAGACGTACATGAAGGCCTCTTGAGTCTAATGTGCCCATTTTGAGGAAGTGAGTCTTTGTAGTATTTTCCTTTGCCAGGGCAGTCCAAAATTGTGAGGTTCACCAATGCCCCTGCATACAGACGTGCATGAGGGCCTGTAAACCTGAAGTGCCCATTGGAAGGAAGTGGGTCTATTGTAGTATAGCCCTTAGGCAGGGCAGCCAAAAATTGGGAGGCTCCACGTTGTCCCTGGGTAGAGACGTGCATGAGGGCCTTTAAACCTGAAGTGCCCATTGTAAGGAAGTGGGTCTATTTCAGTATAGCCCTTTGCCAGGGCAGCCAAAAATTGGGAGGCTCCACATTGTCCCTGGGTAGAGACGTGCATGAGGGCCTCAAAACATTAAGTGTCCATTTTAAGGAAGTGGGTGTATTATAGTATAGCCCTTAGGCAGGGCAGCCAAAAATTGGGAGGCTCCACGTTGTCCCTGGGTAGAGACGTGCATGAGGGCCTCAAAACATTAAGTGTCCATTTTAAGGAAGTGGGTGTATTATAGTATAGCCCTTAGGCAGGGCAGCCAAAAATTGGGAGGCTCCACGTTGTCCCTGGGTAGAGACGTGCATGAGGGCCTCAAAACATTAAGTGTCCATTTTAAGGAAGTGGGTGTATTATAGTATAGCCCTTAGGCAGGAGAGCCAAAAATTGGGAGGCTCCACGTTGTCCCTGGGTAGAGACGTGCATGAGGGCCTCAAAACATTAAGTGTCCATTTTAAGGAAGTGGGTGTATTATAGTATAGCCCTTAGGCAGGGCAGCCAAAAATTGGGAGGCTCCACGTTGTCCCTGGGTAGAGACGTGCATGAGGGCCTCAAAACATTAAGTGTCCATTTTAAGGAAGTGGGTGTATTATAGTATAGCCCTTAGGCAGGGCAGCCAAAAATTGGGAGGCTCCACGTTGTCCCTGGGTAGAGACGTGCATGAGGGCCTCAAAACATTAAGTGTCCATTTTAAGGAAGTGGGTGTATTATAGTATAGCCCTTAGGCAGGGCAGCCAAAAATTGGGAGGCTCCACGTTGTCCCTGGGTAGAGACGTGCATGAGGGCCTCAAAACATTAAGTGTCCATTTTAAGGAAGTGGGTGTATTATAGTATAGCCCTTAGGCAGGGCAGCCAAAAATTGGGAGGCTCCACGTTGTCCCTGGGTAGAGACGTGCATGAGGGCCTCAAAACATTAAGTGTCCATTTTAAGGAAGTGGGTGTATTATAGTATAGCCCTTAGGCAGGGCAGCCAAAAATTGGGAGGCTCCACGTTGTCCCTGGGTAGAGACGTGCATGAGGGCCTCAAAACATTAAGTGTCCATTTTAAGGAAGTGGGTGTATTATAGTATAGCCCTTAGGCAGGGCAGCCAAAAATTGGGAGGCTCCACGTTGTCCCTGGGTAGAGACGTGCATGAGGGCCTTTAAACCTGAAGTGCCCATTGTAAGGAAGTGGGTCTATTTCAGTATAGCCCTTTGCCAGGGCAGCCAAAAATTGGGAGGCTCCACATTGTCCCTGGGTAGAGACGTGCATGAGGGCCTCAAAACATTAAGTGTCCATTTTAAGGAAGTGGGTGTATTATAGTATAGCCCTTAGGCAGGGCAGCCAAAAATTGGGAGGCTCCAAGTTGTCCCTGGGTAGAGACGTGCATGAGGGCCTCAAAACATTAAGTGTCCATTTTAAGGAAGTGGGTGTATTATAGTATAGCCCTTAGGCAGGGCAGCCAAAAATTGGGAGGCTCCACGTTGTCCCTGGGTAGAGACGTGCATGAGGGCCTCAAAACATTAAGTGTCCATTTTAAGGAAGTGGGTGTATTATAGTATAGCCCTTAGGCAGGGCAGCCAAAAATTGGGAGGCTCCACGTTGTCCCTGGGTAGAGACGTGCATGAGGGCCTCAAAACATTGTTCCCATTGCAAAGGAGCGGGTCTCCTGTCGTTGTAATGTCCATTCTGCAAAGAATGGGCGAAAAAATTTACCACTGGGGGTATACCTGAAACAAAGGCCTAAGTATTGCAATTTGTAACGGTCATCATCATGGTGGCGCATGAGGAGAAGGAGGAGGAGTCCAGCGATTATCCAAAGTCCAGAAGTGTGTACCCATGGGTGAGTGGAGGTACATGGCAAACTTTAAATTCCGCTCTCATTTGCTGGTGGTGTGGTGAAGTCTGGCCCAATCCAACCCTTGTTCATCTTGATCAGAGTCAGCCTGTCAGCATTTTCAGTTGACAGGCGGGTGCGTTTATCTGTAATGATTCCACCTGCGGCACTAAAAACACGCTCTGACAAAACGCTAGCAGCAGGGCAGGCCAGGACTTCCAAGGCGTAGAGAGCCAATTCATGCCACGTGTCCAGCTTGGATACCCAATAATTATAAGGCACAGAGGAATGTCGGAGTACTGTTGTTCGATCTGCAAGGTACTCCTTCAGCATCTGGGCAAACTTAGGATTTCTTGTGGCACTACCCCGCACCTCAGGGGCTGTGGTACGTGAGGGGCTGAGAAAACTGTCCCACATCTTAAAGACTGTTCCCCTACCTCTGGCGGATTGGACTTGTGCCTCTCTCGGCTGTACGCCTCGGTTGTCCACTGATTCATGACCTATGCCGCTAGCGTTTTGTGAGGGGAATGCTTTGCCTACTTCCGTGAGTATGGCCTTCCGAAACTGCTGCATTTTGGTTGACCTCTCCTCCACGGGAATAAGAGACAAAAAGTTCTCCTTGTAGCGTGGGTCTAACAGTGTTACCAACCAGTAATGATTGTCGGCCAAGATGTTCTTAACGCGAGGGTCACGAGACAGGCAGCTTACCATAAAGTCAGCCATGTGCGCCAGACTCTTAACAGCCAGGACTTCAGTAGCCTGACCAACAAGATGACTGAACATGCTGTCCTCCTCCTCCTCCTCCTCCTCCTCCTCCTCATCTACCCTGTCCTCTGGCCAGCCACGCTGAACCGAGGATATGACTGGTGTGCATGTCATATCCTCAATTTGGCCGGAGAGTTGCTCCATGTCTTCATCCTCCTCCTCGTCATAGTCCTCCACTGCACGTTGTGATGAGACGAGGCTGGGCTGTGTGTTATCACCCACACCCACTACTGTTTCTTGCTGCAACTCATCGCGCTCCGCCTGCAATGCATCATGTTTGTTTTTCAGCAGAGACCGTTTTAGAAGGCAGAGTAGCGGTATGGTGACGCTAATAATGGCATCATCACCACTCACCATCTTGGTGGAGTCCTCAAAGTTTTGGAGGATGGTACATAGGTCTGACATCCATCTCCACTCCTCAGGTGTTATGTGTGGAGTTTGACCCATTTCCCGACGGCTTAGGTGATGCAGGTACTCAACAACTGCCCTCTTCTGCTCACATATCCTGACCAACATGTGCAGAGTTGAATTCCAACGCGTGGGGACATCACACACCAGTCTGTGAGCCGGAAGATGCAAACGGCGCTGAAAGCCGGCAAGGCCGGCTGAAGCAGTAGGTGACTTTCGAAAATGTGCAGACAGGCGGCGAACTTTTACCAGTAGATCAGACAGCTCTGGGTATGACTTTATAAACCGCTGAACCACGAGGTTGAGCACATGGGCCACGCATGGAACATGTGTCAGCTGGCCTCGCCTCAAAGCCGCCACCAGGTTCCGGCCATTGTCACACACGACCTTTCCTGGCTTTAGGTTCAGAGGTGTGAGCCAGTGATCTGCCTGCTGTTTCAGAGCTGTCCACAGCTCTTCTGCATTGTGGGGTTTGTCACCTATGCAGATTAGCTTCAGCACAGCCTGTTGCCGCTTCGCCGAGGCAGTGCTGCAGTGCTTCCAGCTTGTGACTGGTGTGGAGGGCACAGTGGATGAGGATGCGCAGGAGGAGGAGGAGGCTGAAGAGCATGACATTCCGGAGCTGTAGAGTGTGGGTGAAACACTGACTGAGGTAGGGCCTGCAAACCTTGGTGTGGGAAGGACGTGTTCCGTCCCTCGCTCAGACTGGGTCCCAGCTTCCACAATATTAACCCAGTGTGCCGTCAACGAGATGTAGCGGCCTTGCCCACAAGCACTTGTCCACGTGTCTGTGGTTAGGTGGACCTTGGGTGAAACAGCGTTGTTCAGGGCACGTGTGATGTTTTGTGACACGTGGTTATGCAACGCGGGGACGGCACACCGGGAGAAATAGTGGCGGCTGGGGACCGAGTAACGTGGGACAGCTGCCGCCATCAGGTCACGGAATGCTTCAGTCTCCACCAGCCTAAAAGGCAACATTTCCAGCACAAGCAGTCGCGAAATGTTAGCATTTAGAACTGTGGCATGTGGGGTGTTGGCAGTGTATTTGCGCCTGCGTTCAAAGGTTTGCTGAATGGATAACTGAACGCTGCGCTGGGACAAGGACGTGCTTGATGATGGTGTTCTTTCTGCGTAGGCAACTGCAGGTGCAGGAGTGGAGGAGGCTTGTTCGCAGGCAGCATGGACAGAGGATTGGCTCGCATGCACAACCAGCGAAGACGTAGCAGTGACATCAGCAAGCACTGCTCCTCGACTCTGTTGTACTTCCCACAAAGTCGGGTGCTTGGCTGACATGTGCCTGATCATGCTGGTGGTGGTCAGGCTGCTAGTTTTGGTACCCCTGCTGATGCTGGCACGGCAGGTGTTGCAAATGGCCTTTTTTGAATCATCTGGATCCAACTTAAAAAACTGCCAGACTCGGGAAGACCTAACATTTGTACAGGCACCTTGTGTCGTCGTGTTGTTCCGGGGAACGGTTGCCTGACTTCTGCCTGGGGCCACCACCCTGCTTCTTACTGCCTGTTGTGATGCTACGCCTCCCTCCCCCTGTGCACTGCTGTCCTCGCTCTGCATATCCTCCTGCCAGGTTGGGTCAGTTACTGGATCATCCACCACGTCGTCTTCCTCTTCCGCACCCTGCTCCTCCTCCTGACTTGCTGACAATTGTGTCTCATCATCGTCCACCACTTGTTGAGACACGTTGCCAACTTCGTGAGAACGTGGCTGCTCAAATATTTGGCCATCTGTACAGACGATCTCCTCATGACCCACTTCAATATGAGCTGGCGAGAGGCCAGAATGTGTGAATGGAAACGTGAACAGCTCTTCCGAGTGTCCAAGTGTGGGATCATTAATGTCCGAGGAGGACGTGTACTCAGCCTGGTGGTAGGAAGGAGGATCAGGTTCAGAAATGTGCGGTGCAGTATCACGGCTACTGACACTTGACCGTGTGGAAGACAGAGTGTTTGTGGTGGTGCCAATCTGACTGGAAGCATTATCTGCTATCCAACTAACAACCTGTTGACACTGGTCTTGGTTCAAGAGCGGTGTACTGCTGCGGTCCCCAAGAATTTGGGACAGGACGTGTGAGCGACTAGATGTGGCCCTTTGTTGTGGCGAAATTAGAGCTTGCCCACGACCTCGGCCTCTGCCTGCACCACCATCACGTCCACTTCCTTGTTCCTTGCCAATGCCCTTGCGCATTTTGCAATGCTGTGCACTGCTGACGTGTATATTCACTACTTGTGCGTTATATCAAAGTGTGTGGAAATTGCACACAAGTGCACCTGTACGCTGCCACCAACAGGCACACACGTGCGGTTTTAAAAACCAAGCACGGACGCAATAATAACCTAACAGGTTTTTTTGGGGAGCGACAATTACAGACAAGTCAGACACTATCTGGACTGTTTTACACTGTGTACACCAGCCCCAGATATGATGAAGGCTGGTATACGGTCACCACTACCCTGCCTGCCTGCCTGCCTGTATACTGGTACAATAGTCCTGACAAGGACTCTTTTGGTCACTAGCCTGTATTCAGACCTGGCTATACCCTGCCTGTATATAGCAACAGTAGTCCTGAGAAGGACTCTGCTACTGTACTCCGACCTGGCTATACCCTGCCTGCCTGTATACAACTAGAATAGTCCTGAGAAGGACTTTTGGTCACACTGTTTGCAGCCCTGCAACTGAAAAAGCTATAAAGGGCCGCAAAGCTTTCCCTGAATCAGCGACACTCTCCCTGCACTCACTGTCTGGATAGCTGTGAGCAGAGCACAGCGCGCCGGCCGATATAAAGGCTCGGTCACGCTGTGCAGGCCGGCCAATCACTGCAATTCCACAACTAACAGGGCTGTGGCATTGCAGTGGTCTGCCAGCCAATCCCTGCATGAGGGCTGGCTCTCAAAAGAGCGCCAACATGCAGAAATGAAGACCACGAGTACAGCACGAGTATCGCGAGATTACTCGGTCCCCGCCGAGCAGCCCGAGTACAGCGATACTCGTGCGAGTACCGAGTAGTGACAAGCATGCTCGCTCATCACTACTCTTTATTCAAACATGTGCAGGTTAAAAGGCAGGAGAGGAACTAGGTGCAGGTTCCTCACAAGGGACAGTCCCTTGTGAGGAACCTGCACCTAGTTCCTCTCCTGCCTTTTAACCTGCACGTGTTTGAATAAAGAGGATTTTCGGCACAGTGGACGAGTGCGGTCTTATTTCTTTCTGAATTACCTGCATTCCAAGTATAGCGGCTGCTGCCAGTTATTGCCATAGATCTCTCATTCAACAGGACAGGATTTGTGCTGCGGTAGTCGACAATGGCCAGTAGCAGCCGCTACACTCCGAATGCAGGTGTGTTCAGCAGCTCCATTCAAAGTGTGGCGGGAGAGAAAAATGGCTGATCAGTGGGGGCACCGGGTGTCAAAATGCCACCGATCTGCTACTGATGACCTATCCTGTAACTAGATCATCAAATACCTATGCCAGGACAACCCCTTTAAAGGGAACCTGTCACCGGATGTTCATAATACTTACCTAATGGACGGTGCAGAGCAGACATGGGCATCTCCGCTCTCCGGGTCCCACGCCTCCTCTTTCGGCCATCTTTATCCTCCTTCTGAAGCTAGTGTGGATTACGCGTTCTACGTCATCTACGGTACCCGACAGTGAGGTCCTGCGCAGGCGCACTTTGATCTGCTCTGAAAATTAATTGCAGATATACTATTTCTCAGCAGTGTAGTAGCCTTGAAGTGTAGATGACTCGCCCACCCCGGGGCTATGGGACACCCGGTGCCGGGCCGGACTAGTCCGGGGGGCGTCAGTGGTGGCGGGGCCCGACTCCGTGGCCCTGGTGGGTGTCAGTTTAATATGGCTGGTGACTTGGGAGCAATTAAAGTATTTGTTTCGTGACGCCACCTGTGGTTTGCAGCAATTAAGCCGCCGCTGCTGTGTGAGGCCTCCGGGGTGATGATACGGCAGCAATGGTGGTACTGCTCCCCACAGGTGGAGCGGAGCCCCGGGGACACTGTTAGTGCTCGTGAAAGTCTATGGTGTTGTGTGGCTAATACGGTGCAGGGCCGACAGGCAATGAAAGAACCAGGCACAAACAACAGTCTCTTTACCTTCTCCTCTTTTACTTTAGGAACAGTCCAATCCTGGGAGACCGTCACAGGTGGTGAAGGGGATCCGGTCGGCCTGGAAGTACTTGGGGTGATCTTTCTGGCCAGCTGAGTATGAGGCCTACTCCTGTTCCTTTCTTTACTACGATAGGACCCTGCTTCTCTGTATCCAGCAATGGCCCTCTTTGCTGCTGGGACCGGTGGTACGTCCCTTTCCCTCTGTGGTAGGCTGCGCAGGCCCTGGTGCTTCTCTGCTGGAGTCCACACCGGGCCCTGATGCTGCAGCTGTACCTTGGGGCTGTTTATGGGCCAGGTGCTTGCAGCTCTCCTGCCCTTCGGATTCGGCTACCAGGGAGTATTTTAAGCCCTGGTGGCCACAGACTCCGATGTCCGAGTCTCTTCTCTGCCTCTCTGCTACTCCTGCTTCCCTGGGCCAAGCTGTTCCAGATCCAGGCCCCAGATCCACAGGACAGCACACTCTGCGTCTGCTTCCTTTCACTTCTCTCTACAGACTGAACACTACTTCCTGCCTCAGGTCAGACTTAAGGAATGCTCCCTGGAATTCTAGGTTCAGAGCTCCCCCTGCTGGCCGGAGGGAGAACTGCGTTGGATATTAAACTTGCTGGCCAATGGACCTCCCAATTACTTCCAGGCTCAGCATTAACCCTTTGAGAGGGCAATGCTGTTGTGGCGACCAGGTCCTGGGGCGCCACACTCCCCCTTAGTTAAATTCAGTACTCCCGGACTGTAGAAAACAAAACAAGACATACATGTTACAACCTTAAACAACTATAAGAGTCCAGTGTGGCTCCCTGCCGGGTGTCCATTACACTGCTCCATGGGGGACCCGCCGCGATAAAACCCCCAACGTAGGCTCTAGGCGTGCGTCAGAACATTGATGACCCCACTCTATGCACGACGGACGGGTTTTTCTTCAGGGGTTGCTGAGCACACTGGTGCTAACTATGTACAGCTAGGTGTTGGCCACCCATAGTCCAGTGGCCCAATTGTCCATTTTCTCAACCAAAAAAAAAAAAACATTTTATACACAACATTACAGACATTTGACATAACTATTTACATTCTAATAAGTACTCTTTCTTTTTACTCTCTATACCTTGGAGGGGGCTGTCCCCGAGTGCTGCGTTGGGACCTGCGTAGCTCTGGTGTCTGCCCCTGACTACTTGGTGTGTCTTCTACCTCAGCACTACAGGTAGGCCTAACCCTGATAGGTATGTGTGATGATTGCCTACGTGGTCTGAGAGTCGCCAAGGGTATGACAGGTTCACCACTGACAGGGGGTTGATTCTTCTGTTCCACTGCTGGCGTGTCATCTCGTGTTGGAGCGGACGGTTCTTTAGGTGGATCTGGAACCTCTTCTGTTTCTGGCTCGACCAACTGCGGGAACGTCAACACTGGTACCACTATGGCATTATTTATTCGGGTCCACGTTTTGGGGAATTTTCCAAGGATTGTTTGGATCATCTCTTCCTCTTTTTCTGGACTTTGGGGACTTTCTTGTACTTCTTCTACTTCTTTTTGGGTTTTGCACCGTTCGGGGCACGCTTTCAGGCGGTCTCGAGAAACTGCTTGATAGGTCTTGCCTTCATCTTTGCTTATGAGGCATACCTTACTATTGTCAAAGTTGGAGGGGATAATGGTGTAGGGTTCATTCTCCCACTGATCATCTAATTTATGCGCCCTCCACTTTTTCTTGAGGACCTGTTCTCCAGGTGCTAAGGGAGTTGCTGGAGCTGTTTGATTGTAATGCTGCTCTTGTCTCGTTCTTGTTTGGGACAGGCTCCTTTCTACGCATTCCTGGACCTTGCGGTACTGCTGTTGTCGCTCTGTATCCCAATCTTCTATCTCCTGAACCGCTTCAGGTGACACAGTCCCCATCTCAAAGTTTACAGGTAACTTGCCAGGTCTTGCTCGCATCAGGTAAGCAGGGCTGCAGTTGGTCGAATTTACTGGGATATGGTTGTACAGGTCTACCAGATCTGGTAACTTCTCTGGCCATTGGTTTCTTTCTTCCAGAGGTAGAGTCTTGAGCATATCAATAACCACATGGTTCATCTTCTCGCACAATCCATTGGTTTGGGGGTGGTACGGTGTGGTTCTGATTTTCTTACAACCGTACATGTTACAGAACTCTTGGAACACTTCTGCCTCGAATGCAGGACCTTGATCAGTCAGTACCCTTTCAGGGTAACCGTGAGGTCGACAAAAGTATGCCTGAAATGCTCTAGCTGCTGTTCTGGCTGTCTGGTCCTTCACGGGCACTACTACCAGGAATCGAGAGTAATGGTCCACAATGGTGAGGGCGTACACATAGCCTGACCGGCTTGGTGTTAACTTCACGTGGTCCAGGGCCACCAACTCCAGGGGCTGCTTCGTGACAATTGGCTGTAGGGGAGACCTCTGGCTGGCATCATCTTTCCGCCTCAGGTTACACGGACCACAGTCTCGGCACCACTTCTCGACTGTCTTTCTCATGTGCACCCAGTAGAACCGATCACGGAGTAGGGTCTCCAACTTCTTCCACCCGAAGTGTCCTGCGTTATCATGGTAAGCTGCTAGGACCATTGGAGCATCCCTCTGTGGGACCACTATCTGCCAGAAGAGTTCATTCATTCGCCAGTTGACATATCTCTTGCAGAGCTTGCCTTGGTAGGTGAACAGTCGTCCCCTCTCCTTCCACAGCTGCTGGGCTTCTTCTGGAGCATCTGGGCCAAGATGGGTCTCAGCTTGTGCTAGCTTTTCTTTGACCAATCGCACGGCCGGGTCACCGTTCTGTGTCTCTTCCCAGTTATGGTGGAGTAATGGGTTGACCGAGACCTCGTGCTGGCTCGAGCGCCTCACTCCTACAGCATGCTCACACTGGGAAACACCTTGGTGATGGAAAGCCGGTAGCTCTATCTCTTCGAGTTCATGCAGGTCTTCTCCAGACTCGGGTAAGTGAGGCATTCTGGACAGCGCATCAGCATTGTTATTCTTCTTGCCAGCTCGGTACTTGATGGTAAAGTCAAAGTTAGACAGCCGGGCCATCCATCGCTGTTCCAACGCACCTAACTTGGCTGTTGCCAGATGTGTCAACGGATTGTTGTCCGTGAAGATGGTGAACTTGGCCGATGCCAGATAGTGCTTGAAGCGTTCAGTCACTGCCCAAACAATAACGAGGAACTCTAGCTTGAAGGAACTGTAGTTTTCTGGGTTCCTTTCTGTGGGCCGAAGCTTCCTACTGGCGTAAGCTATCACCTTCTCTCTGCCTCCCTGCACCTGGGACAGAACTGCTCCCAGGCCCACGTTGCTGGCGTCTGTGTACAGTACAAACGGCTGGCTGTAGTCAGGGTAGACCAGAATTTCTTCTCCCGTGAGAGCCCCTTTCAGCCGGACAAAGGATGTTTCTATTTGGCTGCTCCATTCAAATGGAGGGCTCTGCTTCTTAGCCTGCTTTGGCTGGCCCACCAGGAGATCTTGAAGGGGCGCTGATATCTTTGTGAAACCATCAATGAACCTTTGGTAGTAGCCCACCAGCCCAAGGAACTGCCGCACCTCCTTTACCGTGGTGGGTCTTGGCCAGTCCTTGATTACGGTGACTTTCTCCGGATCAGGTGCCACACCTTCTGCGCTGACCACATGACCCAGGTACTGTACCTTTGGCTTCAAGAGGTGACATTTGGACGGCTTTATCTTCAGGCCATATTCCGACAAGGACTCAAACACTTCTGCTAAGTGCCTCAGGTGGTCTTCATAAGTCTTGGAGTAGACTATGACGTCATCCAGGTACAACAGCACGGTTTCAAAGTTGTGGTGGCCCAAGCAGCACTCCATCAACCTTTGGAATGTCCCTGGGGCGTTGCAGATTGCAGAGCCCGAATGGCATACAGTTGAACTCGCAGAGGCCCATTGGCGTCATGAATGCAGTCTTCTCCTTGTCTGCCTCTGCCACGGGAACTTGCCAATACCCACTGGTGAGATCCAAGGTGGAGAAATAGTTAGCTGACTTTAAGGCTGTTAGTGACTCCTCTATTCTGGGTAGTGGATAAGCATCTTTATGTGTAATGCAGTTAATTTGTCTGTAATCTATGCACATTCTCATTGTACCATCTTTTTTCTTTACGAGCACTAGTGGAGCTGCCCAAGGGCTACAGCTATCTCTGATAACCCCAGCCTCCTTCATTTCCCGTAACATTTCTTTGGCACGCTGATACTGTGCTGGGGGTACAGGGCGGTATCTCTCTTTAATGGGATGATGATCACCCGTGGGGATTTGATGTTTAACCCCTTTTACCTGCCCAAAATCTAGGGGGTGTTTGCTGAAGACCCGCTCGTACTCCTGTACCACCCGGTAAACCCCATGCTTTTGGTGTGAGGGGGTGGAGTCGGTGCCCACATGTAATTTTTGGCACCAGTCTTCCAGCTGCCCCTTGGAGCCATTGTCTTCCGCCTGGTCGGACGGGATCAAGGGTTCCACTGCTTTGATGGTATTGTTACTGACAGTGTACAGTTTTGCTACAGTAGCATACCGGGGCAATTTAGCTTCCTCCTCCCCACAATTCAGGACACGGACGGGCACTCTCCCCTTGCGGACGTCTGCTACCCCTCTGGCTATCAGGACTCCAGGCCTACTGTCTGAATACACCGGTTCTACCAAGGCATGGTAATCCTGACCCTTGAGGCCTATTGCTGCCCGACACCATATCAACATTTCACTTCTTGGGGGTATTGCAATGGGGAGGGGGTCACTTACCCTCACACTGCCAATTTCTCCTCCGGCCAGCTCTACCTGCTGCCTCCTCATCAGGGCTCTGATCTCCCTCTGTAGGGCACGCTGCTGCCCGGAGCTGGCAGTTTCAGACGCCTGTTGCAACAAAATTATCACTTCGGCAATACAATTTTCTATCACATTTGTACCAATGGTTAGCAGTGGGTCAGATTCTTTGCGATCAATATCTACAATTATCATCCCCTGACATGGCAATTCTACCCGCCCCACTTTAATGGTTACTTCTTTATACCCAATTTGAGGTAAGGGCTGACCATTACTGGCCACAATTGTTAAATCATCATCTGGGCCATGGTCAATGTCTGAATCAGCCCAATATCTTTTGTACAGTTTATAAGGGATGGTTGCTACCTGGGACCCCGTATCCAGGAGGGCATTCAAAGGGATCCCATCCAGCACAATAGGAAGGACCGGGCGTCCTCCCACATACTTGCTGCGACTGGGGGTTGAGCCGGGCTTCCTTACACCTGGGGGTCGGCTCCTGGCCCCAGGCTCGACCCATTTAAAGGACAGCGTCTTGCAATGTGGCCCGCCTGGCTGCAGCGGCGGCAGATCGGTTGTCCAGTTGAATCATACCGTCTGTATCTTTTCCTCGGGTCGGCGGAATCATCCTCTGTCGCATCCATGGGACGTCATCTGCGCTGGAGGCCAACTCGATTCTTGCAGGCGATGGGGTCACTTGTAGAGACTGCACGGTCTTGGCAAGGGCAGCTACAGTCTTGGTCAGCTCCTGGACCTGCTGTCTGAGCTCTACAGTGGGATCCTTATCCAGGGACTGCGCCCCAGCCCCTGCAGCGGCTCGTGTTGCAGGCACCACCCCGGGGTACGTGATAGCAAGAGGCCGGAGGGGTACTGGGTCATTCGGTGTAGATTCTCTCAGTACCCGGATGGCCTGGTCCTTAAACTTTGCAAAGTCCAGAGCAGGGTTCTGCAGGACCATGATACGCAGCTGGGTCCTGTGGGCATCTGACAGGAGCCCCTCTATGAACTGCTCAGTTAGGAGTTTGTCTTCTTCACGTACACTCTCTGGGTCCACCTGTTTAACTGCTTTTTTTAGGGGCTCCTGCAAGTTTAAGGCATAGTCCCTTATGCTGTCTGTGGCCCGTTGTTTGCACCCAAAGAATCTCATCTTTATTTCTGCTGCGGTGCGGGTGTCAAAAGTACTCTTTAGCTTGGCCAGTATCTGGGTTGCTGTCCCTTTATCTGTATCAGGCCAGGACTTCACTTCACGCTGGGCCGCGCCGGCTAGCTGCCCCAATAATATGCCCACCTTCTGGCTCTCAGTCAGCGGATACACCCGGAACAAGCTGTGCAGCCTTTCTCTGAAGTCGCTCAAGGTATGGGACTCCCCGGAGTACTGCGGCAGCCATTCTGCTCCCGGGATGTATGGCATTGTGATCGGCATTACCGGCGCTACAGCGGGGGCTGGGGCGACGGCGACTGGGATTGCTTCGGCTGGTGCTGCGGCGTCTCGGGCTATGGCAGCCACCTGCCCTCCCTCCGAGTCGGACATCTTCCTCCCCCTTAGTGAACCTTACCAGGCTCTGTTCACTTTTCAAATTCCCTTCTGGGTCGCGCGGGGTTAACGGCGCTCTGCTCTGATGGCGCGCTCCCTTCGCGCTCTTTGTCAGGCACGCCCCCCTTCTTCCTGCGCTCGGCGAGGCTAATGGCGGCGGCAGTTTGCAAACAGTAACACAGTCTTTTAAGCACAGTTTCTGCAGGCGCACAGTACCCGGTGGGACCGGGCACGAAATCCTGTTCGTGATGCCAAAATTTGACTCGCCCACCCCGGGGCTATGGGACACCCGGTGCCGGGCCGGACTAGTCCGGGGGACGTCAGTGGTGGCGGGGCCCGACTCCGTGGCCCTGGTGGGTGTCAGTTTAATTTGGCTGGTGACTTGGGAGCAATTAAAGTATTTGTTTCGTGACGCCACCTGTGGTTTGCGGCTATTAAGCCGCCGCTGCTGTGTGAGGCCTCCGGGGTGGTGATACGGCAGCAATGGTGGTACTGCTCCCCACAGGTGGAGCGGAGCCCCGGGGACACTGTTAGTGCTCGTGAAAGTCTATGGTGTTGTGTGGCTAACACGGTGCAGGGCCGACAGGCAATGAAAGAACCAGGCACAAACAACAGTCTCTTTATCTTCTCTTTTACTTTAGGAACAGTCCAATCCTGGGAGACCGTCACAGGTGGTGAAGGGGATCCGGTCGGCCTGGAAGTACTTGGGGTGATCTTTCTGGCCAGCTGAGTATGAGGCCTACTCCTGTTCCTTTCTTTACTACGATAGGACCCTGCTTCTCTGGATCCAGCAATGGCCCTCTTTGCTGCTGGGACCGGTGGTACGTCCCTTTCCCTCTGTGGTAGGCTGCGCAGGCCCTGGTGCTTCTCTGCTGGAGTCCACACCGGGCCCTGATGCTGCAGCTGTACCTTGGGGCTGTTTATGGGCCAGGTGCTTGCAGCTCTCCTGCCCTTCGGATTCGGCTACCAGGGAGTATTTTAAGCCCTGGTGGCCACAGACTCTGATGTCCGAGTCTCTTCCCTGCCTCTCTGCTACTCCTGCTTCCCTGGGCCAAGCTGTTCCAGCTCCAGGCCCCAGATCCACAGGACAGCACACTCTGCGTCTGCTTCCTTTCACTTCTCTCTACAGACTGAACACTACTTCCTCCCTCAGGTCAGACTTAAGGAATGCTCCCTGGAATTCCAGGTTCAGAGCTCCCCCTGCTGGCCGGAGGGAGAACTGCATTGGATGTTAAACTTGCTGGCCAATGGACCTCCCAATTACCTCCAGGCTCAGCATTAACCCTTTGGGAGGGCAATGCTGTTGTGGCGACCAGGTCCTGGGGCGCCACATAGAAGCAAACATTTATGGTATGATGAGTGGTTTTCTGGAAGTCCTTTGTATGTAAAAATTGACATAATCGCTTAAAAGGGATGTCCATTTTCACAACCGTTTTAATAAAAGTTTACTTATTATTCATTGTATCTAAAATAAAAAATAAAGCAGCTTTGAATTTTACAAATGATGCCACTATTTTGTTTGTAGCTCACTGATCTGCTTCACATCTTGACATCACAAAGGGGTCCTGATCTTTAACAACAAGCAGGACCGGTGTTTCGAAGGAAGGGGGTTTGTGGAGCAAGGTGGGCATATGCCCAGGGCCCCCACTCCCATGTCAGCTTCCAGGGTGTACAGCAGGAGCTACACGGAAAAAAGCATTAAAACAATAAAAAAATTAAAATATGCACATAAGTAATGTGAGAGCAAGAAAGACACCCAGTACTCGGCTGCTGACCTACACCTCTAAGAAAGACCCTGTAGATACAGAACCTAGGATTATTGAGTTGTATAACCATGAGTGGGGTAGTAGGAGGGATATCCTACATAGGCACTGGCTAGTTATTTTAATCGGGCCCCGTATTATCAGGAATCCTAACTAAGACCCCACTCATGACAGCCAGACGTGCCCGTAATTTCAAAGACATGTTGGTGAGGAGCCACTAAGTGCGAGATATCAAAAATCCATTCAGCACTCGGGGCCCCACTCTTGGGTGTTTCATGTGTGGCCATTGTTTAGCATGTACCAACATTATCCGCAGTAAACCTTTTGCTCCTCTGATGGCACAAGGACCTTTGATATCTGCAAATACAGTATGTTACCTGTAGCACCACACATGTGGTGTATTATGCCACATGTCAGTGCTCCCTAATTTATGTGGGGCTCACTTCCCATGAGCTCTACGTAAGAGTCAGGGAGCACGTGTGAGACATCGGGGCAGCTAAAACAGTTAATGACAACACCCTATTAAAGACTCTCCACCCACCGGCAAATCCAGAAAGTTCTTCAACAGATGGTGAGGAGCTGCAGCTTACAAAAAGGTGCCAAATCAGGCCATCCCATAGGCCTGATCAGAATACCCCCCCGTGTACCGCTGATGATCACTCCCAAGTGAAAAGAGATCTTAATGCTGTCAGTGGGAGCTGGCCAGAAGTTGAATGATCTGGAAGTGCTGACTGAACCGGTCCCCCAGGATGAAAATGCCCCAACAAGGCCCTTGGTGGCCCATGCCTTGGCTATAGTGAGAAATGGGTGTGTCCCTGTCCACTGTATCAATCTGCTGGAAAGTGAGGTCACCATCCCAGGAGGTACGTTGCTGGCCAAGGTCTACATGCCTGATGAAGAGATACTCAAGAGAATGGGATTCATCCTCTGACCCATCCAGGGATCTTCATGGTCCTATGCGGTCGAAGCAGTCGGAAGTAGGACTCCAACGGCAGAATGGTGTGGGCAAGTCATAATGGAACAGATGGGAGTGGACCGTGGAACCCTAACTCCTGCTCAGCAAAAGCTTCTGGAAGATGCTCTGTGGGAGTTTTTGAGGAGGCTTTCTCATGTCATGATGAAGATTTTGGGTGCACAACTGCAATTGAACATGAGATCCCGACTGGGAAAACAGCCTCTATAAGAGAACGCTACCGTCAAATTCCTCCGAAAATGTACCAGGAAGTAACGAACATGATGGCTAGTATGTTGGACAACCAAGTTATCCAAGAGAGTCAGAGTCCTTGCGTCGCCCCATTGGTCCTGGTACGCAAGAAGGATGGGTCCCTCAGGTTCTGTGTTGACTACAGAAAATTGAACGCCAACACGGTGGGGTGACGCCTATCCCCAGATTGAAGAATTGCTATCTGCTTTGGGGTGCGCTAAGTACTTTTCCACACTCAACCTAGCCAGTGGGTAGTAGCAAGTGCCAGTAGCTGAAAAAGACAGAGCCAAGACAGCATTCATTCTACCAATAGGACGCTACGAGTTCAACAGGATGCTATTTGGCCTGTCAAATGCACCTGGAGCCTTCCAGCGGCTGATGGAACATTGCCTTAGTGACATGAACTTTGAGTCCGTATTAATCTACCTGGATGATGTGGTGGTGTTCGGGACCTCGTTCGAAGATCATTTGCAGAAGCTACAGCAGGTCCTGCAACGATTCCGAAATCATGGGCTCAAGATCAAGTCGAAAAAATGTAAATTGTTTAGAAGACGTATAGAATACCTAGGGCATTTGGTGACTCCTGATGAGGTGCAGCCAGCCATCAGTAAAGTGGAGGCCATCCAGAAGTGGCTGACACCGCATACACCACAGGAGGTGGAAGAATTTGTGGGACTGGCCTGATACTACTGGAGATTCATTTCAAAGTTTGCCCATTGTGCGGGTCCCTTGAACGAGTTGCGGTTGGGAATGGTGGGAGGTCCTAGGAACTGCCTCGTTTTGTGTGGTCCACGACAATAAAAGGCCTTTGAGGATTTGAAGGCCACTCTAACCAATGCACCAATTCTGGCCTACTCTCGCTTCGACATCCCGTTCCTGCTCCACACAAACGGAAGTTTGCAAGGACTGGGAGCAGTACTGGCCCAAGTGCAGGATGGATGGGAGCGTGTGGTCGCTTATGCAAGACATTCATTGAGAGAACCAGAGTGTAATCTCGACAACTACGGCTCTTTTAAGTCAGAGCTATTGGTGCTAGTTTGGGCCATGACTGAGCGCTTCGCAGAGTTCCTGACGGGTGCTGAAGTGGTGATAATAACAAATAATAATCCTCTGGCTCACCTTGAGAATGCTAAATTGGGGGCGATAGAGCAAAGGTTGATGGCCCGGCTATCTAAGTTTAATTACCACATTAAATGCCAATCCGGAAAAGAAAATGGTAATGCGGATGCACTATCTCGAGTACCAACGGGGCTCCCAGCTAGCAGTGTCGACGATAAACTGGAGGATACTGAGACTCCAGACCTCGGTCGACTGCCTTCCCTTCATGACCTGGCACACCCAAGTGGAGTTGCCACCGGGATGCTCATGGTGCTTAAAACTCCCGCTGACTGGGTGCGGACCCAAAATGAAATCAAGAGAGAGAGTCTATCTCCGGAGGGTCAGAAGTTGTTGTGCCAATGGGATAGGCTGAATGTGGTACAAGAGCTCCTGTGTTGCAAGATCTACTTAAAATCGGAGCTGCAGTACCGGCAGCAGATTGTGATTCCAATGGCAGTGGGTCCCGCAGTCGCTCAGGGTGCCTTGATGAAGGAGCTCTACCATCTGTATGGGATCAAACAACCCGGATAACACCCTGTCATCCGCAAGGCAATGGAGCGTGTGAACTTTTCAATCGCACTCTTCTACAGATGCTATGGACTCTAGAAGATGGTCAAAAAGCACGCTGGCTGGAATCCCTGCCTGAGCTCATGTGGGCGTACAATAACCGAATACATAGCACAACAGGGTACACGGCCCACATGCTAATGTTCGGGAGGGCAGGTAGAGAGATTGAGGATTTACACATGCCTGACCCCATGGCTGACTCTCCCCAGACCACCACTGCATGGGCGCAGGAGCACAGACGCCGGCTAAGAGTAGTGCATAGAGTGGTAGGTGACCGATTGACACAAATTGTACACCCTGACCCAGGACCAGTACAGGAGGATGTGTTTGTTCCAGGTGAAAAGGTACTGGTTAGGACTAAGAGATGGTCTGGAAAACTAAATGATCGGTGGGAGGCAGTACCATATATGGTAAAGAGGAGGGTAGGTCCTGATATTCCGGTGTATGAGGTAGAACCAATGGGAACCAGCGGTCCGACCATAAATCTCCATCATAACATTCTTCGAAGGTGTCAATTTGAGGATTCCACACCTGCAGAGGCGACACCTAACCCTGAAGTGGTGGGAGTTGAACTCCCGGTGGATGCTGACTGGTGGGTTGTACCCACTCCTCCACAGGCTGAAAGCCCCATGACCATGGTCTTGCCTCCCACTGAAAGTGTTTTACCATCCATGGTTCTCCCATCAGATAATATCCCAGAGCAGGTGGATGTTTCACCGCTGCGAAGGACCACTAGGTCTTTCAGTGGGTGTTCCTCTATAGCGCTATGCACAGCATGAGTTCATTTGGGGAGGTGTGTCGGTGGTGCCAACCTCAAGTGGGGTGGCATGTGAGAGGGTGAGAGAGTATTAATCACCTTTATCCATTGTGAAATGCTGCAAAATGATTATTTACTGTTCATTGTATGCATTGTTACTGACCAGCCACAAGAGGCTGCTGTTTTGCATCTGTGTGCCGCCCCCGTGGAAGCAGCCGGGCTGCTCTGACCCGGGTTCGCTGTGGCTCGAGGGTCTCCGGACACGGAGGTCATGCGGTCACTCAAATATGAAGGGAATATTTACAGGGGAGTTGATGTATAGTTCATGACGCCACCCGTGGTGTGTGGTAAGTTGGGGAGTACCGCCGCTGCCTCTGGGAGTACACGGGGTGATGAAGTGGGGCAGCAAGGTGTTGTAACACTCCACGGGTAGGGGGGATGCCCTGGGACTCAATTTAGAGGTTTTGTGGGGTGCAGGGGTCACTCACGTACTCACTCAGTTCATAAGCAGACACCGACAACCGGGTAAACCAAGTCTCTAGGTACTGCTGCCGCTGAGGGGAGCTCGTCCGGGTCCCGTCCCCAATGGTGCTGTCTGGTGATCCATGACCTGCCTCCTGGCACTTAGTTTGACTTCAACTTGATGGCCCAGTAGCATGGAACTAGCCAAGGCCCGCTACCTACTATGGCTAAGTATGGGAGCTTGCTCTCAGGGCTCATGCTTGGGATTTTCTGGACCGTTTTGTATTTGGAGAGTCTTATCCCCCTCGTTGCGCTAATGCCCCGATTCTGGAGCAGGTGGGAACAGATCATAAAGGCTCCGTTATCCTCAGGTAAATTATCGGGTTGCCTCAAGCTACTCCCCGACCTACGGTCCGTGTACCCCATCGTGCCTTCGGTCCCGGACTGGTGATAGTGCTAGGCTGCCGGCTGTCCTCCTCGACAGGTCCAAGCACCTCACCACAATCCCCTGCAACCGGGGGTCTGACTCCTCTAGGCCCGGACCACCGTCTGCAACCTAGACAGTTCCTTCAGGAGTCACCACTCCCAACTTCCTCTGAGCTCCTCACAGCTCGAGGGCTACTTCCCAACCTCTCTCCTCTCACAGACTCTCTCTCTCACAGACTGACTACACTCCTCACCTCACCTCCCTGACCGCCCAGGTGGGCGACTCTATTCCACTCAAGCCATCCACTGGTGTGTCTGGTGGGTGTGGTGCAGGGTGTAACTAGGATTTGATTTGCTGTTGGAGCCAACACCATTTAGTTAGGGACCCAGAACCAAGAGGGAGGCGGAATACTGCACGGAAGGGCAGCTTGTGCAGTACTCTGTGACGACCTGATAGTCCAGGGGCGTCGCATCTGCATTTGACTGTTTGGTTACTATAGCAACATCTGAACGGACTTCTGCTCTGGACTTGGAAAGCTGAAGAGGTGCTGTGTGTAAGCTGAAGGGAAAGCGAAAGGTGTGCGTAATGAAAAGGAGCTGCAGCAGAAACACAAGTGAATTGGGAGAAGACTTGTGTTAGAGTTTAGCCAGGACGACCGTGATGAGTGTGAGCAGCATCCCGTGCCGGAAATCACGATTCTGCAGTTGCTGGCTATACTGATTTACCATGAGAGGATCTCCAAGTCTCTTATTATGGCAGCTGGACAGCATAGTACCTGGGTACAGTAGACTGGACACTACATTTTATGTTTCGGTACCAAAACACCTATCTGTTCTGGTTAGGCCTGCTATAGACACACACAGTAAGACTTGCTGGCTCTGCTGTGTCAGTTTACAGTTACATTTAAAACATTATAGGGACAGCGCCACACGTTTGCATTGACTGTTGCTGTAGAAGATTTCCAGGATTGTGTTGCCGACCTGCGTGGTTTGCCTTCCCACTTTTACCATCTGCCTTCTCTATGAGGCTTCAGCAATTAAGGGTATTCAGGGGGTTTATGGGATTTGTTTATGTTTAGGTGAATAAGTTGTAAACTTCTGTGCTGCACCACTGGTAGGGCGTGTTCGCACACACACAATTACTCCTGCTTCCCAGAGGGATTACCCATACCTCCCAACCGTCCCGGATATAGCGGGACAGCCCCGATTTTATACGTCAGTCCCGTTCTCACGCCCGGGAAGCTCTGTATCCCGCAGTGCAGTGAGAAGCAGCTGCCACGCCCCCGCACTCTGCCGACCACGCCCCCTCCGGATGCCTGCCACACGCTCTGGATGCCTTCTATGGCATCTATGCTCTTGGCCACGCCCATTTGCTGTCGTGCATGCCCCCTCTCAATGTGGACACATACACTCCTCGGATGCCTTCCTTGTCCCCTCCTCCTGCTGCTCTGTTGATGCTGGCCACGTCTGCCTGCCCCTTCTACCCAGGATCCTCACGTGTGACCGGCTCTCCACAGCGGCTGCTCCAAGACGTTTGTTCTGCAACTGACGTAATGTGAGCCAGCACCAGCAGGGAGAGAGCAGTGTGAGTGCAGGAGGGGGGAGGAGGAGGGAGTCCAGCACTTGTGTCTTCTCATGTCCCCCTGTGCCTGCAATAGAAAAAGCAGACACAGAGGGGACTCAGAGAAAGCAGCCACAGGAGCCCTCAGTGCCCCCCAGTGCTGCCATCCTGTGCCCCCCAGTGCTGCCATCCTGTGCCCCCCAGTGCTGCCATCCTGTGCCCCCAGTGCTGCCATCCTGTGCTCCCCAGTGCTGTCATCCTGTGCGCCCCAGTGCTGCCATCCTGTGCCCCCAGTGCTGCCATCCTGTGCACCCCAGTGCTGCCATCCTATGCCCCCCAGTGCTGTCATCCTATGCCCCCCAGTGCTGTCATCCTGTGCCCCCCAGTGCTGCCATCCTGTGCCCCCCAGTGCTGCCATCCTGTGCACCCCAGTGCTGTCATCCTGTGCCCCCCAGTGCTGCCATCCTGTGCCCCCCAGTGCTGCCATCCTGTGCACCCCAGTGCTGTCATCCTGTGCCCCCCCAGTGCTGCCATCTTGTGCACCCCAGTGCTGCCATCCTGTGCACCCCAGTGCTGCCATCCTGTGCCCTCCAGTGCTGCCATCCTGTGCACCCCAGTGCTGTCATCCTGTGCCCCCCAGTGCTGTCATCGTGTGCCCCCCAGTGCTGCCATCCTGTGCACCCCAGTGCTGCCATCCTGTGCACCCCAGTGCTGTCATCGTGTGCACCCCAGTGCTGTCATCCTGCGCCCCCCAGTGCTGTCATCGTGTGCCCCCCAGTGCTGCCATCCTGTGCCCCCCAGTGCTGCCATCCTGTGCACCCCAGTGCTGCCATCGTGTGCCCTCAGTGCTGCAATCGTGTGCCCTCAGTGCCCCCCAGTGCTGCCATCCTGTGCCCCCCAGTGCTGCCAGCCTGTGCTCAGTGCCCCGCCAGCCTGTGCCCTCAGCGCTCCCCTGCACCACGCCAGCCTGTAATGTACCCTCAGTGCCCCCCAGTGCAGCCAGCCTGTGCCCTCAGCGCCCCCGTGCCGCCAGCCTGTGCTCTTAGTGCCCCCCAGTGCTGCCAGCCTGTGCCCTGAGTGCCCTCAGTACCTCGCCAGCCTGTGCCCTGAGTGCCCTCAGCACCACGCCAGCCTGTGCCCTCAGCACCCATGCTGCCAGCAGTGCTGCAAGTCTGTGCCCTCAGCGCCCTTCCCCCAGTGCTGCCAGTCTGTGCCCTCAGCGTCCCCCCCAGTGCTGCCAGCCAGTGCGCTCAGCGCCCTCCCCCCAGTGCTGCCAGCCTGTGCCCTCAGCGACCCACCAGCCTGTGCCCTCAGTGCCCCCCAGTGCTGCCAGCCTGTGCCCTCAGTGCCCCCCAGCACCACGCCAGCCTGTGCCCTCAGCGCCCCCCCCGCAGTGCTGCCAGCTTATGCCCTCAGCACCCTTCAGTGCTACCAGCTGGGGCCCTCAATGTCTGCCAGCGCTGCCAGCCTGTGCGCTAAGCATCCCTAGGCCCAGTATGTATGCCCAACAGGCCACCACTGTCAGTATGTAGGCTCCACAGGCCCTAGTAATGTGTGTGCCCCCTACTGACCCCAGTAATGTCTATGCCCCCTACTGACCCCAGTAATGTCTATGCCACTTACTGACCCCAGTAATGTCTATGCCACTTACTGACCTCAGTAATGTGTATGCCCCCCCACTGACCCCAGTAATGTTTATGCCACCCAAGTAACATGGATGCCCCCAGTGATGTATATGCACCCCCCGTAATGAGTATACCCCCTGGTGACCCCAGTAACATATATGCCCCACCCAGTGCTGTCTATGCCCCCTGTGTTGTATTTGCCCCCAGCCATCACGCAGTGCGGCCTGCACAGCCACATACCCTGGAGGAGCTGGACGAAGACAAGCGGGGGAGGTGAGTGAGGCTGCTGCAGGCTTCCCCAAATTAATACCTCTAATGTCTGTATGTATGATGAGTGTATGACTGTGTATAGATTTCTTCAAATATATATATATATATATATATATGTATGTGTGTGTGTGTGTATATATATTGTGATATAATCACTGGTACTATGCTGAGAGGGTTAAGGTGTGTTACCTGGGCCGGCTCTGTTGTGGACAGCTAATGAGATAGGTGGGACGGCTGTTCACCATATCTCCACCTCGGGGTGTGGTCCCAGGAATGAAAGTCAGGCCTCTGGACACACTCAGGGCCCTGCTCTGAACTTCCTGTGGTGAAGGAAGTAACCGAGTTTGTCTGGGGGTGGAGGTGTGGAAACCTGCTGTCTGAGAAGGCTAGGCTGGGACTTCTGTGCCGGACTGAACCAGGAGACCTGGTGTTTGGGGAACGTGCCTGTATCCTGCTTGTAATGCCATTGTTGTATGCAGTCCTGGCAGTATGCTGTGTAAAGTCTGAATAAAGCAGCCTGAGAATAAGGATGTGCCTCCCGTGTTTACCTGAAGCCCTCATGCTGAGTGAGTAACCCCCAATGTGCAAGGTGCAACATCACATATGGTGTCTCGAATGCGGGCATGCGGTCTGGTTGCTAGGGGCAACGCAGCCTGGTTGCTAGGGGCAACGGGCTAGGACATGTTTCTGTGGATACGGACTGCTTGCGGTGGATCGGCGGGTCCACGAAAATTTTTTGACGCGGTTTGCGGTGGATCGGCGGGTCCACGAACAGGGACAGCGCTCTCAAGCACCTGGTGGTGAATCAGCAGGTCGTTGGGGACCCGTGCTGCAGTGGCGAGAGTCCAGCGACGGGAGGTTCCAGGCCAGCCGGAATTGCAAGGCCCTGCTTGGTGAGCAGTGATACACCACAGGCTGGAGATCCTGGTTGTACGGGCAGTACAACCCGGAAAGGTTAGTGGTTCTCTAACCCCCCCCCCTGTCTTTGACCACCGGGTATTACCCATTGGAGCGCCCCTCCTGTTCCTCTTTTCGTTGCAGCATGGAGGAGCTCCTGAACCAGCTGCTGCAGAGCCAGCAGCACCAACAGCATGTGCCTGGAGGTCCAGTGACAGCAGTGGGGGCTAAAAGCCAAAAAGAGGGAATGGTCCCTGCAGACGTTGTGGAGGAGCTGTACCAGTTCCTGGTGCAGGGACAGCAGGAGCTGTCAGTGTGCAGCGATGTGGCAGCCATGGACCAGTTTGAGCGTTCCCTTCGGGGGCCGGTATGGACACTGGGTGCCCAGGGAGATAAGGGCGAACGGTGTGAACTGGGGGCTAAGGACGTTGCATGGAAACCCCAAAAGGGGGCGGAGTCCCAAAAAGGGGTGGTGGCCCAAAAGGGGGCGGAGTCCCAAAAAGGGGTGGTGGCCCAAAAGGGGGCGGAGTCCCAAAAAGGGGTGGTTGCCCAAAAGGGGGCGGAGTCCCAGAACGAGGTGGTTGCCCAAAAGGGGGCGGAGTCCCAAAAAGGGGTGGTTGCCCAAAAGGGGGCGGAGTCCCAAAAAGGGGTGGTTTCCCAAAAGGGGGCGGAGTCCCGGAACGGGGTAGTTACCCAACAGGGGGCGGAGCCTCAGAAAGCGATGGTGACCCACAAGGGGGTGGAGCATTTACAAGCCAAACAGGTAGACTATAGCAAGGGGCAATGGGGTTCGCCTTACATATGTCCTACCTGCGGTATAGACTATCCATCCAGTATGAGGCCACAGAAGTGCTCCGTGGACTTGAATGGGCTACGTGTGTCTGGTCTGTTAGACCCGGGGAGCCGGTTGACCTTAGTTGGACCCATGCCTGATCTCCATGTGATGGTGGGTAGGACGATAGAAGGAAGTTGTGTGCATGGGACCACTAAAGTATATCCTCTGGCCAGGGTGATGATTCAAACGGCCAAACGTTTGGGACGCCCTGATGTGGGTGTAGCGCCAGATCTGTTATATCCAGTTATCATAGGACGGGACTTTGAGCTCTTTCAGGATTTATGGAAGACAGAGGCCGGGACCGATTGCACAGGAATGAGTCGGCCCTCGCCTAAGAAAGCCTCTTTTCCGTATGAGGTTATACAGATTCCCTGTGGGATAGTGGGGTGCAATGAGGAGATGGTACCTCCACATAAGGACTGTCAAGAGTTAGGGGTGACCATGACGTCTCCAAAAGGAAGTGACAGTGTGACCACTACAGTTATAGTAGCTCCAGAAAAGGGGCCCGACATCTGGTTAAGTGGGGACGTGTTAGTCCAGGACACCAGGGGGAGTGACGATGACTCCAGTAAAGACACTGACTCCAGAAAGGTGACAAGCAGGTACAGTAAGGTACAGAAGTGTGAGAAGGGGAAAACTTCCTCCCGACGCCGAAGACGTAATAAGCGCCGAGAGGTGGCACAGTGTATGTCGCCTGAGGGTGCAGAGAAAGTGAAATACCTGGGTAATGAAAACACGTTGCCAGTAGCAACTGCTACGGTAGAGTCTGACAGTGATATCCTACAAAAGAAAGAGGAATCAAAGACTAAACTGACACATTGTCACGACAAAAATCAGCAGGGTGAAATTGCAGGGAAGGAACCGACCAAAGAAGTAATGGCGGTGTCTCCTATAATTTCCATGCATGAAGCTGGAGGTCTGTTGGATGATAGCGCTGTACGAGATGACATCCTACAGAATAATATAGGAGAAGGAATCCAGGGCAGTGTTGGTGGAGTACAAATCCCCAAAGGTCATGGTGAGCAGACCGGTAAGCTACCCAGTGTTGAAGTGATATATGTTGAAAATGGGGCCAAGGTTCTAAGAAGAACAGAGTGCCGTGCTGAAGGGCGTAACACCCTGGTAGAAGGCGATGCTGTAAACTCCCAAGAGAAGGCAGAGGGTGACACTGCAGAGACCCAAGTGGGAGTTGGAGGGAATGCAGTGAAGTCCCAAGACACAGCAGGTGCTGTAAAAGCGGAAAGAGCCTCTGAGGAAGAGGTGAAGTCTGGACGTGAGGTCTCATCAGAAGCTGAGAGCCTGACTGACTCAGTGGGTAAGACCAAGATCGCAGACAAGAAGATTGGTTCAGCGAAGAGCCTGAAACCCGAAGGCTCTGAGGCCGGGGCGGAACCTGAGGCGTGTGTAACTCAACAGGTGAAGCCTTTGGCGGAGAATTTGGAGGAAGGCAAGAGACCTGAGAAACAGTCTAGTGTCCTTGACACTGAAGGAAGCAGACCAGTCTTCAAGTACCGGATAGACGTGCCGGAAGACTTAAGAGAAGCCTGTGCCAGTGAGAAGGTGCATGAGAGATTCCAGAAGGCAGTAGGAGCCTGTAAAATGTACTTTGCCGCAGAGACTAATCAGTTGGTGGTGTGCTCTTTCAGTGATGTCACAAAGAAGCGAGTGGCAATTCTGAGTGACATGCACCTACGGTGTCTTCGTACGAAGTGGCTCATCACTGCAAAGAAGGATGAAGACACCAGACGCTTGGCGCAGCTGACCGCAGGCTTTCAAGAAGTGGTGGTTGTGAAGAAAGCATTAATTGGACTGGCATTGAGAGCACTAAGAAATAATATTAAGCAAGCCAGGAAGGTTCCAGGTGTCACAGCTGTGCATTTAGATAAAGACAGTGGAACATTTCGTATCTATGGGACAACTGCAGAAGCGGTGAAGACAGCTCGCCGGTTATTGGAGTTTGTGGAAGAGATCATTCAAGTGCCCAAAGAGATGGTTATGAGGCTTATTGGACGACATGGAAGAGCCATGCAGGAGATGGTTGATAAGACCGGTGTGACGACATTAAGAATTGATATTCATAACGAAGCCAGGAGGCTCTGTGAAGTCGGTATGGTTCCATGTACCATTGTGGGCACAACTGGATGTGTTGAAGATCTACGAGCCCTCCTAGAATACCGTTTGGGATACCTGGAAGAGTTAAAACAATTGAATCAAGAAAGACGGAAGATTGCAAACCAACTTCGCCAAGTTGGTGTAGTTTGGCGACCATATAGGGGCTATGGCCCCGAAGAGAAAGGTGGCCCGCTCGATGAACGTGTTGCTTCAGAGGGCAAAAGCAAGTCCAATGGTAAAAGGAGCCAGGGTCATAGAGGACCCAGGTATTCATCGGGCTATAGCACAGACTCTGAACGGTCTCAGTCCTGTGAGACACAATCCAAAGGACTGAATGAAAGTAGCGATGGGTCGTTAGCCAATGTCGTTGACAAGAGAGTGCACAATCCGAGAAACAGACGACGATGCCCGGGTGGAAGAGCCCACGATAGATTTATACACAGACCCTGTGGAGGGCCTGGTTATGGCGCCTCTTCTGGCAGTTCACTGCTGATGCCCCTCGATAGTGACCCCTCTAGTGGTCGGGATAGCTCAGGGTTAGACGGAACGGTAGTATCGACTGGGAGAGAGACTCTCTCCTACACTGACCGTGGGTGGCAGCCTTGGAGAGCTGGGACTGACCAGGGGGCGTATGAGAGAGTTCGCTGGGGAGGGTCCGGTGACTGTGACGGACGGTACGTCAATGGCTGTAGTCCGGGGCGGACGGAGCGGGTGCTCTTGTCCGCTATGTCTAGGTGCCAAAGCCCTCCGGCTTTGGGCAGAGGGGGAGGATATGTGATATAATCACTGGTACTATGCTGAGAGGGTTAAGGTGTGTTACCTGGGCCGGCTCTGTTGTGGACAGCTAATGAGATAGGTGGGACGGCTGTTCACCATATCTCCACCTCGGGGTGTGGTCCCAGGAATGAAAGTCAGGCCTCTGGACACACTCAGGGCCCTGCTCTGAACTTCCTGTGGTGAAGGAAGTAACCGAGTTTGTCTGGGGGTGGAGGTGTGGAAACCTGCTGTCTGAGAAGGCTAGGCTGGGACTTCTGTGCCGGACTGAACCAGGAGACCTGGTGTTTGGGGAACGTGCCTGTATCCTGCTTGTAATGCCATTGTTGTATGCAGTCCTGGCAGTATGCTGTGTAAAGTCTGAATAAAGCAGCCTGAGAATAAGGATGTGCCTCCCGTGTTTACCTGAAGCCCTCATGCTGAGTGAGTAACCCCCAATGTGCAAGGTGCAACATCACAATATATATATATATATATATATATATATATACCCCTGTATGTGTACGTATTTGTGTATGTGCGTGTCTGTGTATGGCTGGGGTCCACTGAGACTTTTTCGCCCGGGGCCCACAAAAACCTGGGGCCAGCCCTGCTGCTGGGTGTTAGTGACATAGAGGGGTAGAAGAAATGGCCTGATGCTTCTAAGGACCCGTGCACACCCTCAGGGTTAACAGCGTTTTGGATGCAGCATGTTTTCACTGCATCATACAGTACGAGTGTCGCGGGCGGAGGAGGGGACGCTGCGCTCACCCACTGCTCGGGTCCGGCTGCTGCTGCTCGGTGGCTCGAGCGATGGGCCGGATCCCGGGGACTCGAGCGGCGTACCTCGCCTGTGAGTGAAAGGGGGTGGTTTGGTTTAGGGATATTGTCCGTGACGCCACCCACGGTTGTGGTGAGGTTGTGACACCACCGCTGCTCTGGACGGGGATCCCGGGAGCGATGACAGGGAGCAGCTTGGATGATGGTTCTCCCCTCCGTGGGTAGGGGGGTTGGTTGTCCCGGGGCCCCGGTGAGGGTTAGGGATGGCAGGCGGGTTACGGGGCCTGGTGAGGTGCAGGGTCACGGGGGCAGCGCTGTGCAGCACGGCACGGTGGTACTCACTCAGCCAATAATGAATGCAAAGTCTCCGGTAAAACAAACGGCTGGATGGACGGGTCCCACAGACGGCTGCGGTAGCTCTCCTGGTAGGTTGATGGTGACTGCCTTACACTGCACCTGTGTTGTGTTTACGGTTCCAATGGCTTCCCACCGGTAATCCGCTCCCCAGCTTGGATGGATGCTGAGGGAGCCCCTTTTGCCCGCAGGCTCTGGCCCTGGGAACTGTAGCCTTGGCGGTGACTGTGTTTCCCTTTACGGTGTGAGCTGTTGCCTTCAATCGGGTCTTGACTGCTGGGAAACCCCGGAGGTTCCCTTCGCTAATGGATTTGACCAGTTTTACGGCGACTCCTAGCCTGGTCGGGGTCCGTAAGCCCTGCCGAATGGTGCTGGCTTCTCTTTGCTCCCCGAGCCACCGCCCGTCCACGGTCCTTACGGTTCGCTCCAATCAGCCTCTCCTGCAGACCACCGTCTGCCAACCTTGCTGTACCGTCCGGGCCACACACCCGGACGCCGTCAGACTGCTCCTCTACCACTTCACTCCCTCTAACTTCAAAACTGATCTCTAATCTCCCTCCTTTTCCCGCCTCCAGGACTGTAAACTCATCGGTGGGCGGGACCAACCGCCTGGCCCACCCCCTGGTGTGGACATCAGCCCCTGGAGGAAGGCAACAAGGATTTTTGTGTTTGACTTCGGTGTGCCTAACTGGGGTGTGGGGTGTGTTGGTGTAGTTCTGTGACGACCTGGCTTGTCCAGGGCGCCACACGAGCACAGTGGATTGATTTATAGAAATCTATGCAGACTGTGCATCTTTTCTCCGCTGCATAATTTGACAAATGTGGCATTGCTTTCTGAGCTGCAGGATGTCAATTTATGCTGCAGAGATGCAAGTGTCCTCCGCGAAGAGAAAAGAGCAAAAGTCCCCGAACCCGGATCATAGGCACGGACCGCTGCGGTCTTTTGTAGAGGACACTCTCTGCCCTGCAGGAGAGGACATGCTGCATCCAGGACCCTCATCATAGCACGGGCAGCTGCGGTCTCCTGTGGAGAACACTCGTAGCCCTGCAGGAGGGGACATGCTGCATCCAGGACCCTCATAATGGGCACGGGCAGCTGCGGTCTCCTGTGGAGAACACTCTCTGTCCTGCAGGAGAGGACATGCTGCATCCAGGACCCTGATCATGGGCACGGGCAGCTGCGGTCTCCTGTGGAGAGCACTCGTAGCCCTGCAGGAGGGGACATGCTGCATCCAGGACCCTGATCATGGGCGCGGGCAGCTGCGGTCTCCTGTGGAGAACACTCGTAGCCCTGCAGAAGAGGACATGCTGCGTCCAGCCTGGCAGAGCTTCTGGGTCATGGCTGCACTCCCAGTTCAGCTCTGGGCACAACAAATAATCCCTCACTGAGCCCCAGATCCCAAAAATGAAACTGTTACGGGTCACAGAAAATAGCAACAAAAGCAACTTTTTCTCTACAAATTTCTTTTTTTTCTGTAGGTTTGGTAGCTGCGTACTCGTACTGAAGTGGGGAATAATACTGCCAGCTCAGTTTTACCATATAGTGCACATTTAAAAAAAATCCAACATTGTGGAATTGCGCTTTTTTTGCAATTTTAACTCACTTTGAATTTTTCCCCATTTTCCAGTACAATATGGGGCACAAGGAATGTTATTCTAAAGTACAACTCGTCCCACAAAGCCCTCATATGCCTATATGGATAGAAAAATAAAAAAAGTTATGGTACTTGGCAGAAAGGGAGGAAAAAAAACGGAAAATAGCCCGGCTATAGAGGGGTTAAAGGGGTTGTCCAGGCTTGAGGTCACTATCTGCCTGCAGACTGTAGAGTCCTGATTGTGTCGCACCATTGTGGTCACATGTCCAGCAGACATAGCGCATAGTGCTGATACTGGGAGGATTCAAAAGTCTGACTTTAAGGCTATGTGCACACGTTGCGTTTTTACCCGCATTAACGCTGCGTTTTGAACTGCAGCATTTCAGTACTAAATTGCATGTGTTCTGCTTCCCCAGCAAAGTCTATGAGAAGTCCGAAAATTCAATGCGCATGCTGCATTTATAAACGCAGCGTTTTCAATGCAAAAAATCGCTGCGAAAAAAAAGCAGCATGTCACTTCTTTTGTGCGTTGTAGCTGCGTTCTCCACCCATTGAAATCAATGATGTGGGTCAAAACGCAACCAAAATGCACTTGGACTGTATTTTTGTTGCGTTCCGCATGCTTTTTTGACAAACAAAACGCAGGTCTTTTCAGTCTCTCTCTGTCGATGTCGGTCAATCTCTGTCTGTCGGTCGGTCTCTTTGTCTGTCATTTGGTCGCTCTGTCTGACACTCTCTCTGTCTCTCTGTCCGTCGGTCGGTCTCTCTCTCCGTCGGTCGATTTCTCCCCCCCGCTCTCATACTCACCGATCACGGGCAAGGAGCGGCACAGCTGTCACACTGCTCCTGCAGCTTCTCCTCTTTTGAAAATGCCGGCCGCTCATTTTTCCATCTCATATTCCCTGCTTTCCCCGCCCACCGGCACCTATGATTGGTTGCAGTCAGACACGCCTCCACACTGAGTGACAGCTGTCTCACTGAAACCAATCACAGCCGCCGGTGGGCGGGTCTATATTGTGGAGTAAAATAAATAATTAAAAAAAAAACGACATGCTGTCCCCCGCCAATTTTGATACCAGCCAGGGTAAAGCCACACGGCTGAAGGCTGGTGTTCTCAGGATGGGGAGCTCCACGTTATGGGGAGCCCCCCAGCCTAACAAGATCAGCCAGCAGCTGCCCGGAATTGCCGCATCCATTAGATGCGAATGTCCCGGGACTCTACCCGACTCCTCCCGAATTGCCCTGGTGCGGTGGCAATCGGGGTAATAAGGAGTTAATGGCAGCCCATAGCTGCCACTAAGTCCTAGATTAATCATGGCAGGCATCTCCCCGAGATACCTTCTATGATTAGCCTTTAAGTTAAAGAAAATAAACACATACACACGAAAAAAATCCTTTATTTGGAATAAAAGACAAAAAAACCCACCCTCTTTCACCACTTTATTAATCCCCAAATACCCCTCCAGGTCCGACATAATCCACATGAGGTACCGTGATGCATCCAGCTCTGCTACATGAAGCTGACAGGAGCGGCCACAGACCACGATTGCTCTCTGTCAGCTACACGCAGCAACTGAAGTGAGCCGCACGATCACCGATGACGTCACTCAGGTTACCCGTGGCCACCGCTGGATCCTCAAACTGTGACAGCAAGTTGCCCGAGTGACTGAAGTGAGCTGTGCGATCAGCGATGACATCACAGGTGAGTTGCGGTCTCAGGTGGAGGACTCCAGCTGGCCGCGAGTAACCTGAGTGACGGCACCGCAGATCGCGCTGCTCACTTCAGTTACTGAGGGGTTTTGCGGTCACCGGTGAGTCCTTCACGGGTGACCGCTAACCAGGACGCGACACACAGACAGAGCCGCGGGGTGACAATGAAGTCGGGGGAAGTTCATCCGAGTTCATTCTCATCACGCGACTCTGTGTCTGCTGTCAGCGGGCATGTAGCAGAGCTGAATTGACGAGGGAACGCACTGTCAAAAATGCATGCAAAGCGCATGGAAAATGCATCCAAAATGCATGCGTTTTGGATGCATTTTTTTTGAGAAACACAGTATTTACATTTGTCCAGTCTGCCATTGCGTTCTTTTCCGCATGGCACAGAACGGAACGTGCGCACATACCAAGCTGAGTTCACACTGGCATATCACATGTGATGCGATATGCTAATGACCCTCGGCTCCTGCTGTGCTATGAGCGTGAGCCATTATACTGATCTGATCCTGCCGTCCGATCACAGCTGAGGAGGAGAGGGAGGGATTAAGGAGGTCGGCGGTCAGTTGGGATGAGCCCTGGCCCTTGATGTCTTTTTAAAGGCGGCCGGATGAGCGGACGAGAGCACCAACTGACCCCCGTGTCTCCACAGGAGAGCACCCACTGACCCCCGTGTCTCCACAATTGGAACAGTAAGTCGCCCGTATTCACTAATTCCTCCCATTAACCAAAAGCACAGTATTATTACGGATATTTTATCTAATAGAGCGGATCTGTCATGAAGTCTGCAGTTTTGTACATGGGGCAGATTTAGGGGAAAGATCTACTTTAAAACAGAATTTGTGGTTTAAAATATTCTAGTTTAAAAGTAACACGGCAAAGTTTGCATTTATATTTTAAGTTACTACTTAGAAATAAATCTATGTATATTTTTTTAATTATTGTTTCTAAAACAATGATAGTCATTGCTGACTGGGCATGGTTAGAGGTGTGGCCATGGGCGTGGCCTAAAAAATTTGTCCCTCTTTCCCTTCTTTAACAGTTGGGAGGTATGGATTACCAGGTATTAGGCGACTGTTTAGACAGTCCCTTGGTTAGGCAAATGTTGATGAGAAGGTGGCATAAATCGCCATTACGGGTGGTGCAGCACAGGAGTGTCAGCCTTTGGTTTTGTAATTATATTTTTCTATTGTTTCTGTTTTTTTGTAAAGTAAATTAATCGTTTATCAATTCAGCTGTCTAGCATTGCTTTCCTGGTGCGGGGTTTTGCGGTATACTGGGGAGACCACCCTGCACACGACTTACAAACCCACATATTATATAGAGTCATTACAAACAGATGATCTATTGCAAGTGTTTTTTTTCTGTTAATGTTGATGATTATGGCTTAAAGGGGGCTTTACACAGTAGCGATATCGGTAACAATATCGCTATTGTGCGTAACCGCCCTTATCATTTGTGCGACACGGGCATATCACTGCCCGTCGCACACAAAATCGTGCTCCCCTGTCACACGGCTTACCTGCCCTGCGACGTCGCTATGGCCGGCAATCCGCCTTCTTTCTAAGGGGTCTGGTCGTTCGGCGTCACAGCGATGTCACACTGCAGGCGTTCAATAGAAGCGGAGGGGCGGAGATGAGCGGGACGTAAACATCCCGCCCACCTCCTTCCTTCCGCATTGCTGGTGGAGGCAGGTAAGGAGATGATCCTCGCTCCTGCGGTCCTCCTGGTGGCTAGGCACGCACGGGGACACAGGTCCCTAGAGCCAGACATCCATTTAGTGGTCTGCTAAACCTGCCGGTGGGGTGGACAACAAGTCCCACACCAACCAAAACAGAGTCCGAGCATCAGCAGCAACTATGGGGCACATAAGGAGGATTGAGCCTGAGCTTTCCACCTTGGTCCACGCTGCCAGCAAACGGGCCAGAAAGGGGAGAAAAGGGAGTTGCGACTTCCCTGGATGAATCCCACGGTACTTTAAGTCAGGGGTTGTTCGAAACAAGAAGTGCTAGGAAGGCGAGCTAACAGTTACCCTTATACCAGCCTGAAGGATACCTGGTTCTCTCTTGGTGTATCTCAGTATTGCCCGGTTACCACTTGAAGCACTTGAAAGTGAGTAAAAACCAGTTGCAAGGCACTTTGGACTGAGACTGAATTATTCTGCAACCTGTTGTTCTACACACATACACCCGAGCACCTGGGGCCAGCCTCACTCTCGGGTGGCCACACCATCCAACTGCAGATTCCATCAGCCCCAGATGCTCGTTAAAACTGCAGTGGCGGTCACCCATAACCCTGAACGCAAACCGAGAGTGGCGTCACGACTCAGATGTAATAACCGGACATACCTGTTGCCAGAGAAGATCCCTAAGAGAAGTCTCCGCGGCATCCCTGGAGGTGGAGCGGTGTCCCGGAGGCGACCGCTGCGGCTCTGGGACGACTCACCTGGAAAGATCCCAAGGGTCAGATCTCGTGGGCCACAGCTCCCACAGCAAAGATACCGGGAGTGGACTTTTCCCGTTTTATGCAGGACTAGTCAACACACAAGACAATACAAAAGTGCAGGAGGAAGGGCCCCTGTTCTGTTCACCGGTGTGTGGGACCCGAGCACACCCCTCCGGAGGCTACCAGTATCCGGCACTTGGTTTACTTCTTGGACTTGGTGTGACTTATTTACAAACTGTGAGTATCTTCCGGTCCAGCCCTGCAAGCTATGCCCCAGCATTCCATCCCTCCTACACCTGGGCCCCGGGACTACACCTCCCCTACCCGTGGAGGGGATACCATCCTGCTGCCCCCGCTCCATCAGCCCCGGGCACCCCATAGCAACCATCACCGCAACCCATGTCACTGACACAAACTCTCCCCTGTAAATACCCTCTTAGGCCTCTGCCACACTCACGTGAATTTCACGCACGTGCCGAGAGACACGTATTTTCCCTGCGTGTTGCGTGCAGGTAAGTACGTGTCTCTGGTACGTGCGTGACACGTGTGTTCTACGTGTGCTATCCGCGATAGCACACGTAGAATCAGTAATTATTATACTCACCTGGTCCTTCCTGCTGTCCGCGCTGCTGTCCGTGGTGCTGATCCTCGGTCTCCAGCCCTCCCGTCTCCCCGCTGCTGCTGCTGCCAGGCAGTGAAGTGAATATTCTATGAGATTAATGAGCGGCGGTCGGCAGCAAGAGGCAGCAGCGGCAGAGACAGGAGGGCTGGAGAAGGTGAGTTAATGTTTTTTATTTTTTTCCCTGACATGTGTGTTTACTCCGGCGCGTGTCACACGGGACCGCATCCACACTACACCCGTGTGGTACGGGTGCGGGCCGTGTAACACCCGTGCTGCCGGAGAAAACACTGACATGTCAGCGCTTTGAAAATCGCACACACGTACAAACGCACACGGACACACGTTCCGTGTGGTTTTACGTGTGTGTGCCTGCTACCATAGGGTAGCATTGCTGTACATGTCTCCGTGCCGCCGGTACGTGTAAAAAATGCCAAACACGTGCCGGAGGCACGGATGTGTGGCAGAGGCCTAAGGCAGCTTTCACACATCAGTTTTTTGGCATCAGGCACAATCTGGCGAAAAACTGATGCGACGGATCCGGCGAAAAATGGATCAGTTGCATCAGTTTTTTCCATCAGTTCCTTCAGTTTGTTGACAGATCCGGTGTGATACTGAGCATGCTCAGGTCAAAAAAAAAAATGTATCCGGCGGCCGGATCTGTTTTTTGCCGCATTAAGCCATAGGCTTCCATTATAAAACATGCCGTACGGCGCCGGATCCGGCACGATCAGATTTTTTTGCCGGACACAAAAATGTTCACTTCAACGTTTCATCCGGCTGCCGGACAAGTAAATTTTGCCGGATTTTGCAAAAAACGGATGAAACGCAAGGCCATCCGGCACAATCCAGCGCTAATGAAAGTCTTTGGGGTAAAAAACAGATCCGGCGGCAACAGACGCCGGATCCGTTTTTTCATGTTTTTGGCAGATTGTCCCTGATGGCAAAAAACTGATATGTGAAAGCAGCCTTATTGAGTTGTGAGGACAGACGGCTGCACGAGCCCGGGTCTGGCTGCCACTCGAGCCACAGCAACGATCCCGGTTCCGAGCGTCCCGAGCAGCCTCTGCCATGGTCTGTCCCCCATCCACAACACATTCCTTGTGTCAAGCCACTCATGACAAATAGACAACACCAGAAGCGTCTTTCTTGGGCTAAGGAGAAAAAGAATTGGACTGTTGCTCAGTGGTGCAAGGTGTTGTTTTCAGATGAAAGTAAATTTTGCATTTCATTTGGAAATCACGGTCCCAGAGTCTGGAGGAAGAGTGGAGAGGCCAGAATCCAAGCTGCTTGGGGTCTAGTGTGAAGTTTCCACAATCAGTGATGGTTTGGGGAGCCATGTCATCTGCTGGTGTAGGTCCTCTGTGCTTTATCAAGACCAAAGTCAGCGCAGCCGTCTACCAGGAAATTTTAGAGCACTTCATGATTCCCTCTGCCAACAAGCTTTTTGTAGATGGAAATTTCATTTTCCAGCAGGACTTGGCACCTGTCCACACCACAAAAAGTACCAATGCCTGGTTTAGTAACCACAGTATCACTATGCTTGATTGACCAGAAAACTTGCCTGACTTAAACCCCAAAAAGAATGCATGGGGTATTGTCAAGAGGAAGATGAGACACCAGACCCAACAATGCAGACGAGCTGAAGGCTGCCATCAAAGCAACCTGGGCTTCCATAACACCTCAGCAGTGCCACAGGCTGATCGCCTCCATGCCACACCGCATTGATGCAGTAATTCATGGAAAAGGAGCCTCGACCAAGTATTGAGGCATTTACTGTACAGACTTTTCAGTAGGCGCCAACATTTCTGAGTTTAAAATCATTTTTCAGTTGGTCTTATATAATATTCTAATTTTCTGAGATAATGATTTTTGGTTATCATTGGCTGTAAGCCATAATCATCAACATTAACAGCAATAAACACTTGAAATAATCACTCTGTGTGTAATTACTCTATATAATATATGTGTTTCCCTTTTTGTATAGAATTACTGAAATAAATTAACTTTTTGAGGATATTCTAATTTATTGAGATGCACTTGTATATGGGCCCTTTGCAGCTCAAAAACTCCTAAAGATGCTAAATAATTTCATCTACTTTGGAGTTGGATGTGGTCCCCTGACCTCTTGGGCCCCTCTGCGGCCACACAGGTTGCACCAATGATATGTCCGCCTTGGTGTATACGTGTGTGTGTGTGTGTGTGTGTGTGTGTCTGTGTGTTTGGTGTATATATGCGTATGTGCTGTGTGTGTGTGTAATATACAGTGATTGTGTGACATACTGTGTGTATGTAGCATCCACATTTATAACTCTTGGAAGCACGAATGAGATTTCATAGGTGTAAACATGTAATCTCCCCAATAAATGAGGAAAATGCTGCTGATTCATTGGGTGATTGGATTGTTCATGGTGGAACAAAAATCATTGTTCTCAACAGCTCATTGTTCAATGCAAACTGGTGCTGAACACAAGATACTGTAGGGGACAGATTGATCTACTAGTGACTGTTCTGTGCCCATCATTGTGCCTCATGATTGGCACAGAGGCCGGAAACAAGCACCGAAGGACATAATATTGTCAATCGCATTCTTGTACCAGTCTGAACTCATCCCACGTAAATGCAGCCTAATGGTTGAGTGTGATGATGCAATATGTGACTATTTAGGGTCCCACTTTGTCTAAAACCAACTTTGGCACTAAGCTCTGGTTTCTGGTTCCTCAGGGCTGCCACTAGGAATTTCAGGGCCCCATACTGGCAAACGTTCGGGGCCCCCTCGAGGCTCCACCCCAGCTCCACCTCCACCCCGTGAATCTTCCAAAGCCCACCGCCACTCTTGGAAAAACGTCCCTTCTGCACTACAACCTCACCAATTACACATTTAGGCTGTGTCCACGATGCGTTTTTACATGCTTTTCTGCAGCGTTTTCAACTGCACCTTTTTAATGCCAAAATGCATGCGTTGTGATTTCCCAGCAAAGTCTATGAGAAATAGGGATTTCTTGTGCCCACCATGCAGTTCAAAACGCTGCGTTTAATTTGCATCATTTTGGGCAAAAACTCAGCGTTTAAAGAAGCAGCATGTCAATTGTTTTTGCCATTTGGGCTGCGTTTTGATAACATTAAAGTCAATGAGAAGTTGCAAAAAGCAACAACCATCAAAATTCCTGCTTTTTACATGCTTTTTAGGTGCAGAAAACATGCTTTTTGGACATCAAAATAAAGATTTGATATGTCCCTTTACACACACACATAGTCCAACAATTAAATTAATGAAAAATATCAATTTATTGCTATTTTACCGCTAAATAGTATATAACCGCTAGAATTATATGAAATATAACTATTTTCTTTTTTTATGTTGTCCTTTTTTTTCTCTTTTTTTCATAGTGTTTGACTGTTTAATCTTTATTTAGCAGTGTCTTTATGTTCAAAACGCATATGTCAAAACGCAATGGAAAAGCATGTAAATAGCGCTAAAAACGCATCAAAAACGCGGTAAAAACGCATGCGTTTTTTGCTCTATTTTGTGGTAAAAAGCAACTTTGGCAAAATCATTTACTGCCAGAGGGTGCATTTAGAACTGCACCTAGCTTGACGCATCGTGGTCACATAGCCTAACCCTTTACATGAACACCGTATCACACACGCAGCCATCAGATTTTGTTTTGGCCAAAAGATTTTTTTAAGCCTGCCACCACGACAAGGTAGACTCTTTTGGCAGGGCCCTACTCTAACTTTTTTTTTTTTTTTTTTAAATCTAACTTCTTTGGTACTTTTTCTATATCTATTTTTTTTCTTTAAGGGAATGTGTCACATACAGTTTTTAAAGTAATTGAGACCAAATTGTAATAATGCAGACTTGTGGATTTAGACCTAACAACCCCTTCAAAAGGAATCTGTCACCAGGTTTTTAACACCTAATCTGAGCACAGCATAACATAGGGGAAGAGATCCTGATTCCAGCAATTGTCACTTATTGGGCTGCTTAGTGTAGTTTTGATAACATCACTGGTTAATCAGCAGGAGATTATCATTACAGGGCTACTTGTCATGCTGCAGGTAGTCCAGCATATTCATAAGCTCTGTATAACTGCTAGATCTGAAGCAGAGAAAACATTGATGTTATCACAATGACAGCAAACAGCCCAGAAAGTGACACATCGCTGGAATCAGGGTATCTGTCTCTACATTATGCTGCTCTCAGATGGGGGAGCAAAAACCTGCTGACAGATTCACTTTAAGGCTCTTTCAGCAGATAGATAGAATCATAGATAGATGGCTAGATAGATAGATAGATAGATAGAGGGATAGATAGATAGATAGCTAGATAGATAGATAGATAGATGGATATGTGGCGCCCCTGTTGCTTCAGTCACCACAGGGTACTGCACTTCACTTAAGGTGCAGTATTCATCTTGGATCCAGAGGAGGTCGGTACCAGGTCCACAACACAAACTCATACACACAACAAGGTTGCCCTCCCCATTGGGTACCGGGCTAGGGTCAGGTCTTAAGGTAGTCACCAAACATGGGGGGCAGCCACCCACTAGTAACAGGGAAGCGGGGAAGGAGCAGCCACCAGGGGGAGTTAGGAGCTTACACAACAGTTAGAGTGTTCTCCAGCAGGAGAGAACAGGAGCGAGACCGGTGGGGTTCAGGGTGCAGAGCAGTAGGGTGGAACAGACTTCACTTTGTATCACCAGAATCTGCAGGACAGGGGGATTGCATGTCCCTCTGACCACCACGAGATCCCGGAGCACAGTGCCACATAGGGTCCGGAGTCGTGATTACAGTCAAGCCCCACAGCGGCCCCGCGTCACCTACACACGGGACAGGAGCTAACATTACACAAACCGGGTTCCCCAAGCAGCTTCAGGCCACGGGGATCCATCTTTAAAGGTGCAACAAGGGCCCATCGACCACCGTACCGGTTCTAACCTCCAACGGATCCGAGATCGGCTGGGGCCCATCACGGCTGGAACCACAGCAGCTGATTCAGCCTTTTGATTGCCGTCGCCCCACACTTCGGCGCCAACGGCAACCTGTGGGGAGCAGAACCATCCTTGCTTCAACACCATCCGCCCCGAAGGACAGCGTCAGCAGCAGCGGCTAATCCCTGGCCATGTACCACAGGTGGCATCACAAGATTATCATCCTCATCATTCCCCACCATCATCCAAATCTCCTTTTATTGTACACCTTGGGGCTACGAAGCCGGGCAGGGCCATCTGTGACATCCCTGACCCGACATCACCGGCCCGGCGACGAGTAACATTTAACCCCTGGCGGGGTGCTACAGATAGATAGGAGATAAATAAACAGAATCATAGATAGATAGAGGAATAGAGAGATAGAGAGAAGAATGGATGGATAGATAGTGGGGGGATCATAGCAAGTGGGGGGGTCACAGCAGGTGGGGGGTGATCACAGCAGGTGAGGGTGATCACAGCAGGTGGGGGAGGGTGATCACAGCAGGTGGGGGGTGATCACAGCGGGTGGGGGGTGATCACAGCGGGTGGGGGGTCTCACAGCGGGTGGGGGTATCACAGAAGGTGGGGGGTGATCACAGCAGGTGGTGGGTGATCACAGCGGGTGGGGGGATCACAGAAGGTGGGGGGGGTCACAGCAGGTGGGGGGCACAGCAGGTGAGGGGGGCACAGTAGGTGGGGGGATCACAGCAGGTGGGGGGATCACAGCAGGTGGGGGGATCACAGCAGGTGAGGGGATCACATCAGGTGGGGGATCACATCAGGTGGGGGGATCACAGCAGGTGGAGGAAGGTGAAAGGTGGGAGAGGGGGCAGCAGATGAGGGAGGGGGGCAGCGACTAATGGGGAGAGCGGTGGCAGATGGAGGGGAGGCAGCAGATGGGTTCAGTGACTTCTGCAGCCGGCGGCTGAAAGGAGGCAGTGACTATAACTTACCGATCGCTCCCATCAGCTTCCACAGACGCCGGAGTGAAGCTGAAGGGGCGGTCTCCGGCCCCAGATCCACAGTGATTGGAGAGAGCGATCACAAGGCCGATCTCTCCAATCAGAGCTGGGGGCGGGTGAAACTGAGGTCACCCAGCTCCAGCCAATGATCGGTGCTATAGCTGTACTGACGATGGCTGGATTTCAGTGTTTCAACCATTTTCAATGGCTGAAACATTACAGTGGCTGTGAGTGGCTGAGCGGCATTCGTCAGCCAATCACAGCCTTCGTAGGTCCGGGGAGGAGACACCACCACCCCTCCTGAGGTCAGGCAGTGGGCCCCTCCTCACCGAATCTAAGATATTTTCAGCGATCGCATCCACCGGGGCTCCGGGGCCACGATCTCGCCATGACGTACTGGGTATGTCATGGGTCCTTAAGTACCAGGGAGCCATAACGTACCCAGTACGTCATAGGTCGCTAAGGGGTTAACACGTTTTCAGGCTCTAGGGGCCCGCTCCCGCTTGGGGCCCCTGTGCAACTGTAGGTGCTGCACCGCGATATGTCTGCCAGTGCAACGTCCTCGCCCCCTGCCCATGGGGCCCGGTGAGCAGAGGAATGAAAGGGGAGGAGCCCGGGCTGTCAGCCGGGCCCCCCTCTTTTACCGGGCCCGATACAGGAGTCCCAGTAGTAATGCCCTGATGGCGGCCCTGCGGTTCCTGGCAGGTCCTCATCTAGTTTGTGTTCAACACAATACACTGTTTTCTCCGCTAGCCAACGACATGTGCTGTGAATAATGGGGCTGTCTGCTGCGCATTTCAATAGCTAAGCCAGCCTCCTCCTCTGTCGCCTACAATGTACAGGCATGAACAATCATACAAAGCCATTCACAATCCTTATTGCTTGAAAATGACAATAAATGATTACTGACTTTCTATATCGTTGTCAATCGGTCCACACTGCAGACAGTCGTGCTTATATGAAATATTTCATCATTTTCTATGTACATATGTATTGATGTGCGTCCACGCGCAGGATTGCCAGCCTCAGCTACTTTTCCCCATTACTTGAATTTCAGTTGGTTTCTACAAACAGTATTGATCGCTGATGTATTGGGCCAATAAATATACATGTCCTATCCATTCCTTTAAATACTTGATGTGGAGTCACAAACCACTCAGTAGACTTTATTACATTTCTGGAAGGTCGCCTCATTAATCGCATTAATCGCAGAGAGGCAATGTGTCCTTCAACTTATTTACATCACAGATTTTTTTTTCTGTTCTTTAATCACTAAATCCATGGGGGGTTTCCAGTGCTGTGAAATCTTCTCATGTATATCTATACAAACGTAGGGAAATATTCTCATTATCACATTGTACTATAATCTTAAATGAAGGAAAACGTGGAAAATGATTGAATGCAAGGATATCTATCTATATTCAGCAGATATAGGGGGAAAAATGTTTCTAATTCTGCAGCATCATCATGGAGACCTAAATGAGGACCACGCGCTTATCTTCTGCCTTGTGCAAGTGTGCCACCTAGTGGCCATCAGGAGTAAGTTCACCTACTCCATTGCAAATATCAGTAGGGATGGGTGAGGTTCATAAAAATTAGCAACTAAAAATAATAATCCTGCTTCCATCAATCACTGTCCAATGTGATCTGTCTAATAATGACCATTCTGAGGGTGCATTTACGCTGTGCCATTCGCAGCGCTACCAGCAACATGTTGGTCAGTTGGTGGTCGTTTCATAGTCTTCAAGTGGGCACGGAATAATCAGTAATGGATCATTTTTCTTATGTGCATAGGCTGCTATTGTTCTCGACTGCACATGTCCAGTTTACAGTGCCAGGAATGATGATCGTCTTCCAAAATTCACCCAACGGAAGAGCATTTTGCTAGTTCTTCAGGCAATCAGCAGCCGGATCAGACTGCAAGATTATCATGACATAAGCGATCTTGTGATCAGTTGTTTACGATAGTCGTGTACTGTAATTACACGTTTAGCTCATTTTTTATTTTCTGTTGGTACACTTATCGTCTTTGGGGAACCTGACAAATCGTGTGTACAAAAAGTGCAGAATTAAACTATTTTAAAAAAAAATGCATTAAAAACAATTGCTTCAAATCTGCAACAGAAACATAAAATAAAAGGGAAGAAAACAGCAAAAATAAGTAAGAAAAGCACAATAATCAGAGAAGATTGATCTGGAGCAGATCAAAAGCAGCATAACTATATAGCCTTTGCTCTCCATGTGAATACCGCATTACAGCGTTTATTTATGTGCCGCCCCCGCATCAGCAGCCGGGCTGCTCGGATCCGGATCCGCGGTGGCTCGAGGGACGTCCAGACCCGGGGGTCGTGCGGCCACTTGAATTGAAGTGGACTATGTACAGGGGATGGTGTGGAAAGTTCGTGACGCCATCCATGGTGTGTGGTAAGGGTGAAGTACCACCGGTGCAGCTGGGAGTACCCGGTGGTGATGGTGTGTGCAGCCAGGTGTTTAACCCCTCCACAGGTAGGGGGAATGCCCCGGGACTCGGTGATGGTGTCTGGGAGGTGCCGTCGGGCCGGTAGGGGTTAATTGCATACTCACTCAGTCCAATAACGCTGACACTGACAACCGTGGTAAACCAAAGTTCTTGATGCTACTGCAGCAGGGAGGGAGCATGCCTGGATCCCGTACCCGTTGGTGTTGCTTGTTAGCCTGTGACCTTGACCTTGGCACCTCTTTCTACAGTTGGTCCCTTTCAACATTAAACTAAAACGGGTCCCGCTCACCCATATGGCTAATGGAGTGAGCTTGCTCTCAGGGTTCACGCTTGGGATTTTCTGGACTAGGCAGTGGGAAAGTCCTATCCCCCTTGTTGCGCTAGTACACCGATTTTGGAGCGGGTGGAGAACAGATCTTGAAGGCTCCGTCCTCGTCGGGTGAATTACAAGGACGCCTGAAGCTACTTCCTGTCCTGGGGTCCATGTACCCCGTGGTGCCCTGGCCCCTGCCTGGTGATGGCACAAGGCCGCCAGCTTTACGAGCAAGCAATAAGAACTCAAAAGAAATAAAAATGTATAATGAAAATCATATAACTGGAATCTGTCATTTGATTCATGCCAGGTGGTGAGAAGCTGCTGGGGGATGTTCTGGACTAGTCATCATTCTTTTCATAATTAGTGATGAGCGAATATAATCGGCACTATTCGTTACTCGCACAAATATTAAGGTATTCGCGATGTTCACTCCTCATCGAGTATTTTGGTATTCACCTTGTGAGATTCGAATCTACTCCCAGTATGTTTGCCACCTGATTTTCAGCCACTAAAGTGAACCTGCCAGGTGTAATATGCACCCAGAACCATGAGCAGTTCTTGATGTGTAGTGTCCCTGAAGCCATCAGGAGCTACAAGGTACTGCATCCTGTCAAAGATGCAGGGCCTACCCCCAGGGACCTGGAAGATCTGGAAGACCCTTCCCCAAGGACTGGTGACAGGCTAGAATTGGACCCAATAGATGGCCACCTAGGGGTGGAGCCGATTCAGTCCACTAGACGACAACCAGGGAAGAGGGGTCAGACAGTCAGTAAGTGGAAGTGAAAGGAGACTGATGTAACCGTACCGACAAGAGTGTGTAACAGTGACCTGTCAGGCTGAAGGCGTGTGGTTGCCGAAGGAGTACAGTGGAGTACTTTCGGAACCATAGCACCGACGGGGTACAGAGCCCTAGGTCAGGCAAACACTCCAAGCAGACTTGATAAAATCTGTACAGTGAGGGGACCATCCAGGACCTCCCTGACTATAAAGTCCAGGGGCACCAGCAGTGACGGGAGAACCAGGGACCGTAACAGAACACCGAACCTACAAGGTTCAAACTGCCCACCGTAAAGACTAAAGACTGAGAGACTACCAAGAGGGGACCCCCAGACGCTCCAAGCCACGGGGACCCACCAACTAGAGACAGGTGCAGGAGAAAGAAGCCACCAGGTCACCAAACCGGCACTGGGACTAAGGGAACCAGTGGTGAGGACCGGCCTTCCTCTGGGTACCAGCCATCAAACTGCTGTGAATAAAGAAACCAGTTACACTGCAATCCTTTGTGTGGCCTACCTTCTTTCCACTCCTAACTCCATCACCTACCCCCTGGGGCCCCGTCCCTACTTGCGGAGGGCCCAACATCCAGGCTGCCATTAACATCAGCCCCAGCGGTGAGAGACTGAGCAGCGGCGGCTCCATCTACCAAGCTGCAACCCGCAAGTGGCGTCACGACAAAAACGTCATTATTTCTCCCCCGTAAATAACCCCTTTCAAGCGACCCCCAGGGTCACAGAACCGGGCAACAGCCACCCAGTGAACTGTCTCCATACACCCGTACACATCAGGAGAAGGAGCAGGTGAGGAGCGCTGCTTCCCGAGTCCGTGGGCCGCAGTGCCGTGGCCTGGTGGATCGATTTGTCCCCGTGCAAGGATGGGGGATCATCCGGGAGGCAGACCTCACAGCCGGGGTGTTTGTGTCCCAACGGGATGTCGCACAACACCTCCCCAGGGAACATCTTGAGCGGAACTTAGAGCCCGAGGATATGGTCACCTACACCCGACACTGTAGTGAGCGGGGCTGGTATGCCCTCGAGGTGACCAAGCACAAAATGCTGGAAGAAGAGTTTGTGCCGGCGTCGGTAGTATGCAGTCGCGAGGAAGCGTTGCTACGGGACCCGGTAGTCCAGTAAAATGTATAATGTTATAGCAGAACTGTTAGGTATCGGTGTTACGTTTGTTATTTTCCAAAGTTTATTACTTTTCATATAGAGAATGTTAGAAAATGAGTGTCTAATCAACAGGGTTTGAATGAAAAGAGTAAAAGTTACCTGATTTGCGAGAAGATTTTCATAGTGTGTACACCCGGTGCATGGACTTCGTTTAATTATGCAGCAATATATAGTAGTAAACATGGACCATGGTCACAGGACTGGTTGCGACCAACACAGACTTGTGTTCTTGTAAACAATTTCACCTCCTGTGCCCACCAGAGTCGTCTAACACCCGGGACCTTAACCTGGTCACGGACCCACCATAGGTATGCAGCGGGTCAGGTTATTTTGGTGGCAGGTTAATGGGATCCGGGACATTGGGACTGGACTGTTGCAGGAAGAGGCTGCAATGGAGCAGGTTGAGCCTCCTCTACTAACTAAACCGGTAGTGTTCCATCGTTGGAACAATGAACTCTAAAAAGTTAAGCAACGTTCAAGTGTCCAGCCTCCCTAATGAGGGACGTATTTGTAAATAAAAATGTTTATTTTTTATTTTCCATTTTTGCAGTTAAAAAATAAAATAAAAAAAATAAACCTCTGATGTCCTGTAGCTCGAGGACGAGCTACGTTTAACCAAGGGGGAATGTGATGCCCTAGCCTCTCAGGTCATCACAGGGTATTGTGCAATCTGCCCTTCTGTGTAATATCTACCTCCTCCTTGGTTACAGGTCCCTAACTATGGTGTTGCCATCATCAGCTAATCAAAATCCTTGGAACACTCTGCACCACACCCACCAGACACACCAGTGGATGGCCTGAGTGGAATAGGGCCACCCACATGGGGGGTTGGTTAAGGGGAGGTCAGGAGTGTCAGGAGTCAGTCAGAGAAAGAGAGTGAAGTGTTGGAAGTGAAAGATAGAGGAGATCAAAAGCTGGGCTCCCTGGAAGTAACTAGGTGGCAGATGGTGGTCTGGGCCTAGTAGGAGCTGAACCCCTGGTCGCAGGGGATCGTGACAAGGGGCACGGAACTGTCGAGGAGGACAGCCGTCGGCCTTGTACCATCACTGGGATGGGACCAGGGCACGATGGGGTACATGGACCCTAGGTCAGGGAGTAGCTTCAGGCAACCTGACAATTTAGCCGACGAGAATGGAGCCGTCAAGATCCTCTCCACCCGCTCCAGAATCTGGGTACTAGCGCAATGAGGGGGATAGGACGTTCCACAAAAACGGTCCAGAAAATCCCAAGCGTGAACCCTGAGAGCAAGCTCCCTTAGTTAGCCATACTAGGGAGCGGGACCCAACTAGTTTCATGCTACCGGGGCCAAAAAATAAGTGAACTAATTGATAGGGAAAAGGTCACAGATCATTAGGCAACACCATCGGGGACGGGACCCAAACTAGCTCCCCTCAGCGGCACCGGTGTCCAGAACTTTGGTTTATCAAGTTGTCGGTGTCAGCTTTATGGACTGAGTGAGTACGCAAGGGACCCTTTCACCCCCAACGGCACTCCCCAACACCATCACCGAGTCCTGGGGCATTACCCCTATCCGTGGAAGGGTTAAAACACTTAGCTGCCCACTCCATCGCCCCCCGGGTAGTCCCATCTGCAGAGGTGGTACACCACCTTACCACACACCACGGGTGGCGTCACGAACTTTAGACACTATCCCTGTAAATACCCCTTTTATTTGAGTGGCCGTACGACCCCCCGGTCCGTAGATCCTTCGAGCCACCGCGGATCCGGATCCGAGCAACCCGGCTGCTGACGCGGGGGCGGCACATTACCACCTGGCCAGGCCGCGACAGAGCTTGTCCCAACACCGGCCCGACCAGACCTGGCTGCATCACCGGGCCCATACCCTGATACGGAGCACCCAGACTCTGCAATTCCAGCTGCAAAACAGCCGGTTTCTCTACCCACAATAGCGGAGGCAAAGCCTGTGGAGAAGCCAGCTCTACCAAAGTGTGGCATCCCGGTAGCCGCCGGGGCCGCAGGAGTTCTCTCACCATCAGCACCAGTGGGAGAGGTGCAGCCCGATATCAGCGCCCATGATTGGGAAAGGCATTGGCGGTAGCTGAAGCGGCTGCATGCAAAAGTGTTTGCTCGGGAGCCGCGCAGGAGACAAAATTGCTGCTCATCTCAACAATATGGCACTTGGAAAAATTTGCTCTAAGTGCCACCCAGAACTCCCTTCCATAGCAGTATGGGCCCCAAGTGTATGAGCCACCTCTAGAGCAGTATGGGCCCCCAGACCTGTATGAGCCACCCTCCCAGAGCAGTATGGACCTCCAGACCTGTATGAGCCACCCTCCCAGAGCAGTATGGACCTCCAGACCTGTATGAGCCACTCTTCAGTGCAGTATGGGCTCCCAGACCTGTATGAGTCTCACCCCAGAGCAGTATGCCTCCCAGTAACGTCTAAGCCTCTCAGCCCCCAGTAATGTGTATTCCTCAGCCCCCAGTAATGTGTATACCCCCAGTAATGTGTATGCCCCCCCAGTAATGTGTAAATGAGGAAGAGCACGCGGGTGAAAGTACCATTTGGCTCCGGGGCCCACAGGATTGTGGCTCGCTGCAGCTGGATGAGACGTTAGTGCCGACTGTCACAGATTGTCTACTGCAGTAATGATAGCGGGACCTGGCTATCTAATTCTAATGTTGTGTTTTCTTTTGTTATTTTTCTAAGTTATTTTTCTAAAAATGATAAGTAAAATTTGAAAAATGCTAAAAATGTTGATTATCCGGTAAAGTCACCTGATTGTCTGCTGATTAATGTTTGCACCTGGTGCATGGAACCTGTTCTACTTTCTTATTGCTATTAAAAATAGACCATGGCTCCGGGACTGGCAGCAGCCAGCATGAACTTGTGCCTTTGTATATAGTTGTGCCCAGTGCGCTCACCAGTGTCATCTTCTGAGCCTCCAGGACTTCAACCCTGTCACGGCACCAAGTAGAAAGCAGCGGGTCAGGTTGTTTGGGTGGCGGGTTGAAGGGGGAGGGACAATGGGAATGGACTGTCGCAGCAAAAAGGCTGCAGTGGAGTAGGCTGAGCCACCGACTACCGCTACAACCGATAGCGTTCCCACGGTTCTTTTAATAAAAATGAACTCTGTGAGTTTTACCAATGTAACGTTTAAATAATGTGCCTCCCCTGTGAGGGAAGTGAAATTGTCAATTAAATTTGTTATTTTTCTCTTTTCTAGTTAACAAAATAAACCTCTGGTTGTCTTGTAGCTCGGGGACGAGCTACGTTTAACCAAGGGGGAATGTGACGCCCCTGGACTAGTCAGGGCGTCATAGGGGACTGCACGCTCTTTATTCTTAGTGCAGGACTCAACCCCTCTTGGTTCTGGGTTCCCAACTTGCAGTACTGCCTCCATCAGCATCCAAAAATCCCAATCACACCTCGCACCACACCCTATCAGGCATACCAGTGGGCTGCTAAGCTGGAATAGGGCTGCCCACCTAGGGGTCAGACAGGGAGGTGGGAGGTGACAAGTCAGTGGAGTGGTAGCCCTCGAGCAGTGAGGAGCTAGGAGGGAGCGTGTGGCTCCTGGGGAGGAGAAGAATGGGTTGCAGATGGTGGTCTGGACCCGGAGGAGTCGGAGACCCGGTCGTGGGATATTGGGACTGGGTGCCTGATGTGGTCTCAGAGGACGGTCACCAGCAAGTACAATAGCCGGTCTGGGACTGAAAGCACATCGGGGTACTGGACCCTAGGTCGGGGGGAGGCTTCAAGAGACCCGGCAATTAACCTGCGGATGATAGGGCTTTTATGGACTGTCCCCACAAAGCTCAGAGATCGAGGGCACTAGCGCAATGAGGGGGATAGGGCTTGCCAACCAAAGCAGCCCACTGAAATCCCAAGTGTGAGCTACTGAGAGCACAGCTCCTTCAAACAAAAAGTGGGGAGCGGGGCCCAGACAGCTTCAACCTTACGGGCCACTTGGACACTTCTAAAATGTGTGCACGGAGGCAGGTTCCGGACCACCAGGCAGTGCTGCAGGGGACGGATACCCGGACGAGTTCCCCCAAGAGGCCAGTGGCACCCAGAGACTTGGTTTACCACTTTATGAACGTCTGCTTTCCTTCTGAGTGAGTACCTGATCACCTCCCTGCTTCCAGCTAGCCTGCGCTCCCCTGCAACCTCATCATCCAGAGTCCCGGGGCCTTCCCTATGCGTGGAGGGTAACGTCATCTGGCTACTCCCATTCCATCACCCCGGGTACTCCCATCGGCAGCAGCGGTACTCCCTGTAACCGCACACCACGGGTGGCATCACAAACCATCTAATCCCCTGTAAATAATCCCCATCACATTTTAGAGTTACCCTGAGCCGCCGGGTCCGGAGACCCTCAAGCAACGAGTAGCAACACCGAACGGCTCGACTGCTGCTGGGGCAGTACATATGCCATTGTATGTTAATAGTGTGGCAGATATCAATACCTTCTGTATCTTTGTATGCTTCATACAAAACAAGAATCATGTAATAATTAGGGATGAGCGAATATATTTGCCACTATTAGGTATCCGACGGATAATGGGGTATTCGAGGTATTCGCTATCTGACGGCTAATATGGTATTCGCTCCGGTACTTTCATTTTTGTTTCTGGACTTCCTGGCGCCTTTTTCCAGCCAATGAACACATCTGATGTTGCTTGCCCTCACAGTAACGCCGCAGCCATCTTTGTTGTGGTGTTACTGTGATTGGCTTGGCCGCACAGCGTCATAGGGTCTATATAAGGCAGCCGCCATTTTGTGTGCACGCATTCATTCCTGAGCTGCCAGTGTAGTGAGACTGTACCATGTGTGGTACAGCGTTTTTTCCAGCCAACTAATACTAGTCCTTCTAAGGGCTGATGCTACTTACCATTACCTATTGGCGACTGTGTAAATCATAGAAACAGGTATAGGGACAGTGCAGTTCGTTCTATGAGATCGTGAATCCAAAATAGTCGTTATAAGGGCTAAAGATATTTAGCATTAGCTGTTAGGGACTGTGTAAATCATAGAAACAGGTATAGGGACGGTACAGTTTGTTCTATGAGATAGTGTCCCTGCTGCAGAATCCAAAATAGTCCTTTTAAGGGCTGAAGACAGTGTCCACTGTGTGCTAGCTGCTGTGTGCAGCAGGCTATTTACTTCATGCAGTATTTGCTTGGGCCTGTCCCGCCCACAGCAATGACTCAGTCATGGGTACAGGATTGAAAAAGACCAAGTAGTGCTGCTAAGAGCAGTTCTACTATTTCATATATGAGGCCGTCTGGCACATTTTATAAAAATATTTTAGTGTAGGACTGCTCCAAAGAGATTTGCCGTGACGTGACGGGGTAGCTCAAGAAATTGCAATTTTTTGCCAAAAATCTCAAATTTTTATAATAAGTACAAACTCTGCTTCAAGTCCAGTACCTTCCTACCAGCCACCTAGCGTACTTTTGGGGTCTTCATATCTTACAGAACCTACATAGTGGCTTGCTCTTACTAAAACACAGTCTGTGTACCAAAAAACAATACTAAAATAAAAGTGTTGTCAAACCCTGTTTTCTTTTGGGGCTGAAAGACATTCACAACATCATTGTTTACTCCTCCAAGTGGTAGTTTGTCCAATAAAGGTACCTTTTGGTTTTTAGACTTACAGAAACAGCTATCGTGAGAAACTATTAATGCAAGTTTAACAACCTGGCATAAGTGTTGTTCCACTGCCTGTAGAAAAGGTCACGTTAAAGTATTCACGTTGAATAATCAAACCAAAAAAATGGGAAAAAGAGGGGGTAAGGGCCATGGACGAGGTGGTAGAGACAGTGGTGGTCGCCCAAGCAGTGTGATCAAGCCAAAGGAAAAGGTTCCTGCTTTATCTACCTCTGCCTTCCTATCCCAATTTTCTTGTCTACGTGGGAAAGCACTCTAGCGCCCTGAACAGTGCGAACAGGTAAGGAGTTGGCTAGCAGTTACTTGTCGAGTAGCAAATCCCAAGGATCCACACAGACAGATTTGAGTAGCCCAGAGGCTGGCCCATCGAATCCTCAGCCTGGTCATCTGTTACGAGGGGGACCCGGGGAAGCGTGCCAAGATGGGAAATGGACAGCTTCCGCCGGTCAAGGTCCACTGTGCGGTGTAAGGGACCGCCGCTATGGTGGGTGAAGAGTGAGCGGGTTGCTGCTAGCGATCGTCTGGAATGTCACAGACGATCTATGTACACCGATCTGCCCTAACCCGTGAGGGTTGTATGGCACGGATCTCACGGCTCGGTGTACCTGTTGCTCGGGGAAGCACAGAGGTGCCCACGCACGTGTGCCAGTGGAAGTCTCGAGAATATGGCACGAGGGTAGCACAGAGGTGCCCACGCACGTGTGCTTTCAATAACCAGGTGAGTCCGGTGGAGACTTGAGGAGCTCACCTGGGACAGGAACACAGCCTGTTGAAGGGGATACTGCCGGAGCATCAAGGCAGGAACACGGCCTGCAAACCAGGCCAAGCCTACAAAAGACAGTAATGCCTGAGCAGTGGAGTGGCAGCACGCTGCCAGACATCCAAACATAGAAGGACGGTCGCGCGCCGCCATGATGGCAGGAGGAGCTTTTAAGGAGGTGTCGTTCCACCCAAGGGCGGGCGCGAGGCGGAGATGACGGACTTGACCCATTCAGGGTCCACGACGTCCCAGCCTGGCCAGTCAGGATTCACCACGTCACCAGCCTTGTCATCAAGCCGTGTGTCAAGCCCCGTCTAGGCCCCCCCCCGTCCGTGCTCGAAGGCCGCTATCAAACCCGGGGCGCAGATATGATCCTCCAACTCCCAGGATCTATGCTCCGGACCACGGCCAGCCCACTCCACGAGGTAGTACCTCTTGGCCTGTATGACTTTTGTCTCCACAAGTTTTGCCACCTCAGGGTCATCGGACGGGGAGTCGGTTTGAGCCGGCAGGGACCCCGAGAATTTATTAAGTCGTACGGGTTTCAGGAGGGACACATGAAAGGTGTTGGCTATAGCCCAGCGTGGAGGGAGCTGGAGTCGATATGCCACCGGGTTTACCTGCAGTAGTACTTTAAACGGACCCAGATACCTAGGGGCGAATTTGGCTGCCTGTACCCGTAGGTTAACATTCTTAGAGGACAGCCATACTAGGTCACCAGGGGCGAAGGATGGTGCAGGGCGGCGGCGAACATCAGCCGTTGTCACCATCCGGTCTTTAGCCCTCTTAAGAGCCTCTTGGGTATCATCCCAGTTCTCCCGGGCCTTGGTCGCCCAATCCTCCACTCTAGTATCGGGTGACGTAATGGGCATCGGAACCGGGATTCTGGGATGTTGTCCGTTATTGAGTAGGAACGGAGTCTGGCCAGAGGATTCATGGACCGAATTGTTAATGGCAAATTCGGCCCAAGGAAGGAGGTTAGCCCAGTTGTCGTGGTGCGCGGAGATAAAATGGCGGAGGTAAGTTACCAAGGTCTGATTAGTCCTCTCCACTAGTCCATTGGTCTCGGGATGGTATGCGGAGGAGATGTTCAGCTCTATCTGCAGGAGCTTACAGAGCTCTCTCCAGAAGCGAGACGCGAACTGGGGACCCCGGTCGCTCACCACCTTGTCAGGCATGCCATGCAACCTAAATACATGCCGAATGAACAAGGTGGCGAGAGCACGTGACGTCGGGAGTCGTGGGAGAGGCACCAAGTGGACCATTTTAGAGAAGTGGTCCGTGATGACCCATACGACCCTGTGCCCTGCTGACTTGGGCAGATCTCCCAGGAAGTCCATCCCTACCACTTTCCAGGGACGATCCGGCACTGGCAGTGGGTGTAGAAGACCTGCCGGTCTCTGCCGGGACGGCTTATTCCGAGCACACGACATACACGTTCCCACATACTCCTGTATGTCCTGGGGTAGTCTCGGCCACCAATAATGCCTGGTCACCAGGTCTCTGGTCCTTTTGACCCCGAAGTGACCCCCGACCTTGGAGGCATGGGCCCACGATAGCACCTCGTTCCGTAGTTCAGGGGGAACGAGGGTCTTGCCAGGTGGCACCTAGTCCAAAGAAGTGGGAGTGACCATCCTCAAGCTGTCCGGGGGGTAGTATAAGATGAGGCTCCTCCTCGTCCTCCTCCAACACAACCATACAACGTGACAAGGCATCGGCCCGTACGTTCTTCTCACCGGCCAGGTGGCGGATAATAAAGCGGAACCGGGAGAAGAATAAAGACCAACAGGCATGCCTTGGGTTCAGGCGTTGTGCTGTCTGGAGGTATGTGAGGTTTTTGTGGTCAGAAAATACCTCAAATGGATGCTTCGCACCCTCCAGGAGATGCCGCCATTCCTGGAATGCTAGTTTCATCGCCAGTAACTCCCTATCCCCTATGGAGTAGTTCCTCTCGGCCAGAGAAAAAGAAACACGGATGCTTCCTTCCTCGTTCGTTTTTCTGGTACAGGACTGCACCTGCACCGACCGAAGAGGCGTCTACCTCCAGTAGGAAGGGTTTGGAGATGTCTGGACGATGAAGGATGGGAGCTCTGGAGAAGTAAGTTTTGAGAGTGTGAAATGCCTCTACCGTTTCCCGTGTCCATGCTTTGGGATTAGCGCCCTTGCGGGTAAGGGCAATGATGGGTGCTGCCACCGTCGAGAAGTTGGGAATGAACTGGCGATAATAATTGATAAACCCCAAGAATCGCTGGATCGCCTTCAGCGAGCGGGGCTCAGGCCAGTTCATCACTGTCTCCAACTTCCCCGGATCCATTGCTAACCCCTGACTGGACACAATGTACCCCAGGAACGGCAAGGATTCCCGTTCAAAAACGCACTTTTCCAGCTTAGCATATAACGAATGGGTGCGGAGCCTCTTAAGTACTCGGATGACATCCCTCCGATGGGTGGTAAGATCGGGGGAGAAGATAAGAATGTCATCCAGGTATGCAACCACGGAAAGATACAAATCCCGGAAAATGTCATTCACAAAGTCTTGAAATATGGCGGGGGCATTGCAGAGTCCGAAGGGCATTACTAGATACTCGTAGTGACCGTCCCTGGTGTTAAAGGCGGTCTTCCACTCATCGCACTTTCGGACTCGCACTAGATTATACGCCCCGCGTAGATCCAGCTTTGTGAAGACCTTTGCCCCGCGGAATTGATCAAATAGCTCAGTAATGAGGGGCAAAGGGTATTTGTTCTTGATCGTGATTGCATTTAATCCCCTGTAATCGATACAGGGGCGCAGATCCCCTTCCTTCTTCTGCACAAAAAAGAACCCTGCACCAGCCGGTGAAATAGACTTGCGAATGAACCCCTTCGCCAGGCTGTCCTGAATATATTTGGACATAGCCTCTGTCTCTGGAGCAGAGAGTGGATACACTCTGCCCCTAGGGGGCTCGGAGCCTGGCTTCAGGTCTATTCGGCAATCATATGGCCAGTGGGGAGGAAGAGTATCTGCGGCCCTTTTGGAAAAGACATCCCTGTAGGCCTCATAAGGTGTCGGTAAACCCGGCCCCCCTGTATTCCCTGAGGACCCAACCGACCTAATGGTAGCGGGTGGTTCGGTAGTCACGAGGTGCTCTCTACAGGATCCTGCCCAGGATGAGATCTCCCCTGTTGCCCAGTTGAGTATAGGAGCATGCTGTCTCAACCAGGGAAGGCCCAGTAGGATCTCATCCGTCCCCCCTGGAAGCACCAGGAAGGACACCTGCTCATGGTGTCCCGGTGGTACATCTATCCTGAGAGGGATGGTGATCTGGGTGATAGGATCGAGTAGTATGGACCCGTCCACTACCCGGACCCTGAGTGGCTTGGGCAACAGAACCAGGGGAACTGAGTATCGGGTTGCCAGGGAGGTCGAGATGAAATTGCCTTCAGCTCCTGAGTCCAAGCAAGCCAGGGCAGAGAAGAGAGTAGTGCCGAACTGCAACTGGGCGCTGATAGTCAACCTAGAGGGAGAGGTATCGTCTAGAGTCCCCCCTCTGATAGAAACTAGACGCTGTCTTTTCCCGACGGTTTGGGACATCGGGTAGCTATGTGTCCCCTCTGCCCACAGGAAAAGCAGATGACACAAGACCGAGAACCTGGGGCAGAGGAGACCACCTTGGACACCTCCATTGACTCCAAGGAGTCGCCTACAGGACTGGCTGGGAGACCTGTCTGATGGAAGACGGGAGCCAGACGCTTTTTAGGCCGAGAAGACGTGGGTGCTGAAGAGACCTCGAGCCTTCGCTCCGCCTGGCGGATGTCTATGCGAGAGGCAACCTGAATCAAGGACTCTAAAGTGGCAGGCACCTCACGCGTGGCCAGTGCGTCTTTGACAAACCCTGCCAGGCCCTCCCAAAACACAGGGACAAGGACCTTATCCGGCCAGTCCAGCTCTGCGGCAAGTGTCCTAAAGTGTACAGCAAAGTCTGAAGACTGAAGCGGACCCTTGCCGAAGTCGTAGGAGGCGCAGCGCGGAGTCGTGGGTGACTTGAGGCCCGAGGAACACCATTCTCATGGCCCTAAGATAAGCTGTTAAGTTATTCACCACCCGATCTCCGTGCTCCCACAACGGCGTGGACCACTTCAGCGCTCTCCCTGTGAGCAGGGACTGGACGAAGGCTACCTTCGCCTTCTCGGTAGCGTAAAGAGTCGCGGACAGCTCTAAGTAGGTGGTAACCTGGTTTATAAAACCACGGCACTCAGAGCTGTTGCCGCTAAAGCGCTCTGGAAGCGCAAGGCGAGGAGACCTTCCGCCCAATAGCACAGCCTGGGTAGCCGCCTGGGTGGCGACTGTCGTCAGAGTAGTCTTTTCGGAGGAAGACTGCTCCACTGCTGCCAATCGTGACTCCAACTGCTGCACATAACGCAGCAACTGCTGCTGCTCTTCAGCCATAGCCAGACCTTTGGCGCGACCGTAATGTTACGAGGGGGACCCGGGGAAGCGTGCCAAGATGGGAAATGGACAGCTTCCGCCGGTCAAGGTCCACTGTGCGGTGTAAGGGACCGCCGCTATGGTGGGTGAAGAGTGAGCGGGTTGCTGCTAGCGATCGTCTGGAATGTCACAGACGATCTATGTACACCGATCTGCCCTAACCCGTGAGGGTTGTATGGCATGGATCTCACGGCTCGGTGTACCTGTTGCACGGGGAAGCACAGAGGTGCCCACGCACGTGTGCCAGTGGAAGTCTCAAGAATATGGCACGAGGGTAGCACAGAGGTGCCCACGCACGTGTGCTTTCAATAACCAGGTGAGTCCGGTGGAGACTTGAGGAGCTCACCTGGGACAGGAACACAGCCTGTTGAAGGGGATACTGCCGGAGCAGCAAGGCAGGAACACGGCCTGCAAACCAGGTGCTGCCTAAGCAGCAAGGGCCAAGCCCACAAAAGACAGTAATGCCTGAGCAGTGGCGTGGCAGCACGCTGCCAGACATCCAGACATAGAAGGACGGTCGCACGCCGCCATGATGGCAGGAGGAGCTTTTAAGGAGGTGTCGTTCCACCCAAGGGTGGGCGCGAGGCGGAGATGACGGACTTGACCCATTCAGGGTCCACGACGTCCCAGCCTGGCCAGTCAGGATTCACCACGTCACCAGCCTTGTCATCAAGCCGTGTGACGTCAGTGGGCGAATCAGAACCCACCACGCATTGCACATGCTCACCCTCCTGCCTCTGGGAAATAGAGGCGGGATCCTCGGTGTCACAATGTGCAGAGATAACGGGAGTCTCACTGCTTCCCTGAGCAGTAAACCTCTGCACATTGTGCAACCTCGCAGACCTTCGGGGCCGCTGAGCAGGAGGGTCTGCGGCAGGCCAGGAATGGGAGACCGCTTCACTCCTTGTAACAGGAGAACCACTAGGTGTCACCCTTCTGCTGCCTCTCTGAGAAGGTATCTCCTGCACACTGCGCAGTCTAAGATTTTTATATATGTATATACATATATGAGAAACGGGTTTATGCCGCGCTCAAGAATCACTGTATCCAAGGAATTTACTTTAAATCTCTTTTTTTATTTCAGTTCCAACGCGTTTCAGAGACATATACCGTCTCCTTCTTCATCTCTTTTTTCTCTTTTTTCTCTTTTCCCTGAAGAAGGAGACGGTATATGTCTCTGAAACGCGTTGGAACTGAAATAAAAAAAGAGATTTAAAGTAAATTCCTTGGATACAGTGATTCTTGAGCGCGGCATAAACCCGTTTCTCATATATGTATATACATATATAAAAATCTTTGTCACGATCATCTCGGGGCCGCTGCTTGGAACCACGCTGACACTCACAGGCTTTTCAAGGGGTTGTGACTGGCACAACCTCATCAGGTGAGTGTTCTCATTCGTGTTTTTCTAAACGGTTATTGCCGGGTAAGACCCTATTTGCGCCTTTTGTTTCCTCATCTCTAGCACACTGCGCAGTCTGGCAGACCTTCGGCGCTGCTGAGCAGGAGCACTCGTGGCAGGCAAGGAATGGGAGACTGCCTCAGTCCTTGCCTCAGGAGAGCCACGAGATGTAACAGTCATCCTTCCTCACAAAATCAGTATTCTAAGGAAATATATGACACCAAAGCAGGTTACTCTGAGGAGCTGTTTACGGGACCCTTTGACCTTTCTTGCCTCTCACCGTGCAACACCACAAACGCAGGTGAGGCCGTGGTGTGCAGTGATGCATAGATCTTTGAGCACCCAAGGCCAGAAGAAAGCCATGTTGTTGACCGTGAAATGCTGGGCAATCAGGTGGAAGTGTTGGAGAATGATGAGACACAGTTGCCCTCAGGTCATCCTGAAACCTCCATTCCCGAAGATGTTGACCTTCAGGAATTTGAAGACGACCAGGTCAATGATGAGGTGACTGATCCAACATGGACAGGTGGCATGGATTGCGAGAGCAGCAATGCAGAGGAGCATGTGCCCATAGTCCGCAAGAAGGCTGTAAGACAGGGTTTCCACCACTGCCAGAAGTCAATCAACTGTGCAAATGACACCACCACCTTTGCCATCTCAGAGTACAAGGGTCCGTGCACCATCTCAGAGTCCAAGGGTCATTGGTGCGATTTTGTTCGAGTTTTTTTTCCAAGAGTCCTTCGGACCAAACGTTTGCCATTTGTCAAATCTGTCAGACCAAGCTAAGCAGAGGCAAAAATACTTCCAGCTTGGGCACTTCCAGCATGAGAAGGCATATGTTAGCCAAGCACACCACTAGGTGGTTGACAGCTCTAGGTGAAAAACACGATTTCCAGACTCAAAACTCTGCCACATCCCCTGGGCTGCCTGCTTCCCAAACTGGTGTGCAAGAAGGTGTCGCTGATGCCTCCTTCTCCCAACCTGATGTTGGCCAAATTCAATCATCAACGACATCAGCTTCAATGTCCCAGCATTCCGTTCAGTTGTCCTTACCACAGACCTTTGAAAAGAAGCGAAAATACCCCGTTACGCACCCAAGGGCAGAAACCATAACTGCACTGATTGCACGATTGATAGCCCTTGAGATATTGCCGTATTGGCTTGTGGGAACAGAGGCTTTCCGCGACCTTTTAGCAGTGTTAAAACATCGGTATTCTGTGCCTAGCCGCCACTATTTTTCTTGTTGTGCCGTCCCCGCTCTCCACAATCACGGGTCTGTAAACATCAAACGGGCTGTCAGCAACGCCATAACAGGGAAGGTCCACTTAACCACAGACATGTGGACAAGCAGAAGTGGACAGGGATGCTACATCTCACTGATGGCACACTGGGTGAACCTGGTGGCGGCTGGTACAGAGTCTGGGCCGGCAACATCCCATATAGTTCTCACACCCAGAAAAGCGGGGCCCACTTCAATCACAGTTTCATAAGCCTCCTACACCGCAACAACTCCCTCCTCCTCCTACTCTTTATCTGGCTCCTGTGCATCCTCCTCAACATCTGCCGGTGTCCAACCATTGACATCATTCCCCAGCTGGGATCTCTGCAGCACTGCCTCGGCTAAGCATCAACACGCTCTACTGAAGCTCATCTGTATCAGTGACAAATCTCACACTGCACCTGAGCTTTTGAAAGTGATAACTGAGGAGACAGATGAGTGGCTTGAGCCTTTGGACCTCCATCCAGGGATGGTAGTGTGCGATAATGGTTGTAATCTGGTGGCGGCTTTAAAGCTTGGAAAGCTTGTACACGTTCCTTGTATGGCCCACATTGTAAATTTAGTAGTTCAGCACTTTCTGAAGAAATACCCTGACATACCAGACCTACTTATCAAGGTACGACGTATTATTGCACATTTCCGCACGTCATCTCCCTCTTTTGCTGGCCTGGCAGTGCTGCAGTAGCGCTTACACTTGCCTCATCACAAACTAATATGTGACCTCCTTACGAGATTGAATTCAACCTATCATATGTTGGCCCTGATCCATAAGCAGCAGAGGGCAGTATCCCAATTCCAGCTGGAACATGCCCGTCAGATGCAGCTGCCAGACATAAGTACTGCCGAGTGGGTGTGGATTGCAGACATTTGCCAGGTCTTAGAGAATTTTGATTACTGTACCAACATTGTGAGCAGTGAGGATGCTGTTATCAGCATTACCATTCCACTGATTTGTTTATTGAAATGCTCTCTGGATGGTCTGACTGACCAAAGTGTTCATGCACCCGAGTTGCCTGTGGATCCAGACTTCCCAATGGTTGCTAGTAATCCACACAACCTCGGCCAACAAGCTCAGGCCACTTCTGCTTAGCATCATGAGGATGAGGATGAGGAGAATGATGAAGAACAGGAATGCTTTGAAGTTGATAACCAAGGGATTGACAACCCAAGCTTCAGGGCTGCTGTCCAGCATGGATGGCCTGAGGAGGAGCAGGAGGAGGAGAGAGAGACTGAGGAGGAGAGGAGGTTTAGGGAGACAGAATGTATTCTTAGCAGTGACACACAAAGGTTTCCAGTTCGGAGTCTGGGACACATGGCACAGTTCATGTCACACTGCCTTTCTCATGACTGTCGGCTAGTCCACATTTTGGCAGACAACAAATACTGGTTATGTACCTTCCTTGACCCACGCTACAAAGATAAATTTGCTTTGCTACTTGTGGAGGAAAATAAGGATTGTACTACGGAAACATTCAAGAGGGCTGTAGTGGAGCAGTTGATGAAACAATTACCCTCAAATCATGCTGGCGTCAGAGGTAGCATGTCATCTCCCGCAACAGGATTACAAGAGAGGTCTATGCATAGTAGGAGCGACACATTCGGAGGACTAATGTGCCAAAACTGGTCCATTTTCCACAAACCGTCAACTGCGAATCAGATACCGGTTGGTTGAACGATGACAAGAAGGGAACAGTTAAGTAAGATGTTGAGGGACTATGTAGGTGACCATATCAGCATGCTTTCCGAGTCTACTGCTCCCTTTAACTATTGAGTTTCCAAGCTCAACACTTGGCCAGACCTCGCGTTATACGCTTTGGAAGTGCAAGCTTGCCCTGCTGCAAGTGTGGTGTCTGAGCGTATTTTCAGCTCAGTGGGGTCAATAATAACAGATAGTCGCACACAACTATCCACAGAAAGTGCAGACAGTTTGACGATGATCAAAATGAACCATAGATGGATTGCCCCAGAATATCTCAGGCCACCTGTTAACAATACCCAATAATAAGTGTAGCCCCAAAATTTGGATTTCTTAAGCTCAAATAAGTTCCATTGTTTCTCATTCAAGATTATTTTGCCTTCTATCATCTAATGACACCGCATGACTAATGTAACTTGTTATGCTGCTGCCATGTAATTGTTTGGCCCAATCACCCAGTGCAATATTTTTGAAGCCTTTGTACATTATGCACTTGCACAAGCACTGTCTAGGCTACACTATCTAAAACAATTGGTCAGGCAGTCTCTATTTGTGTTCTTTATTGATGCTGTGCTCCACGGTGTGTTACACATGGCCCCCTGCAAAATCAGAATTTTTTTTAGCTTCTTGGCGTGTTATGCCCTGTTTCTTATCCTACCAATTTTTTAAAAATAAGCTCTTGGGAGCTGTTGGGAGTACCTACTGATGCAGTACTCCATAGTGTCTGAACCATTATCCCCTGGGGACACTGAATGTATTAAACTCCTTGGCATGTTATGCCCTGTTGCTTATCCTACCATTTTTTTTTTAAAATATGCTGTTGGGAGCTGTTGGGAGTAACTTCTGATGCTGTGCTACATGGCCTTTGAACCATTCCCCCCTGGGGAAACTGACATTTTTTAAATCCTTGCAATAAAGCCTGAGTTCCAGAGTGAAACAACTGCCAGTACCCCTGGGCTGCCTGCTTCCCAAACTGGTGTGCTAGAAGGTGGCGCTGATTCCTCCTTCTCCCAACTTCATGCTGGCCAAACTCAATCATCAACAACATCAGCTTCGGTGTCCCAGCGTTCCGTTCAGTTGTCCATACCACAGACCTTCAAAAAGAAGCGAAAATACCCCATTATGCACCCAAGGGCAGAAACTATAACTGCACACATTGCACGATTGATAGCCCTTGAGATTTTGCCGTATCGGCTTGTGGGATCAGAGGCTTTCTGCGAACTTTTGGCGGTGTGAGAAAATGAATGTATTAAACTCCTTGGCATGTTATGCCCTGTTGCTTATGTTATGGACAAGATTATGAATTATAAGAGTTACATGGAGATATCCATAAAGAACAGGATTTAAGATGGTGTTTGAACTGTACCACACATATCTCTTGGCATAAGACTCAGACAGACAGTCTGGGCTATTCTCGTGACAAGTGAATCATGCTGACATTGCTTAATATAAATGAGGAACCAAGCACATTACAGTAAATTGTATATCACAGAATAAGCTGTTCTACTTTATCCAATAGGAGACGTGTTACGTATTCTTGGCAGCTAGCCAATACGCCCGGTTATATATATCCGTACAACTTCCGTATTAAAGTCAGTCTTACTTTCTATTCATATCCGAGTACGTCTCTCTGGTGTGTGTGAAAGAGTGTGGTTATGCATGCTACCACAAGTGACTCATAATTTGGACTGCAGACAGTTTAAGAGGGATGCAAGACTGAATGGCATCAACCTAAATTAAGGCCTTATCATTTGGCGCCCAACATACCTTAGGACGGAGCTCTGGATGGCGGACGGCCGTGCTGACACCTTCAGTCGAAAGGCAACTACGCGAGAGGTGGAGATGCGCACTCCAGCTGCAGGTGAGAACATTTGTATAATCTCACCTTGCAACCTCATGCGTGTACTTGCATTTCGAAGGGGGGGGTTGGGCTGTCCCAGTCTAGACACCTAATGACCACCATCTCGCATGAGATAAGCGGTCCTAAGAGATCTCACACCAAGGTGGTCAGGTTCACCTTAAGCTGTCTGTAATTTATGTAATGTAATTGTAATTCACATGAAATGTAATGTGGTTTGAGGTTTTGTCTGCTCGTTGGAGAAAAGCAGAAGTTCTATGTTATTTTTTCTCTGACTTAACTGCAGGGAAAATGAGGAAGTTGTTATATACGCTGGATATATGGATATATATGGTTATATCTGCAGGGGAGATCAGCCACCTGGATGGTGTATATAGTGTCCTTATTGTTATGTCATTGTATTGACCTGTGTCTACCTGTTGAAATATCTGTCTATTTGCAGCAGGTGGAGTACTTGCTGGTATCGCTCTAATCATTGTGTTTGCAGCAAGGCTGACTGCCTGAAAAAGAGGAAGTTCTATGTGCTTTGTTCGTACTTACTGGTTTATGCAAAAAGAGGAAGTTGTGTCACGGGAATGTACTTTGAAGTATGCTGTTTATATTGTTTATGTATACTGCCTGTGTATACTGTGAGATACACTGGTGTGTAACGTGTCCGGTCGATAGTCAGTAATTGATAAATCTAAAGGGCAGGTACCGAGTCATGGTAAGAGTCCTGACTGTATCCTGGTGCGTCTTCCACAGAGAGGAGACAATAGGAGGATTGGTTTTGGCCAATACAGAGTTATGGTAAGAGCCCTGACTGTATTTGGTGGAATTTGATGTGTTCTCCGCGATCCTAGGTAGGAGGAACATTGGCAGAATCCCTTGACTTTGGTTTTAAACAGTATTATTGATGTTCTGGACGGACCGTTCGAAGAAGGTGTATATAGTGTGAACAGAGGTTACTAGTACATGAAGTAAGAGATAATGAGGGTGAATTTAGTTTCTATCACCCACGTGACACTTCTTCCTGGTAGGACAACCCGTTTGTGTTGTGGTTTGTGGACTGAGGTAGAAATTCTGTGTATTCTGTGGATGTGTATAGTCGCTGGTCCAGGAGAGAAAGTGTATTACGGCAGACCAGAGACATCCAGGTTGACGTGTTAGTTTTAGGGTGTTTACCCTTTGAATATGGGGTCTAATCAGTCCACACCTGTCAAGTTAACAGCAGAAGAATTAGTAAGCGAGCAAAAAGGTAAAAAGTATGTTAAAAATGATGAAGTCGCTCTTGAAGGTGGCAGGAATCACTGCCAAGAAAGGGAGATTAGAGGAGCAGGAATGAAAAGATGTTTTGTTAAATAAGCGAGGGATCTTGAAAGATAAAGATCTCCTTATGGATGCTGAGGCATGGTATAGAACGTCAAAGGACGTTAAAAGATTGGCATGGAAAGAGGAATGGGATAGAGATGGTAGATATTTCTATATTGCACCAGCTCAGAAAATGGCACCTCAGGAAGTGGCCAAGCCCATTAGGAAACAACGCCCCCCTCCTTATAAGTCGTCCCCAGAGGGTTGGACTTGTGTAGTTTGTCCCCTGCCCACCGAACGCCCTCCCTAGCCTGCCCAGACGTCATTTCAGGTTGGGCCGCACCTAGTTCCCTTTTCCAGTCATCTTACGTCCCAAGGCCACTGGCCTATTTGTTGCTGGAGCAACAGAAGACACCGAGGGGGGGTCAGGAAGATGACAATGATTTAACAATGATCCACCCCACCACCAACACTGTCCCTAGTAGAGGTAAACCACAGGTGCTGTACTTATTTGAGGACGTCAGGCCACACATGGCATCGCACCATTATTCCGATAGTCCCAGACTCTCATGCCCTAAATATGTGACATGGAAGCCTCAAGAGGCTGCAGTCCTTGTGAAGGAACACTGAGATATATAGACCTATGAGTGACGTGTCATCAATAATTGATGTTTGATACCTTGGACCTGATCTACAGGTGCAGTGTTAAGGAAAAAGTGGGTGAAAGAGCCCTGACTGTTACCTGGTACGGTTTTCCTGCTAAGCAGTGAGTTGAACGTTGTATGCGTACTCACTGGTCTTGTTTTAGTGGATGTCAATGTATTCTTGCCTAGAATTGAATACATTGGGGAAGACCCCTAAACTTTGGCCTTAATCGGAATTATTGAGTATTCGATAGACCGTTCTCATGGAGGTGTATGTATATCGTGAATTCTCTCCCTGACATAATATCTCATATATAGTTTTCCCTGAAAGATGTTTTCACCCAAATTAAAGCTGGGGATTCTTTCTGGCCAGTAATGGAGCCAGGTTTGCGGGTTTACAGTGAGGGTGTATGTACCTTATCACCCAAGTGACACTGGAAGATGTTTTATGTATAATGTACGCAGTTTTTGGTGTATAACACCGTAGGGTTGAAATTGAAAAAGGAAAAAAAAAAAGGGAAGTGTTAGTTTCTATTTCAGTGTCCTGTGAATGTACGTATGTTGAAATGGAGAATTCTCCCAAGGAGGGAGATTAGATGAGAATTGATGGGTAATTCTGAATCTAGCAACTACACTATGTGTATTTTACCTGTCTGTGAAAATAAGAAACATAAGCTGATATATAGGGTGGACTTGTGTGCTGTCTGTGGAGCACTGTGTCCACGTAAGCCCACCCCATTATTTTCTGTCCTAAATGTAGATTTCTTTCTGTCACTCTGTGTTTTGCCCAGCCCTGGGTGGGGTATGGTATGGGGATAGTTATCAGGGTCTGACAGGAGATAGGGATACGCTGGAGGCTCGGCCCTGACCACCATCAGGTCTACCGTCGAGATGAGGGCGAGTACAGGGTCCCTAGTTACAGGGTCAGCCCAGGTGTCCCTATATAATCCATATTCCCAGTGACAGATTGAATACCTCCTGAATGTAGATGTCACAATCCATGTCACTCCCTCTCAGGACTCTTCAGACGCCATTTTTGGCCAACACCTACTTCCTCTTTTAGCGGCTGTTTCTTATCGGTAATTATCTTTAGTGGACGTTTTAACTCAGACACTACATAATTCATGTTTAGACGCCATTTTAGTCCAGCCGACACCCAGTTCCCCATTTTTGTTTCAGCAGCCACAGCCACTGCTCTGTTTATTGCTGACATAGCAGGGACTGCAGAGGGGGGAGACAGGGACCTGGAACACACACACTGCATTTTTGGTCATATATGCAGTTTTTCCCACTAATGAACTTTTTCCCACAGTGTTCCCACTAATGAACCTTAGCAGAGGTTATTGCTGATAGTCCTGTGGAAACCTTTTCCCTTCACTTTTGCATGTTTGTTTTTGCTGTATCTAGTATACAGTTTAGTAGACCATATAGACTGCTCACTATTAGTCCTGGTGGACAGTGAATATTTTTCTGCCTATGGCAGTTGATGCTTAGCCTGGTTTGAGATATTCTCACTTGTATGTTATCCTGCCGGTATCTTGCACAAGAGTTCCCTGATAGAGAGGGTGGAGGTTCATGTGGTCCCAAGGGGACATTGATCATCAGGAGTTGACATTTATTAGGGTTTTTCGTTGTCAGCACCCAGTAATCCTTTGTGTCCTAGTTTGCAGGGTCTGACAGGAGATAGGGATACGCTGGAGGCTCGGCCCTGACCACCATCAGGTCTACCGTCGGGATGAGGGAGAGTGCAGGGCCCCCAGTTACAGGGTCAGCACAGGAGAGGTAGAGTATATACACTCCACTGTTTTTTCCTAGTTGTGTATATGTAGTCAGGGGGTGCTGCTTGCAAGTTTCCAAACCCTCTTGTGCTCTTTTCTCTTTCCCCGGGGTTTTAGGGAGTCTTAGTTTTTAGAGTTTCAATGTGTTCTCCTGACCCCAAGTTACACCCATTGCTCTTTCTTACAAACCTAGGTATAGTCCTTTGTATCAGGTCTCCGATAGCCCATATGCAACAACTACAGCTGGTAACACCTGAGTTACAGTCACAGTCACCTGAGTTACAGTCACAGTCACCTGCGTTACAGTCACAGTCACCTGAAGAGTATCATCACATCATCTCCAGCCCAGAAGTCATTCTACCTGTTTGCCATAGAGGAAGACAGCAGCCCTTTGAACACTACTCAGCCAGATTGAACACCTACCTAAAGCATCAGTTGAAGATCAGTGCCCGTATGACATCACTGCTCCCTGACAAAGTCACCATCTCCCGGTGTGGGGTCCTTAATCCTGCTGAACTTCTCCCTCTTCCAAGGGGGGAGTGTCCCACCTCTGACACCTTGGTGGAAGCGGTAGTCGACTCTGGCATAGCTGAGGAAACTCTGGATTCGATACAGTGATGGATACACCTTTGGACTCAGACTTAACCCCTTTGCGGATGGATCAAGATGTGCATCAAGAAGACGGTTCCACATGGGTATGGTGCTGGTAGCAGAAGACGCTGTGCTGATAGAGCAGTCGCTACCCGCATGCCTGTCTGTGAAGAAGCAGATGTATGTGCTCTCGCTGAAGCCTGCAAGATGGCAGCCAGCATCTACTCTGTGGAGGACAAGAGACTTGATCACTGCCAATGGAACTGTAAACCGCCATGAGGCCATAGAAGAACGGATGGAAGCTTTGCTATTGCCAGACAGAGTCGCGGTGAGCAGGGTTGAGGCCTACATTGGAGGAGCCAAGGGAAGCAGTAAGAAGTGCCCTCACTGACAGAACATCCAAAGAAGCCCCAAGACCACTTACCAAAGAAACAGTCAGTCAATCTCAGCTTTTTGAATGACCCCAATGTGAAGAAGAAAGGAAAGATGGAAAGTCTGGAGAAAACATTGTCCTGACCCTACAAGAGCAAGTCTCAGAAGAAGAAGAGGACTGAGATAGGGTGCAGCTGTGAGCTCCCGGAGACCATGGAAAGTGGCTAGTGACCTGCTTTCACTGCCAGCCAAGGAGATATGGCAGGCCTTAGACACAGAACTGATTCTACACACCCCATACCAGCCACAGAACAGAGGGAAGGTTGGGAGGATGGGGCAGTGTAGAAAGCAAGGGCATGAGAGTCTTCCCCTTGAATTGTTCAGTGTCAGACACACCCCAGCAGGGACCACTAGGTTGAGACCCTATGAAATCCTGTTTAGAAGTACCCCCAGATACTTCAACTAAGCTTGTTGTTTGTTTAAACATTTGCCTAATACACGTTTTTGAGTTTTCTCCTCCAGATCCAACCAGATCTAGATTTTTCTCTCTTTTCTCTTTCTTTTCTTTTCTCTTTTCTCCTCTTTTCCTCTCTTCTCTTTCTCTCTCTCTTCTCTCACTCTTTTTCTTTCGGACGAAGATCCATGCATTCCACTACAAAGAGATGTCGGACCTGCCTGAGACCAGGAGATGGCTGTCTTCCCTCTTCTACCCGATACTTTGTGCCAGGACGATGATATCTAAGCATATGGACCAGAAGACGACTGTGCATCCCACCTTTGATGATGTCCCACCATCACTGCCTAAGGACTGAGGAGCATGAGACTCTGAGTGAACCCAACCCTGATAAATATTAGCCAATTAAAGGACTACTGCCACGTTCCCCCTTCCTGAATAACGTGTGCCAGCGGAACATAGCCATGAGGACAGTCTAGAGAATACGGTCAGGATCTGGCTTCCTATGCATAGTCTGTTGGGTGGGGAGATTCATCCACAAGGGATGGGTTATCTCGTATGTGAGTGAGGTAACCATCGGCATTAGGACAGATCAATAGACTCGGGAAAAGTAAAGAAAGACTTTTTGGCTATCTCCAAAGGGGGGACTGTTATGGACAAGATTATGAATTATTATGAGTATATAAGAGTTACATGGAGATATCCATAAAGAACAGGATTTAAGATGGTGTTTGAACTGTACCACACATATCTCTTGGCATAAGACTCAGACAGACAGTCTGGGCTATTCTCGTGACAAGTGAATCATGCTGACATTGCTTAATATAAATGAGGAACCAAGCACATTACAGTAAATTGTATATCACAGAATAAGCTGTTCTACTTTATCCAATAGGAGACGTGTTACGTATTATTGGCACCTAGCCAATACGCCCGGTTATATATATCCGTACAACGTCCGTATTAAAGTCAGTCTTACTTTCTATTCATATCCGAGTACGTCTCTCTGGTGTGTGTGAAAGAGTGTGGTTATGCATGCTACCACAAGTGACTCATAATTTGGACTGCAGACAGTTTAAGAGGGATGCAAGACTGAATGGCATCAACCTAAATTAAGGCCTTATCACTTATGCCACCAATTTTATTAATAAAAAGCTGTTGGAAGTTCTTACTGATACAGTCCTCCATAGTGTCTGAACCATTATCCCCTGGGGACACTGAATGTATTAAACTCCTTGGCATGTTATGCCCTGTTACTTATGCTACCACTTTTTTTAAAATAAGCTGTTGGGAGCTGTTGGGAGTAACTTCTGATGCTGTGCTACATGGTCTTTGAAACATTACCCCCTCGGGAAACTGAATTTTTTTAAATCCTTGGAATAAAGCCTGAGTTCCAGAGTGAAACAACTGCCACTTCCACGGTGCTGCATGCTTCACAAACTGCGGTCTAGGCAGCAGGCAATGATGCCTCTGTGGTGCCCCTGAGGCTTCCGTCGCCACAGGTCATTGCACCCCATCAGCGGTGTGATGCCCCATTCTGGGTGAGGAAGGGAGTGAACACCGGTCCCCTGGTAAATCCACACTACACCCATTACTAGGTACACACTGGGACAAGGGATAGTGGCAGTAACCCTCCCATGCTGCATGCTGGGAGGGGTCGTAAGACCCATCCCTGCTCCCATAGGGTGGTAGCTTAGCAACCGGGGGGTGGGGAGAGCCAGATGAGTGTAGAGCAGAGAGGAAGGTCGAGTTAGTTTCAGTTTACCTCAGAGAGTGAGAGAGTGAGGAGCCAGCATGTAGCTGTGAAAGAGAAAGGAGCTCTGTGAGCTCAGAGTGTCTGCACAGAGAAAGCAACAGAAGTCTGAGAGAGAGTGCGGAAGGAGGAAGAGGTCTGCAGGAGGCAGGCAAGGAGAAGTAGAAAGAGAGCTCCAAGTCAGTCAGGAGCTGAGAAGAGGAAAGAGACGCTTCCTGGTGAAGATCCTGGGACTGGGAGGGTCCAGGTGACACCACGCAGAGAACAGAAGGAGTCGCAGGGCCACGGGTAGTCTGTAGAGCTGTCCAGGGCAGTTTAGAGCTGCAGTGGCCTGTTCCACAAGAACATCGGTGGAGGGATCAAGCTGCAACAGGGGACGGTCCCTAGAGACTGGAGGAGTGCAAAGATCATCTCCAAACAGTAAAAACCGAGGCCCAGGGAATGTTGTCAACTCCCCGGGCCAGAACCCATAGCAGAACTTCCAGAAAAGGGGTAATCAGCCGACAGGTGACCCCCCAGCCTGGAGGCTGTAGTGGAGGCCAAGCCAGGTTCATCCTATCAAAGGCAAGGCTAAGGAAGACAGCAGAAGATAGAGACACTAAAGAGAAGGGTACTGGCTTTTACTCTCAGAATCACCCAGAAACGGCGGAGGTCCCTGACAGTGGTCCCAGCAGTCCAAGGGCCCCTGGGCCCCGACAAGAATTGTGAGTAAAGAACTTGAACTGCACCCTTGGAGTGGTCTCTGTTATTTCAGCTGCATAGACATTCACAAGCACCAACTGTGCCCCGGGCATTGCTCCACCTGTGGGGAGCAGTACCACCATTGCTGCCATAACATCATCCCGGTGGCCTCACACAGCAGCGGCGGCTTAATAGCCGCATACCACAGGTGGCGTCACGAACACAAACTTTACTCACCTAGCCACATATTCTACTGACACCCACCAGGGCCACGGAGCCGGGCCCAGCCACCACTGACTACCACCGGACTAGTCCGGCCCGGCACCGGGTGTCCCATAGCCCTGGGGTGGGCGAGTCACCTCCTATTCCCAACCTGCTTTTGGTCAGATGCAATCATCATCAATGACATCAACTTCGTTGTCCCAGCGTTGCGTTCGTTTGTCCATAAAACATACATTTCTGAATCATTTGAATAGAATTTGAATAGAGGGCCGGTGGTGTTGGTTGAGGAGGAGGAGGAGGGCAAGGCCAACACCCAAATGGCCATATTGGCAATAGCACTGTAAAGTGTTATGGAGTACGTATTCCAACTTTCACACTAATGATATAGGGGACGCAGAAAACTACAAAGGACTGCCATCCCTCCCCAATGTATGTTACAGGACCCACCTGAGAACCCTAAGAAGTCTGAGATTTGAGGACAGCCAGTTGCCCTTAGATGGCCACTGGAGCCGGTGGTGCTGGTGGAGGAGGAGGAGGGCAAGGTCAACATCCTAACGGGCACATTGTAGCTGACCTTTTAAAGTGCTGTCAAATATGTCCCAAAAAAGGAGGTGTGAGACAAACACCAATATAATGTATAAGTTACAGCCCTTTCTAATCGAAAAAGAAGGAAAAATATAAAAAACGAAACGAGTGAACATATGCTAAAGTGGTTTTTTTTGGAGGTCGAGGCTTGATTTGACATTTTATTACAGCTATTAGGCACTAGAAACTGTTTCTTAGTAATTTCCCCTTTTTTACTTTGGTTTGAGAGCTGTTCTGGCGACTACGTAAACGCCGCGTGCTGCTCTGACCACGTTATTCAAAGACACCAGAAATGCAGTGAGGCACCTTCTACAGGCTGTGCCCATACTGTTTTAGCCTTTTCCTCAGTCACCTCAGGTCACCGACAGGTCTGAGGTAAAATTATTCTGGTTTCCCCTAGACTTACATTGCGGGTTGAATATTTGCGAATACTCGAATAGCGGCGAGGTACTCGTCGGATATCCGTTGAAGAGAATAATAGGATATTCGATCATCCCTAGTAATAATCTTACAAGAAGAAGAACCGATACATAAATATATCTGTCAGAGCCGAATAACTATGTAAGTGTATATACTGTAGCCAATGCCAATGAATGATAAAAATAGAAGCCCTCATTGACAACTTTGATTGTTCACAACACATCCTTGATACTATCGACTGCAAAACTGGAATGAGGGCATCTACTGAGATCACAAGCTGAGTCTGAGTACTAGAAAGGGGGCTGCAATTGAAGATTTCAGCTGTTCTTTTGTTGGCATAGATAAAAGGATTTCTACAGTATCCTGCAGAATCTGATACCACTGAATAGTAGAGAAAGCAAGTCTTCTCACTGAAATGGAACTATTGCAAGTCCTCAGTCTTCACATGAGGTGTCTGCTTAGTGCTGTAAAGAAATCATTATTTTACCCTAGAAGGCATTAGTTGCAGTCTTTAAAGAGAACCTGCCACCTGATTCATGCTAGCCAAACCAAGGACAGGATGAATCAGAGCCTCGCTGCCCACTTGCAGCAAAGTATATTTTTCCTTAGAACACTCTGTAGAAAATACAGTTTGCAGATCCATCTGGAGATCATGTCTAGAGGCGAGGCTATACCAGCAAAGCTCAAGTTGATTGACAGGTCTCTCCCTATGAGAGAGCTGTCAATCAACGAGAGTGCTGCAGGGAGAAGCTGTCCGAAGGATTAGTCTCATCTCTGGATATGGTCCCCGGCTGCATCTTTAAAATACAAAATTGTTTGTTCTATAGCAACATCCTAAGAATTGCACCTCCTTATGGGAAGACATTGTAAATAAAATTCAAGCAGTTTTTAAAATCTCAAGTGTCAAGTAAGATAATAATAATATTTATTCACTTATAGAGCACGATCAATTCCACAGCACTTTACATACATCAACAATGTCCCCATCGGGGCTCACACTGTAAATGCCCAATTAGTATGTCTTTGGAGTGTAGGAGGAAAGAAATGCAAACACGGGAGCACATACAAACTCCTTGCAGATGTTGTCCTTGGTGGGATTTGAACCCAGGACCCCAGCGCTGCAAGACTGCAGTGTTAACCACTGAGCCTATCTGAGATGTCTTATTGGGGAGCCAGTTACCCTACAATCACCTGGCATTGCAAGCCCTAGAGCACCTTCCATATTACAAGGTGGTCAACAGATGTTTCTGAAGCTATCCATATGTGCCGCCCCCGCGACAGCTGACGGGCTGCTCGGACCCGGAAGCGCAGTGGCTCGATGGGTCTCCGGATCCGAGGTGGCGTCGCGTGGCACCCTCGGAAATAAAAGAGGGAATTGTTTGTGGTTTTTGGGATAATTTTCGTGACGCCACACACGGTGTGTGGTAACGTGAGGGACCACCGCTGCCGATTTGGGGAGCCCGGGGACGCTAGTGTGTGGCAGCTTAAGTTGTTAACCCCTCCGTGGGCAGGGGAGTGGTGTCCCGGGGTCCGGTGATGGATGGCGTGGGGAACCCGTCTGGTGCAAGGTGGTAACGTGTACTCACACAGCCCAAAGTCACTGACGCTGACACCAGGTAAACAAAACTCTTGAGCACTCTGTGGTCCTTGGACGGGCACGCTGGGTCCGTGTCCTCTTGGTGTTGCCTGTTAACCTGAAGCCTTGTCCCTTGGCACTGTGTGTCCTACGTGTGGATCCATTACACTTGAAGCATTTCGGGTCCCGCTCACCTGCGTGGCTAGCAGGGTGAGCTTGCTCTCAGGGTTCACGCTTGGGATTTTCTGTACGGTTGTGGGAAGTCCTATCCCCCTCTTTGCGCTAGTAGTCCGATTCTGGAGCGGGTGGGGAACAGTTCCTGAAGATTCCGTTCCCGTCGGGTGAATTACTGAGCTGCGTGAAGCTACTTCCCAGCCTAGGGTCCGCGTACCCAGTCGTGCCCTGGTCCCTGCCCGGATGTAGCACAAGGCAGCCGGCCTGCTCTCTGTAGCAGCACCGTGCTCCCTGCCACTACCCCCAGCGACCGGGCTTCCAGCTCCTTCTAGCCAGGCCAACGTCTGGCACCTGGGACGGGTACAGGAGCCCAGCTCCACACCGTGACCTGGACTGTCACCGCTGTCTCTCCTTCAACCTCCACTCTCCAACTCTACAACTGTACAACTGCAATGACACTTCTGCCCTCCTTCTACCAGCCCTCCATCTGGGTGGCCCTATTCCCCTCAGGCTGCCCAACGGGTGTTTGGTGGGTGTGGTGCAGAGTGTTCCTCAGGATTTGTGTACACCTGTTGGTAGCAACACCAAAGTGACAGGACCCGTAACCAAGGAGGAGCGGGTACCATGCAGAAGGGCAGATTGCATGGCACCCTTGTGACGACCTGATAGGCCAGGGCGTCACACATAACCATGCGTTGATCAGCTAACCACAGGAGTTCAAAAACAAGGATGTCTATATGAGACAATGTCCTTAACCCTTTTAGCACCAGGCAATTTTCCATTTTTCGTTTTTTTCTTCTCTTTTTCCAAGAGCCATAATTGTTTTATTTTTCCATCAATATAGCCATATGAGGGCTTGTTTTTTCTGGGATGAGTTGTAAGTTTGAATGCCACCATACATTCCATTGTACTGGAAAATGGGAAAAAAATGTGAAAGTGCGGTGAAATTGCAAAAAAAGTGCAAATGCACAATTATTTTTAATTTATCATGTTTCCTATATGGTGAAACTGACCTGGCCTATGATTCCCTTGGTCAGTACGAGTATAGTTTTACTTTTAGGCCTTCTTGCACGTAACTGAGGAATATTCTGCAGCGATCTGACAGCCCGTGTGTGCTTCAAATCGCTGCAGAAACACTGCATAATGGATGCAGTTTTTCTGTACAAAAAAAGCAAATTTCATGCGCTCTGGCTGCTGCCCCCACCATAGACAGAGTGGGAGCTGCATCCATAGCACACGGAATAATTGACATGCTGCGTTCATAAAAGCATTGTGCGCATGTATCATGCACAATCTACATAAATTGTGCAGGGGACACAGAACGCACGCATTTACACTGCAGTGCAATACGCAGCGTAAATGCATGTAATTACGTAATGTGCGCATGAGACCTTATCTAAGTGGTTAATTTTTTTTTAGAAATTTGTAAAAAAAAAAATTACGTTTTGTCACCATTTTCCGAGACCTATAGCATTCTCGTTTTTCGAGATCTGAGGCCGTCTGAGAGCTTATTTTTTTGTATCCTGAGCTGATGTTTTTATCTATACATAATATATATATTTTTGCATAGATGTGATGTTTTGATCACCTGTTATTGCATTTTAATGCAATGTTGCTGCAACCAAAAAAAAACCCTCGTAATTCTGGCATTTTGATTTTTTTCTCTTTATGTCCTTTACTACTCAGATTAATTGATTTTATATTTTGCTACAATGGGCATTTCTGAACTTGACAATACCAAATATGTGTTTTTTATTGTTTTATTTTCAATGAAGCAAAAGGGGGATGATTTGAACATTTACGATTTTTTTTCACTTTTTCATATTTTTAAAAATATATTTTTTTTTTTACTTTTTATCAATTTTACTAGTCCCTTTAGAGGTATTGAAGCCTTTACTAACCAATCGCTTCTGCTGTTCAGAGCAATGCTTCAGCCTCCCTCCGAACATCAAAAATGCTGATCTCCTGTGCCGCAATTCACAGGAAGTGAGTCATGACAGTGGCATGAGGTCATCCACTGACCTCACGCTGTTGTGACAATCTATTGGTGCCCTGTGATCGCATCACATCAGTGTTTGACAGTGAGATCTAACTAGTTAATAGACGAGGGTGGCTGCATACGTCGGCTGATCAGATCAGCTGACATGTGCAGGGAATAATGCAGGCTCGCGTTAAAGGTACAGGTACGACCTTGGACGCAAAGGTGAATCCAAAGTCATAAAGGAGCTAAAAACAACCTGAGATTTGTTTTAAAAAAAATAAATACCTGGTAAAAATATCCCTGAGCTCCCCTGATGCTGCTTTTTTGTATTTTTTGTCTTGCGGCACTTCATGCAGAGATATTCTCCTTTGTTGTTTTGCAGCACACTATGTGAAATTTCCTTCCTCCACCCAGATGTTGATAATCACAGCTCAGTAGCTGATCTAGTAGTCTATCAGTCTCATACGCTACTGAGCTGTGATTGGCAGCATCTGAGTGGAGGGGTGGAAGCGTATGCCCCCACAGAAGACTGTAGACACACCCACAGTGTCATGTGCTGTCTGGTTTCGCACCCAGATTACTACTAGTCCATCGGACTCTGTTCACATTGCAGAGTCCAACATGCATCTTGGTCTCTCTTAAGTGCTCAGCTCGGCTGGGCGTCGGCTGAGATGTTTCACTACCTCCCAGCCATGCAGGAGTTAATCTTTTTTGGAGCAGTGTGCAACTCTTCTGTGATGCTGCTAATTACCATTCCCAGCTGATGTCTTCCTATTTAAGGCTGGGGAGTGTATTAAGAGACTGCCTAAGATAGCAGCAGCGATTCCGGTCTCAGTTGTGCTTTGTTTATGATAAACAGCAGTAGCTTTGTTGCATGGTGTGAACGTTCTCCTGATGTGAGTATTTCCCTACCCTTTTCTTTATTCCCCTATACAAAAATTGTCTCCCCTTTGTGTGTGAGTGCAGTGTGTACGAGGTTTCATTCTGCCTTGTCCGTCTCTATTCTGTGGGGTTTTGTTGCTGGGTTTTTGGCCTGCTCCCAGGGTTGGGTGGAGTAAGATCAGGGTCGGACAGGAGACAGGGCCAGGTTGGGGACCCGGGCCTCCCTACCTTCAAGGGTACCCACGTGGTGAGGGTGAGCATAGGGGCCCCAGTCTTAAGGTCAGCTATGGACCCCCTGGTCTGCCAGAACCACCACCGTGATACCCAGTTGGACTGCAAGCAGAGATTTTACATACTGTGCTGAAGAAGAAGAATGGAGCTTCGGGATTTTCACAGTATTTAGCTCATTCTTTTAAGCAGGTAACAGGTTCTCCCCAAGGATCTACTTCTTGCTATGTTTTACACCTATAGATCTATATTGGTAGAGAAGAAACATCTTCCATTAAGCATCTGCTTCCACTATTATACCAAGTTCTTTTTCAGCTTTCGCCTAAAGACAAGATCACTAAAAACGTTGGTAATTGAGGACTAAGAACAAATAAATAACCCTGGAGAAAAGAGGAATTCCAATGTATTTACATATAGTCAAGTTGCGGTTTTAATTTTTCCCTTTAAAAGTTATATAAATAGAAGTAGCCAAATTTAAGATTTCAGAAAGTGTAGTATGATTAGTTCACGGTTAAAGAAGAATTATATCAACATCTCTCAATATTTTTCTTCCCTTATGTCTCAAGTTCAAGGCTGATGTGGCAGGAAAAATAAATAAATATTACATTTTAAAGCATTAAGTAAAAAAGATTATTAAAGTAATATAAATATTCCAAGTATAAGTTCAGGTCAGCAATGATTTCAAAGTCCTTGGCTATGAAGCCACAATGGAACAGTATCACGCTTGAGTAGAGAGAGCATCGACTGTAAGTGTAGCAATCATTCTTTAAGGGTCCATTATTAAAATCTAATTTGGTTAGACAAAAGCATAAATTCCCATGAAAAAAAGGCTCAAGAGCCACAAAGCTTTGAATTTGGTTAACCAGGAATAGAAGGAAACTCTTCCCTCTCACCTCATACATCAATATGTTCCTAACCCACATTTCCCACTAAAGTTTATACTTGAACTTTCTTCAGTTGAGAAGTTCGTCTTCAGATTTGTTGGTAATGTATTTAAATCAAGCAAATGTCTTTTTAGGCAACTGGGAAAACTGGTTGCAGATCTACAAGGATATAATTATGTTTTAATATGCTTTTAGATATTTCTGCTGCATAAAATACAAAATATACATTGTATGCTATATTAGAAGAAATTCCATTTTTTAGCATATAGTTTTCATTTTGTGGGCTTTTTGCAAATATTTTTTTATATCTTTTCATGGGACAACACTCTCTAAAGTAGTCAATGTACAGTTTGTATAACAGTGTAAATTTGGTGTGTCCTCTAAATAACTCAACACACAAACATTAATGTCTAAACTACTAGGAATAAAAGTGAGTACATCTCAAAGTGAAAATGGCCAAATTCTGCTAAAGTGTCAATATTTTGTGTGGCCACCATGATTTTCAAGCACTGCCTTAATTATTTTTGGCATGGAGTCCACTAGAGCTTGACAGGAGCCACTGGAAACCTCTTCCACTCCTCCATGAACACATCACAGAGCTGGTTGATGTTAGAGAACTTGTGCTCCTCCACCTACCGTTTGAGGATAAGGTTTAGCGCTGGAGACATCCTTGGCCAGTTCAGCACCTTTACTCTGAGTTTCTTTAACTGGACAGTGGTAGTCTTTGAGGTGTGTTTGTGGTCATTATATTGAAATACTGACATACAACCCATCTTTGAAAGGGAAGGAATCGAATCATTCTCTGCTTCAGTATGTTACAGTATATGTTGGCATTCATGGTTCCCTCAATGAACTGTAGGTCAACAAAGCCGGCAGCACTCATGCAGCCCCAAACCATGAAACTCCTCCCACCATGCTTGACTGTAGGCAAGACATACTTGTCTTTGTACTCCTCTCCTGGTTGTCACCACACACACTTGGTACCATCTCAACCAAATAAATGTATCTTGGTCTCATCAGATCACAAGACATGATTTCAGTAATCCATGTCCTTAGTCTGCCTGTTTGCAGGCTTTCTCGTGCATAATGTTTAGAGGCTTCCTTCTGGGCTGACAGCCCCGCAGACCAATTTGATGCAGTGTGCGACATTTGGTCTGAGCATTGACAGGCTGACCCCACACCCCTTTAACCTCTACAGCAATGCTAGCAGAATTCATACGTCTATTTTGAAAACACAACCTCTGGATATGAAGGTTTTGTTATATACTATAGATATACACTTTGCTAAAAAAAAAAATTCTTTTGAAAATAGAGGTTCTAATAGTAATTATATCAATTCTAACAAAATAAAATGAGTGAACAAAAGAGAAATCTAAATAAAATCAATATATGGTGTGACCACTAGTAATGAGCAAGCACTAAAATGCTTGAGTTCTCAGTACTCAAATTGAGCAGGTTGGAGGCTCGGACGGGCTCGACTTGAGTAGCGAGTGTAATGGAAGTCAATGGGAAACGTTTTCCTGACGAACCAAAACGTTGGAAAGGAAAATCGCTGAAATAAATTGAAACAGCGCTCAAGTGGAAGAGGAACAGGATAAGGAAGACACCTGGATACATGTCTGACTCCCAGGTTGCTGCTGAAAACAATGTTCTCAGAGTATTACTCCACTTTTACATAATGATAATAAAACATACAAAACCAAAGGTAAAATGGATTTTACAGGAAAAATTGTTAGAAAACATTCTTTCCTGTATAATGACTTCTATATAATGTAAGTTTAAATAAAGAAAAAAACACCTCCCCTCCTCCACCCACTACTAGCTGCGTCATCTCTCATCATCTCTCCCTGTCGCCTATGACTACAGTAGATAGCATGGTAGAGGGGGGAATAAAACTACACCCCCCCAGTAGTCACCGTTAAATGTAATTTGAACATTTTACTACCTTACCTGGGCATGTGGTGTGTGACATGGACAGACATATTCTGTATAATTTACAAAGCATGGACCCTGGACCCCCCCAAAGTCTAAGTGGACTGTTGTGAATACATTTGAATTAGATTCCAGTTTGTGGCTCCCTCTTGTGGTCAGTGCTGGTAGTGCAGTTGACTTGCTAAATGGGAAACAGACAGCTATGGAGGGTTGGCAATCACGCCATTCGGATTGGGCCTAGAAAACTGAGTAGATTCCTCCTGTTCCTTGCGGGTGCTCAATGTATCTCCTGTGTGCTAAGGACATTCTGAAACCAGCCCTTTTCTCTGTGTCTACCAGAACTTTGCTTATGGTTTTCACTTTCTTGTTATTTTGCCTGTGTGGAGTTCTTGGTGGAGTTGGATCATTCCCTGCTGGGAGTATCTGTGTACCTTGCTCCATGTTCTGCTATGTATTGTGTTTTGTCATGCTTGGTACTAAATTTAGTCCCTCCTCTATATCAGTGTTTTTCTTGGATCCCATTAACACCAGAGTACTGATATAGTGGGGGCTCAGTATTTTTCCATATCAGGCGTGCTGGTATTTACTAGCGTTTTACGGCTGCAGTCAGTGCTCTTTCCTATCCTTTCCTATGCAGATAGTTTGGGCCTCATCTTTGCTGAATCTATTCTCTAGCTGCGTATTGTGTTTTCCTATATCACCATAGTCTTTACATGTGGGGGGTTATCTATATCTTTGGGGACTGCTCCGAGGCAGATTAGCTTTTCTAATAATTCTCTCTGTAAGAACATTTAGTTCTTTGGCTGTGTCGAGGCGACCAGGACATCGTAGGCACGCCCTATGGCTACTTCTAGTTGTGTGTCAGTATTAGGTCTGCAGTCCGTTAAGGTTCCAGCCACTCTGGTTATTTTTTGGGTTTCCGAGCTTTTGTCCTTTTTCTGATACTCCTCAGTCACTGAATCATAACAGTGGACAATGCAAGACGTGCCAAAATTTAGAATGATGATAGACTCCAAAACACCCTGTATTAGACATAAAGGAGGACCTCATACACATTCTGTTAAAATTGTTAGGTAATAGGGCTTCTAGGCTCATAAAGCCTATGCCCTAAGTGCAAGGAGTGTCAAATATTAGAAGGAAGGTCTGCAATATACCCTGAAAGACACAGAGGATGGCCTCAGAAAGCATATTTTCCCCATTTTTAATGAGTGAGACTCCTAGACTGGTAAAGCATATGCACGGGCTTGAAAACATTTACCCCTGGGGAGTATACATCTATATACAGTATGTAAGAGAATTGTAGAGGTCTGCTTCATACACATCCTAAAAAAAAAATATAAAGGAAGGCATCATACACACCCTGGAAAACTTAAGAGCGAGGGTCGCATGTTCACCCTCTAAAAATTATAAGTGATAACCATCTGTTTACCCTCTTAAAACTTTGAGCAAGGATCGTCTGATGACCATCTAAAAATTTTGAGTGAGGGCATCCTGTTTAAGAGGAAAGAGCAAAATCTGCAAGCAAAAAAAGATATTGTCCACTAGTCCAAAATGTGTAATAGTAACAATAGCAGGGACTAAAACGTAACTTTTACTAGTTATCGATAAAATAACAATAAAATGACAATAAAGTACAAGGTGCCAAAAAATCAGAAATGGAATAATCTCACCCGAATTTTTTTCCACAGGCAAGGATACCAAGCATACACAGTCAGGGCGGGCTGGAAACACCGGGGTAAAGTCTCAATTTGTCATGTACAAACAACCCTTGTCGTGCCCCATGTAAAGCTTCCGCCCTAACAAGGGCAGCACCCTAGTGAGCTTGTCTGCCCCACAACCATGTAAATAAGAAACGCCCTCCCAACGCGTTTCCCTCTCAATAGAGTTCATCAGGGGAGAGAGAAAAAGGGGGGTCTGAATATCAACCTGCAGTGGCAGGGATAGGTACAGCTTGGAGCAGGTACCAGACCTGTATGTTAGGTCCAAAAAAAACCCCTGTGTGTGTAATGGTAAACGGAGATACCACAAAAACACAGCGTCAAAAAAACGCAGTGTGTGAACTTAGCCTAAGCGTTTCTATGACTATAAACGCAGCTATAAACGCAAGGGGTGGGTAGTACAATCACGTGTACAGGAAAAGGATTCCTTATGTTGGTAAACACAGAAGAGTGGATCCTCCCGATACCGCCACCCCTGCTTCAACCTCCCGTCCGGCACCATGTCCAGACAGGAGGTGGAAGCAGCTGCGAAATCAAAAGTGAACAGTAGAAAAAAAAATATCATATTCACCTGTTTGCAGACTCCCGGGATACATCTGATGGCTGCAGGACCTGGCGGTGATCAGCTAATGCGATCAGCTGATGCGGTCACCTGACGGCATCAGCTGATCATATAAGTCCAGCGGTGAGGCCGGCTTTTTACCGCCCGGCCGGCTTGAACTATCAGCTGATGCTGTGAGGTGACCGCATCAGCTGATTACCGCCGGGTCCTGCAGCAGTCGGATGGGAGTCTGCACAGAAGTTTGTATTTTTTTTTTCTACTGATGCATCAGCTGATTGTATAAACGGCTTTTATACAATCAGCTGATGTGTGATGTGATTCAGGTCCTTGAACACCTGATACATCATCTGATCGCTTTGCCTTTCAGCAAACCGATCAGATGATATTGGATCCGGATTGGACATCCTGGGACCCTTGACCCAGGACTACAGCGGAGTGGGGGTGTTCTTTAGTTCAATAAAGATGGAGTCACTAATTGTGTTGTGTTTTATTTCTAATAAAAAATATTTTTCTGTGTGTTGTTTTTTTTATCTTTACTAGAAATTCATGGTTGCCATGTCTTTTTTGATGTGAACCCATGAATTTCGGGCTTAGTACCATCTGAGAATACGAAGCTGGTATTAACCCCCTTTATTACCCAGCGAGCCACCGCTATCACGGCCGCTGGACGAGCTGGATGAAGTGCCTGGAAATGGCGCTAAAAAACAATGCGCCATTTCCAGGGGTGCCTGTAGGCTGCCGAGAATGCAAGCCCCCAGCTGCCTGGCTTTACCTGATTGGCGATCAAAATACGGTGGGAGCCCACGCATTTTTTTTTATCTATTTGTTTAAATAAAAAAAATTAATGGGCTTCCCTGTATTTTGATTGCCAGCCAAGGTAATGCCAGGCAGATGCCGGTGGCAACCCGTAGCTGTCTGCTTTATCTGTGCTGAGAATCAAAAATACCGCGGAGTACTACGTCATTTTTTTAATTACTTATTTTTACAGTACTGTGATGTCAAGCAATCAAAATACAGGGAAGCCCATTTTTTTTTAGTTATTTAAATAAATAATTAAAAATAAATACGTGGGCTCCCGCTGCATTTTTTTTATTGGTAGCTAAGGGTAATCCAAGCAGCTACTGGGTGCTAACCCCCACTGCTTTTTGTTACATTCACTGGTAATGGAAAATCCAGGGAAGCATTTTAATTTTTATTTTTTTGTGTTTTTTGCCAAAAAACTAAAAAAAAATAAATAAAAATGACGTGGGTTTCGCCATATTTTTGTATGCTAGCCAGGTACAGCAGGCAGCTACGGCTGCCCCCAACCCCCAGCTGCCTATTTGTACCCGGCTGGGAACTAAAAATATAGGGAATCCCTTTTTTTAATTATTTCATGAATTGCATGAAATAATTAAAAAAAAAACAAAATAAAAAAAACAACAGCCGGGTACAACTAGGCATCTGGGGATTGGAATCCGCAGCACAGGTTGGCCCAAGCTTTTCTGGGTCCCTCTGCTGCGAATCGCAGTCCGCAGCCGCCCCAGAAAATGGCGCTTTCATAGAAGCGTTTTCTTCTGGCGCTGTATCCAACTCTTCCAGCAGCCCTGATGACAGGTGGCTCGCTGGGCAATAAGGGGTTAATACTAGCTTTGTTTTACTAGCTATTATTAAGCCAGATATTTTTAATGTCAGGCAAGTTTGACCCGGCCATTAAGAATCTCCAATAAAGGGTTAAAAAAAGACACCACACAGAGAAAAAATACTTACTAATACAGGAACGGGGAGCCAAGCATGTACCCGAGTATCTCGCCGGTACTCGCAGAGTATACTGAGTACGGAGATGCTCGGGCGAGCACCGCATACTGGCGACATTCACTGACAGGACCTAGCATGACGTCATAGCCATGTGACCAGTCTGTAGTCACTGAAATAATACACACGTGACTGGTCACATGCTATGACATCACAGAAAGGTCCTATCATCAGTGCTGGTTACCGGGAGGACACAGCGATGATCGGAAGGAGAAGCGGCGGGAGACAGAGTCTGCAGGACGCGTCGCGGGACCTGTAAGTATAATGGCAATGTTTATTATTAACTGTATGTGTATATGTATAATGTGTTTGTATGTGTTTGTGTTTGCCTGCCATTGTTTTCAATGGGGTTCGAAGGTGTTCGTCGAACGTTCGACGAACACACCCGCCGTTCGACGAACCAAACCGAACTCGAATACTAGGGGGGTGGCTCTTCTCTACTCATCACTAGTGAGTACCCCTCGCCTTACAAGAGTAGCAATTCTTCTAAGTACACTTGTACACATTTTTAAAGGATTTCCTAAAGGAGGTCGTTCCAAAAATCTTGAGACATCTGTGGATGTAGGCTTGCAGAAGTTCTTTTGTCCTTTCATGTAATCCCACACAGACTTGATGATGTTACAATCAGAGCTCTGTGAGAGTCATATCATCACTTCCAGGTCTCCTTGTTTTTCTTTACACTGAAGATAGTGGTTAATAATATTGTCTGTATGTTTGGGGTGTTGGCCTGTTGCAGAATAAATTTGGAGCCAATAGGTCACCTCCCTGATGGTATTTTATGATCAATAAGTATCTGCATTTATTTCACTGCATTGAGGATCCAAAGAACTCAGCCACATTGAGACAGTAGACTCAGTAGTCAGCCAGTGAAGCTTACTGCAGCAGATGAAAGACACGTCATGCTTAGTTCCCTTTGATATCGTAAAATATTCAGCAGTGTTATCAGTGGGACTCAACTACACCCATCTACTGTTTGGAGAAAACTGTCCAGAAGTGGTCTTCATGGAAGAATTGAAGCCAAAGTCATACCTTTGACTTGGAAACAAGGGACTTAACTATGCATGAAAACCAAGGAACTGGAGTTCAGAAAAACTGCAGCAGGTGCTATGGACTGATGGGTCAGAGTGGTATAATAATAAACATCAGCAGGCACCAGTAAAGCATGGTGGAAGGTCCTTGCATGATTTGGGTTTCATTTTAGCAAATGGAGTTGGGAATTTGGCCAGGGTAAATGATGCCCTCAATGCTGAGAAATACATGTAGATAAATATCCATCTTGCAATACCATCTGGAAGGTATGTGATTGTCTAAAAGTTAATTGTGCTATAGAAAATGACCCCAAATATACAGTTAGGGTCATTGAGAACTATCTTTAGCATTAGGAGGGACAATGAGCCCTGCAAGTGATAATATGGCATTCTGAAGCATTTGTTCTACGCCTAGCTAAAACTTTTGCACAATAGTGTGTGTGTGTGTGTGTGTGTTACGCAATGAAGCCACCTATAGCACCACCTGGTGGAAAACAACAGTGTTAGCATTTTTATCTCAAAAACGGAACCAAATAGAGGAAAAAAGTGAATTAAAAAATTGTAGGGCATCATCAATTCAATATGAATCAACACCTTGCATACAGAAATGCTATGATATGAAACCCATGACCCCCCCAATACATTGAATGCTGGTCACGCATATGGCGCTCATTTAACTTTGGTGCTCAAAGTGGCCACCGTCAGCTGCAATGCACATCTGGACTCTGGACAGCATACTGTATCTTGCTGCACATTGAGGAATATGGTAGGTGAAACGTTTGCACAAGCATCTGTGATACGTCGCCGTAGGTCCTGCAATGTTGGTGGAGGGGTCGCATACACCTGCTATTTGATGTGACCTCACAGAAAGAAGTCCAATGGAGTCAGGTTAGGTGAGCATGGAGGCCACTCCACGCAGCCACCATACCCAATGACTTGTAGGAAGGTCTCCATGAGGTATTGCTTCACATCTGCAGCCTTGTGAGTTTTACACATTCTAATCATAGCATTTCTGTATGCAAGGTGTCGATTCGTATTGAATTGATGATGCTATACAACTTTGTAATTCACTTTTTCTCTATCTCGCTCCATTTTCAAGATAAAAATGCTAACTCTGTTGTTTTCCACCAGGTGGCGCTATACGTTGTTTCATTGTGTAGTGCATGGATACTTTACTATACCTAGACACCACTTCTATTCTTATAGCTGCCGCCGTTCTCAAGTTAATGGCGGTGGACAGGATATGGGTGGACACACTTTATATAAAATGATATGCACTTAGTATTACTGATATTGATTGTAGATTCTCAGGTTACATTAGTATAAGTACAAGCAGGGCCGGCGTCAGCACCCGGCATACCCGGGCAAATGCCGGGGCCCTGGAGAGCTGGGGGGGCCCACTCGGCCTCGTCACTTCAGCTTCCCCCGGGCCTTGCCCACTCTCCTTCAGTTCTGCTGCCCCCGGGCAGAGTTCCGGGGACCGCAGTCCTCGGCATGAAACTGTGGCTGCCGTCCCTTAGCTACCATGTTTTTCCAAAAATAAGACCTCCCCCAAAAATAAGTCCTAGCAGGGATTTTCAGCATTTTCGGAGAAAGGCTTAAATATAAGCCCTCCCCTGAAAATAAGCCCTAGTCCCGGATCAATAATGAAGTGTCCGTGCAGCTAAAAAAGTTACAGATACTGCAGGACACTTCATTATTGACAGCGGCACCCGGCAATCACTCACCAGACGCTGAGCAGCAGGACCTGCAGTGATCGCACACCCGCACTCATCAGCTCTCACACACACACACAAAATCAGATCTCACACACACACAACAGATCTCACACACAAACATCGGATCGCACACATAATCAGATCGCACACACAAACATCGGATCACACGCAAACATCAAATCACACACACACACACACACACAAACATCTGATCGCACACACATCGGATCGTATACACATCGGATTGCATACACACTCACCTCATCCAGCGACACCGATCTCTTCTCGCCGGGAGAATCCTGAGAGGCAGTGTGGTGCAGCGCGACGAACAGGACCTGCGGCCGGACACGTGACTTGCTCTCATTCCCTGCTGCCGTAAGTGCTGGATGTGATGTGTGTGTGTGTGTGTGTGTGTGATCTGCTGTGTGTGTCTGAAATCGGCTGTGTGTGTGTGTCTGCGATCGGCTGTGTTTTTCTGCGATCGGCTGTGTGTGTCTGCGATCGGATGTGTGTATCTGTGATCGGCTGTGTGTGCCTGCGATCGGCTGTGTGTGCCTGTGATAGGATGTGTGTATCTGATCGGCTGTGTGTGCCTGTGATAGGATGTGTGTATCTGTGATTGGCTGTGTGTGCCTGCGATCGGATGTGTGTATCTGTGATCGGCTGTGTGTATCTGTGATCGGCTGTGTGTGCCTGCGATCGGATGTGTGTATCTGTGATCGGCTGTGTGTGCCTGCGATCTGCTGTGTGTGATCTGCTGTGTATATCTGCAATCTGCTGTGTGTGTGTGTGCCTGTGATCGGCTGTGTGTATCTGTGATCGGCTGTGTGTATCTGTGATCGGCTGTGTGTATCTGTGATCTGCTGTGTGTGTGTGTGTGTGTGTGTGTGTGTGTGTGTGAGATCTGCTGTGTGTGATCTTCTGTGTGTGTCTGGGATCTTCTGTATGTGTCAGCTAGCAGCAGGAAAGAACGGCGTGCAGCACTGACCAGAGATCACAGGAGGACCTTGGAACCACGCAGAAGACGTCCTGGTCTGGTGAGTATGAGTCTCCTGGGAAGTGGGGGAGGTCTGCTTTTTTAGGGGGGTAAACTTACCCCCAACCGTGTTTCTCCAAGAATAAGACCTCCTCCAAAAATAAGCCCTAGTGCTTTTTTGGGGGACAAAAAGAATATAAGACAGTGTCTTATTTTTGGAAAAACACGGTAGTTTCACACTTGCATTGCAAAAAGTGTGATAATAAAGGCCACGGATTCCAGTGAATTAACGCGTTGCATTCAGTTTTCTTTAGCCGAGAGAAAGAGAGCCCTCATCATCACCGCACACATCCCGACATCACCGCACACATCCCGACATCACCGCACACATCCCCACATCACCGCACACATCCCGACATTACCGCACACATCCCGACATTACCGCCCTCATCTTCACGGAACACATCCCGACATTACCTCCCACATCCCGACATTACCACCCACATCTTCACTGCACACATCCCGATATTACCGCACCCATCATCACCGCACACCCACACTGGCATTACCTCAGTGACGTCCCCGCTGACAGCGTGATTCACTTCAGTTGCTGCGTGGAGCTCACAGGAGCAGCGGTGTTCTACTGCCACTCCTGTCAGCTTCATGTAGCAGAGCTGGATGCGGGACCTCGTGTGGATTACGCCGGACCTGGAGAGGTATTTGGGGATTTTAATAAAGTGGTGAAAGAGGGTGGGGTTTTTTTGTCTTTTATTCCAAATAAAGGATTTTTTTCGGGTGTATGTGTTTATATGCTTTCACTTACAGGTTAATCATGGAAGGTATCTCGGGGAGGCGCCTGCCATGATTAACCTAGGACTTAGTGGCAGCTATGGGCTGCTGTCATTAACTCCTTATTACCTCGATTGCTACTGCACCAGGGCAATTCGGGATGAGCCGGGTTGAGTCCCGGGACTGTCGCATCTAATGGATGCGGCAATTCCGGGCGGCTTCTGGCTGATATTTTTAGGCTGGGGAGCTCCCCATAACGAGGGGCTCCCCATCCTGAGAATACCAGCCTTCAGCCGTGTGGCTTTACCTTGGCTGGCATCAAAATTGGGGGGAATGCACGCCGTTTTTTTTTAATTATTTATTTATTGTACTGCATGATATAGACCCACCCACCGGTGGCTGTGATTGGTTGCAGTGAGACAGCTGTAACTCAGTGTGGGGGCGGGTCTGACTGCAACCAATCATAGGCGCCGGTGGGCGGGGGAAGCAGTGAATACGAGATTGAACAATGGGCGGCCGGCTTTTTCAAAAGAGGAAAAACCACCGGAGCAGGGTGAGTGTGTCTGTATGTATGCAGCAGAGCAGTGTGTGTCTGTATGTATGCAGCAGAGCTGTGTGTGTGTGTCTGTATGTATGCAGCAGAGCAGTATGTGTGTGTCTGTATGTATGTATGCAGCAGCAGTGTGTGTGTGTGTGTCTGTTCGTATGTATGCAGCAGAGCAGTGTGTGTCTCTGTATGTATGCAGCAGAGCAGTGTGTGTGTCTGTATGCAGCAGAGCTGTGTGTGTCTGTCTGTAGGCATGTATGATGTGTATCTATGTATGTCAGTGTATATGACTGTATAGATTTGTCTGTTTATATGTATTTTGTGAGTTTGTCTTTAAATATGTATATGTATGTATCTGTGTATGTGTGTGTGTCTGCGTGTTTATGGGGCCAACTGGGACTCTTCTGCCCGGGGCCCACAAAAACCTGAAGCCGGCCCTGAGTACAAGTATCAGTCATCTTCCTGACGGGCAGAAGAGGAAACCAAATACTTGAGGGGGACACTGGCAGCAGTGTGGAAGAATGTTGGTTGTCTGACAGGTGTTGTCGTTTTTTTTGGAGCATCCCTTTAAAAATATCAGCCGTGATGATTTCACACAGTATTTTAAGGTCTAAATAGTCTGAATCACAACTTTTTCCCATCTTGGTTATTGCTGTAGAGTGGCGGGCGCGCTATCAATCAGAGACACCCTCTCTAGGTAATTAAGGGGGCTATGATAATGGAGCTATAAATTTTCAGAACATGGCAGAAAAGACTGTTGATGAATCTCCTCCAGTAATTATAATGTTCTGTGTTGATTGCAGCAAGCATCCATCAAATAATAATGGACCATTGGCGGTCCAAGCAGTAGAACAGTCTGTATTTTAATCACAGGACACTTAAAAGAAATTGATTATCCAAAATGGACAAATTATGTACAATGTTAAGAAAGTAGAGTCCAAAAACAAGTGTAAGGCTTCAGAGGTTCTTAACGAATTAGCTTGTTAATCTATGAAAAGCAGAAGCTCAACTGAGAGGAAATGTAAAACACATGCTCTCTATTCATTTCCCTAAAATATTTGATACAATGCCAGTCCTCTACAGCAATTAAAAGAAACACGTGTACTGGCAAGGAACTGCGTTGATGGATGGACTACAGAAGGTTAAATAAATGAAGCAATTACGCTTGAATAGTCGCAGGTCTGTTATAATCAATATCACCTTATATTGATGTTTCCTGGGAATTCGAGATGAGGAGCAATTTTGAACAGTTTTGTCCCTTCCCTGTAAAGAACCACAAAAATATGGTCAAACAGCAGAGAGAAAAAAACAAGAAACTCACCGCACGTCAATATTCTGTTTCTTTGAATGGTAGATGTGCAATTATTGCAACTAAACGACTATACAAAGTGTCTGCATTGTTTGTAACCTTGAATATGAGCATTTAGGGGTAAGGGAGTTGGTACCACTGTGCATTATGTTTAGACCAATAAGCATGGTTGAACAACACAAAAAGTCAAGTACCAGACATCATTGTGACAAGCTATATTTTGCACTTTGTATAGTTTCATTCTTTCATAGTTGTTAACGTTGAAAAAAATACTCTAGTCCAATCAGTTCAACCTATTATCCCAACATACACTTACAAGCAAAAGGATAACAATGTTTTGAACTTTAGACTTTCATGCTCCATATCTCACTATCCACTATAGCTTTCAATGTGAGACTACCTTCATTTTATAAAATAACAAATATACAGCTGCACTCTGGGGTGCTAAGAAATGCAAACACTGAATATAGGAATTTGAACATGCATTACTGCTAAGGAAAAACATTTAAAAATTGAGACACTTAGGTCATAAAAGGCCAGTTTTATGTGAGCCCAGCAGCCAGCGTCAAAGCATATTTCTTGTGCTGGGTCCCTACCTAAATGTCTCTACCCAGGCTGATCAGCCTACAATTTTAAGCATGCGTGCCCACGATCAGTGTTCGCAGTGTTTTAGACGCAGCATGCTTCAGCTGTGTCCAAAACGCTGCGTTGTACAGAACAAGCATAGTGGATGGGATTTCTTGAAATCCCGTACCCACTGTGCTTGTTTTTTCTGCAGAAAGGCTGACCTGCTGTGCATGTTTCCAGACCACAGCATGGCAATTGTTTGCTGTGGATTCGCATGAGAACACAAGCAAGAGATCCCAGCGCACTGAATCCTGATCATGGGCACGAGCAGCTGCAGTCTTCTGTAGAAGAGACTCGTGGACCCACAGGTCAGGACCCATTGCGTTCAGGATGCAGTGAGTCCTAATCGTGGGCACATACCCTAAGGGTGGGCAGGAAACTGCTAATAGGAAATTAAAAATCTCCAAAAGCTGGTGGGAAGGAGTACTCAGTCAGAAGACAGGACCTTAAAATTTAAAATAAGAAAACTGATGCACTTCCAACATACAAAATGTGAACAGGTGCTATTCAATCTTGGTCAAGTATCCAAAGCCTTTGGCTTTGAAATAAACTCATATCATCAGGTTTTCACCACCTAACTTGACAGTTCCTTCAATGTCTCTATCCATTAGCTCCTTTTTCACTTGTTTCTTCAAAACTCATTTGCATCTTAGAGTAGTCTACTGACTTTCGTCTCATTGTAACGACTGAATGCCAGTTGTTATGACTATTAAGATACGATGGCACTAATGAAAACCCAGGGACACAAAGATGGGGGATAACAATTTTCTTTATAAAAAAACAGTTCTCTTACAATGTATGGGCCACAACAGCCCGGAATAAACAATGACAGTTTATGCAACTCGGAGGACTTCAAGTGTCGGTCTGTAGGGATGAACTGTACTATATTTCCCCCCACTATACCGATCCCTCCCTTATCTATTAATGGGGTTTACCCGGGTGCACTACTACAGATAATGGCACGTGATCCCTCCAAGGATGTAATCTTACAACCACTTCCCCTTATGTTTACAATTCAATCAGGGTACCCGGCCACCTTCCCATATACAGTCAGAAACAAGTAAATATATGAACATGTACCTTTATACCTGTACCTCTATTCAATATTCAGTACCTCACTGCCCCAGACAGTGTGATGAAGCAATATATCTACAGATAGGTCCAGAAATATTTGGACAGTGACACAATTTTCGCGAGTTGGGCTCTGCATGCCACCACATTGGATTTGAAATGAAACCTCTACAACAGAATTCAAGTGCAGATTGTAACGTTTAATTTGAAGGTTTGAACAAAAATATCTGATAGAAATTGTAGGAATTGGACACATTTCTTTACAAATACTCCACATTTTAGGAGGTCAAAAGTAATTGGACAAATAAACCAAACCCAAACAAAATATTTTTATTTTCAATATTTTGTTGCGAATCCTTTGGAGGCAATCACTGCCTTAAGTCTGGAACCCATGGACATCACCAAACGCTGGGTTTCCTCCTTCTTAATGCTTTGCCAGGCCTTTACAGCCGCAGCCTTCAGGTCTTGCTTGTTTGTGGGTCTTTCCGTCTTAAGTCTGGATTTGAGCAAGTGAAATGCATGCTCAATTGGGTTAAGATCTGGTGATTGACTTGGCCATTGCAGAATGTTCCACTTTTTTGCACTCATGAACTCCTGGGTAGCTTTGGCTGTATGCTTGGGGTCATTGTCCATCTGTACTATGAAGCGCCTTCCGATCAACTTTACGGCATTTGGCTGAATCTGGGCTGAAAGTATATCCCGGTACACTTCAGAATTCATCCGGCTACTCTTGTCTGCTGTTATGTCATCAATAAACACAAGTGACCCAGTGCCATTGAAAGCCATGCATGCCCATGCCATCACGTTGCCTCCACCATGTTTTACAGAGGATGTGGTGTGCCTTGGATCATGTGCCATTCCCTTTCTTCTCCAAACTTTTTTCTTCCCATCATTCTGGTACAGGTTGATCTTTGTCTCATCTGTCCATAGAATACTTTTCCAGAACTGAGCTGGCTTCATGAGGTGTTTTTCAGCAAATTTAACTCTGGCCTGTCTATTTTTGGAATTGATGAATGGTTTGCATCTAGATGTGAACCCTTTGTATTTACTTTCATGGAGTCTTGTCTTTACAGTTGACTTAGAGACAGATACACCTACTTCACTGAGAGTGTTCTGGACTTCAGTTGATGTTGTGAACGGGTTCTTCTTCACCAAAGAAAGTATGCGGCGATTATCCACCACTGTTATCATCCGTGGACGCCCAGGCCTTTTTGAGTTCCCAAGCTCACCAGTCAATTCCTTTTTTCTCAGAATGTACCCGACTGTTGATTTTGCTACTCCAAGCATGTCTGCTATCTCTCTGATGGATTTTTTCTTTTTTTCCAGCCTCAGGATGTTCTGCTTCACCTCAATTGAGAGTTCCTTAGACCGCATGTTGTCTGGTCACAGCAACAGCTTCCAAATGCAAAACCACACACCTGTAATCAACCCCAGACCTTTTAACTACTTCATTGATTACAGGTTAACGAGGGAGACGCCTTCAGAGTTAATTGCAGCCCTTAGAGTCCCTTGTCCAATTACTTTTGGTCCCTTGAAAAAGAGGAGGCTATGCATTACAGAACTATGATTCCTAAACCCTTTCTCCGATTTGGATGTGAAAACTCTCATATTGCAGCTGGGAGTGTGCACTTTCAGCCCATATTATATATATAATTGTATTTCTGAACATGTTTTTGTAAACAGCTAAAATAACAAAACTTGTGTCACTGTCCAAATATTTCTGGACCTAACTGTATCTGTCCATGACTGACTATTATACACCGATCGGTCTCAGGTCAATTGTTACTCACTGAAGTCTTTCACTCAAGATGGCATCCGTCCCCTCAGACTGCTTCTGATTCACTCTTAGTTGATTTTGTCCAAACAGTTTCTGGAGAAAAATTCACTCAGATGAATTCCCCTTGTCAGAGGCAGTAGGAGCTCAAAAAAAAAACACAAGTAAGCAGTCCATAAAAAGAAGAAAAAAAAAAACAGGCAATCCTACAAATCCGAACACCAGCCGTACTCCTTTCAGATCTTCGTAATTCAGTACCTGTCGTGTTCATGGGGGCGATTTCCATGTCTGGCGGCGCAACGACACTTGGAGGTAGCTCTGGAGCAACTGGAATCTGCAATGCCGGATCTTGGTCATCTGGAGCCACGTTGCTGAAATCATCCCAGCAGTCACACACAAGGTTATTTGGTCGACCTGTGATTGGTGGATCAGGCGAGACAGGTGGGCATGTAGGTGTGTCGGAGATACACCTTTTCAACCAGTTCCGGTGCAACGTACGACGGGGCCTGACACAGCCTTCAGGGATCACAGTGTACACACTTCCCCCTGTAAATGGTCTGTCCACCACAGTGTAAGGTGTAGCCTCCCACTGATCGTCCAACTTTCCACCTGGGAGAGTAACTCGTACAAGCACCCTATCGCCCACTAGGAACTCATCTCCATGCACCAGTCTACGATCTCGATGGGGATGGTCCCTCACTATCCTGTGGATTTCCCGCAGCTTCCATTGGTGACTCTGAACCCATTCACTGGCTGTGCGATACTCGAGTTCCCCAGGTACTGACAAGTTCAGTTCCTCGACCTCCCTCCCAGGCCGCCCAAACATCATCATGTAAGGGGTAAACCTGGTAGTGCTATGGACTCTATTGTTATAAGCCCACACAAGTTCAGTTATGAACTCAGTCCACCTCGCCTTCTCTTGCTGTTCAAGCGTCCTCAACATCTGTAGCAGCGTGCGATTGAACCGCTCACAGGCCCCATTTCCTTGCGGATGGTAGGGTGTCGTTCGCGATTGTTTGATGCCATAGACCTGCAGAAACTCAGTCACTATGGGGAGATAAGGTATGCACACCAGTGACTATGGAAGGGGAATACATGGAATAGCAGAAACTGCTGTGTGAATACTGACATGAAAAATTCAATAGCTAATTGTAAGAATGAAATGTGAAAAATGGAACCTGCATTACTGCCATGAATATATGAATAAAGAGAAATTTAGCTACTGAATTGATCAATGCAGAAGAGCCCCAACACTACGCCAAAGTATTTCTCTACGTTGGGGTCCCTAGCTTGTGTGTGTCCTCTCATGCAGTTAAAAAACTTACCGTCTATGGGACGCTGAGACCCAGGCTATATATGCGTATAATGTGGATTGGCAATAGGTGTGTATGGGGAGGGTTCACAAACGAAAAACTACTAACATTAAGGAATAACGTTTGGAACTCCATTCTATGTCTGAACTGGGTGCAAAAAACCTAAAAAACATCACTATGGGGAGATAAGGTATGCACACCAGTGACTATGGAAGGGGAACACATGGAATAGCAGAAACTGCTGTGTGAATACTGACATGAAAAAGAAGAAAAAAAAAACAGGCAATCCTACAAATCCGAACACGGAAAAATGGCAGACGCCTTTCTCTTGCACAGTCACTTAGATCCTGACTGAAATTTTTTCCAACCGTCTCTCTGTGTCTACGTTACCAGGGAAACCTAATGTAACTCCTTACTGTCTAGCAGTGTGCCTGCCCTCTAGTGACACCTAGTGACCATTTAAGTTATAGCATAAATATATATATACAGTTAGGTCCAGAAATATTTGGACAGTGACACAAGTTTTGTTATTTTAGCTGTTTACAAAAACATGTTCAGAAATACAATTATATATATAATATGGGCTGAAAGTGCACACTCCCAGCTGCAATATGAGAGTTTTCACATCCAAATCGGAGAAAGGGTTTAGGAATCATAGCTCTGTAATGCATAGCCTCTTCTTTTTCAAGGGACCAAAAGTAATTGGACAAGGGACTCTAAGGGCTGCAATTAACTCTGAAGGCGTCTCCCTCGTTAACCTGTAATCAATGAAGTAGTTAAAAGGTCTGGGGTTGATTACAGGTGTGTGGTTTTGCATTTGGAAGCTGTTGCTGTGACCAGACAACATGCGGTCTAAGGAACTCTCAATTGAGGTGAAGCAGAACATCCTGAGGCTGGAAAAAAAGAAAAAATCCATCAGAGAGATAGCAGACATGCTTGGAGTAGCAAAATCAATAGTCGGGTACATTCTGAGAAAAAAGGAATTGACTGGTGAGCTTGGGAACTCAAAAAGGCCTGGGCGTCCACGGATGATAACAGTGGTGGATGATCGCCGCATACTTTCTTTGGTGAAGAAGAACCCGTTCACAACATCAACTGAAGTCCAGAACACTCTCAGTGAAGTAGGTGTATCTGTCTCTAAGTCAACAGTAAAGAGAAGACTCCATGAAAGTAAATACAAAGGGTTCACATCTAGATGCAAACCATTCATCAATTCCAAAAATAGACAGGCCAGAGTTAAATTTGCTGAAAAACACCTCATGAAGCCAGCTCAGTTCTGGAAAAGTATTCTATGGACAGATGAGACAAAGATCAACCTGTACCAGAATGATGGGAAGAAAAAAGTTTGGAGAAGAAAGGGAACGGCACATGATCCAAGGCACACCACATCCTCTGTAAAACATGGTGGAGGCAACGTGATGGCATGGGCATGCATGGCTTTCAATGGCTCTGGGTCACTTGTGTTTATTGATGACATAACAGCAGACAAGAGTAGCCGGATGAATTCTGAAGTGTACCGGGATATACTTTCAGCCCAGATTCAGCCAAATGCCGTAAAGTTGATCGGAAGGCGCTTCATAGTACAGATGGACAATGACCCCAAGCATACAGCCAAAGCTACCCAGGAGTTCATGAGTGCAAAAAAGTGGAACATTCTGCAATGGCCAAGTCAATCACCAGATCTTAACCCAATTGAGCATGCATTTCACTTGCTCAAATCCAGACTTAAGACGGAAAGACCCACAAACAAGCAAGACCTGAAGGCTGCGGCTGTAAAGGCCTGGCAAAGCATTAAGAAGGAGGAAACCCAGCGTTTGGTGATGTCCATGGGTTCCAGACTTAAGGCAGTGATTGCCTCCAAAGGATTCGCAACAAAATATTGAAAATAAAAATATTTTGTTTGGGTTTGGTTTATTTGTCCAATTACTTTTGACCTCCTAAAATGTGGAGTGTTTGTAAAGAAATGTGTACAATTCCTACAATTTCTATCAGATATTTTTGTTCAAACCTTCAAATTAAACGTTACAATCTGCACTTGAATTCTGTTGTAGAGGTTTCATTTCAAATCCAAAGTGGTGGCATGCAGAGCCCAACTCGCGAAAATTGTGTCACTGTCCAAATATTTCTGGACCTAACTGTATATATATATATATATATATATATATATATATATATATATATATATACACACACATTAGCAAACATGCAAGTATATCTTATGTACATTTTCACCCTGTTACATCATCACTCCAAACCACCCATTTTCAATCTTCTACTGTCCACTTTTCATTCTTCTTTGCAAACGCAAGCTAACGCTTCTTATGACGATATTGAAGTCGAGGCTTCTTTACCTTTTTTTGGGCCACCATTCATGGCTTGTTTACCATGCATCACATGATGCTTGCATGGACATCTGTGATCTCAATATTATAAACCATGTGAGCTACCCCCCTGCCATGTTTGTTGCTCCAGAATTGATAGACCTTGTGATGAGCGAACTTGTTGACTCCTATATTTTGCCTGCACGTCCACCTCTTGGCTTTTGAATTGATGGACGGACTTCATTTGGTATTCTTTCAACTTTCATGGCACTCACATGATGCAGTTTGCCAAGTTTCTTGGACGAGAGTCCGCTATCAATAAGCCGGATGATACTGTTTATCCTTTTATAGGAAATCTTCATGGCTGCTTCTAGATTCGAACCAGTGCCCTTTTGCTTGGAAATCAACCTAATAACATACTGAGCTATTAGGGGATGTGAGGACAGGCTGTAATTTGTAGTATATGGTAAGGGAAAAAAAAATTCAAACACCAGGAGCAAAACAGTAACAATATAGTAACATGACAAGAATTTGCATGACTAACCATATGCTAAGTGGTTGCAAAGTCAAATTTATGTATGAAGTAGCCAAAATGATTGTCTATAAATGAAGGTCGTCTCATGCCCAAAGCTGTATTGGATGCTTAAAAATGGCACGTGAAAGTCAAAAGTTCAAAACATTGTTACTCTTTTGCTCATGACTGTATTTCTGTTATCGGATATCCCAATACATATACCATAAGGTTTTGTCTTCTCACACCACTAATCAGTTGTTACCTTCACTTAGGAGACTAATTCTCGGTTTCCATTGTCTGGATGCCACCAAAAGTGTCACCAATGGATGGTTGGCAGTGGTGACGCAATTCCAATCATTAGTTAAAGAAAGGCAGTGTTATCCGGAAATAAAAATGTTCTTCTGTTATAAAAACTGTAGGAAAAAATAATAACCTTAATGTGAGGGTGCAGCTGGGCTGGGGTATGGGAAGACTGATTAAAGTACTTATCAGGGTGGAGGGATCCAGATACAGAAACCGGGGACTTGCTAATAAATCTGGTGATGTAATTGAAGGAGGTGTAAAATAGCTTAATACCTTTCGCTGATTATAAGAGAGTTACCTCAGAACAAAAGAAAAAATAAATAAGAAAAATAACTATTACTTCAGGTGGCAAACAACATCCACATGACCTCTGCAGCCAATCATTGGCCTCTGTTCGAACCTTTTCATGTATGGTATATGGGTGCTGAGGCCAGTGAGAGGCTGTAGCGGTCACTTACACAATGTACATAATGTCATTACTCCAGAACTGGCGGTTTCTACTGGAGCAATGAACTGGAGGGATTGAGGCGTTAACAGGTGAGCATTAATTATTTTTCCTGCAATTGGGCAACTTTCTGAAAATCCTTAAAAATGTATTATCTGAAATTGAGTGTATGTGTGTATATGTCCTCTAAAGGAATCCACACCATCGCATTTACAATCAAGAAATTTTGCACAGATGCCTCATTTGACTCAGGGAACGTCATAAACTATGTTTTGAGGGGAAAATTGAACCCCGCGCTTTAGAGTTATTCGCCAAAAACCTGCTTACATTAAAGTCAAGTAGCTGTGAGCTACAGGTCATTAATAGGAGCTGTGATTGGTTGTTATAGGCAACAAAGGACATTCTTAGTATAAGAGGCTTATGTGTGAGGTAATATGATGTTGGTAGAGACAGACACACATAGTGACACACAGAGGCAGACACACACAGAGTCAGACACAGAGGCAGACAGAAACACACACAGATACAGAGACACACAGACACACACAGACAGAGACGCACAGAGAGACACACAGAGACTGATAGAGAGACAGAAACACACAGAGACTGATACAGAGACAGACACACAGAGACTAATAGAGAGACAAACACACAGACTGATACAGAGACAGACACACCTATACTATTACAGAGACAGAGACACACAGAGATAGAGAGAGATACACAGACAAAGACACACATAGACAAAACACACAGACACACAGAGACAGACACATACAGACACACACAGAGACAGATACACACAGAGACTGATACAGAAATACAGAGAGACAGACACACAGAGACACAGAGACAGACACACAGACAGAGACACACAGAGAGACAGACAAACAAACACACAGAGAGACACACAGAGACAGACACACAAAGTCAGACACAGAGACACACAGAGACCGACACACAGATACAAGCACAGAGACAGACACAAAGACACACAGACTGATACAGAGACACACAGACACACAGAGACAGAAACACACACAGACACACAGACAGACACAGAGAGACACACAGAGTCCGAGACATACACAGAGAGAGAGAGGCAGACAGACAGAGAGGAAGACAGACAGACAGAGAGACACTTAGCTACTATCCCGAGCAATGCCGGGTGCTATAGTTAGTATCTTAATAAATACGTTTAAAGAAAATGAAATAAAAAAATTAAGCCCACAGTAATTTTATGCTCATAAATGCTGGGAAACAAATATTGTTACCCAGTAGGATAGGATCAACTGTGTCTGAACCTCACAGTACCTACCCTGTCACTCTCTATAGTGTGAACACCTTCAGACAAAACAGTATTAATGGTTTATTTTATCTCTACATATTCTTTTCCAGTATTCCATCATTTTTCATCTTCAGACGTACTCTCTGTACTGAACATCGGCGGAAACACTCTAATTCTAAAAACAACTTTCCAAGTCTCTCAGTCCCTAACCTTGACTTTGGCTACATAACGTATAAAAGAAGCTGAAAAAAAATGTGTAGGAAGACATTACAGTCTACTTTGGCTCAAAATGAGAACCAACACTTTTGGACTTTGCTATTGACTAAGTGAATGCATTCCAGAATAAACAGGCAGACACGTTATTAACAGAAATGCAGGATCTCTAAGATCATCATTGTTATCCTGGGAATCAAGTGAATGAGATGATTCCAAATTTATTGTGTTTCATTTCCTACTTGCCGCTTATCCAGGAGGCAACAAATGATGCCACCTGTATGGCCAGAGCTCAATCCATAGACGTGTCGTTTATAGCTCAAGTATGGTAGAAGATAAATAATAGCCATTTTGCTGCTTGTATATTGTGGCATGCAGTTTATTAAGTGCATATACAGTAGCCGCAAATAACCACCTAGCAGAAGAGTAACCGTCCTGAGGATGTTAAAAATGACAAGAAGTAATCTTCTGAATGACTTTTCTTTGTAGTAAGTTCCATCAGAGCAATTGGTTTTCTTTCCTGGCCCGAAGCTCTTGGCCATACCCTGCTCAATGCATTTAGATTCATTTCAACACAGAAAAACTGAAGGAACGATAACCATAAAATTAAGAGCTTCATTTTAGGCCCCTGTTAACTATTTAAGCCTAAATTCTTTTATTTCAAACTACGGTCACTTTTGCTGACTACTGAGATCTCAGAATTATTCAACCCCCTCCATGATAAGCAACTATAGTACTTAGTAGAAGAGATAAGCAATCTATTTCGCACAAGTCTACTCCGTGGACCAGGTCAAAGTTATCTGGACGTGAACAGGAGGTGCACAAATGACCTGGGCTTCTGGATTCCTTGGCATGGGATGCGATTTTCCGGCCTGGCATGATGTCATACGCAGCACACAGGTGACGTCTCGCCAACCTGTCTTATCATAAGCCAAGCCTGGAATCTCAGGGGGTAAGGAAATTCAATAATGACCAAATATTTTAATTGTTTTACTAGCTTATATAGTGCAATGAATTATTTAAATCACATATATTATCAGCTATTAGTTCCGTGTTTTGCACACATCATCACTCTCCCCGCTGGACAGTATATTAATAAATTCCCTATTAGTATTTTGGTGGAAAGCTGGTGGAAACCAGATAACATCCACACAAACAGGGGGACAACATATAAACTCTTTGCATATATTGAACATAGACCCTAGTATTGCAAGGCTTACCACTGAGCCAACATAAGCCCAAGCATCAGCTTCCTTACAGAAGACATTTTCTTATAGGATTTCCTGATACTTGATTTAATCCAACTTGCTCTCCACATGCTGTAGGTTTAAAGTTCCAGGGAAAGCCAAGCAGCCAGAGAACATCCCAAGCCACTGCCATGCTTCATTGTAGGTGGGTTGTTCTTTTTGGCATAAGTTTTATTCTGCAGTCTCCAAACAGAATGCTGATTCATAGGCCTGATATGTTCTAGTTTTGTTTCACTGCTCCACTGAACACAATCCCTAAACATATGTTGCTTATGCACATGGTTTGGAAAAGACTTTTTTTGCACTTTTGGATTAGTAGAGGTTGTCTTGAAGTTTGGGCATGGAGACTTTCAGTATTTAGTAAGCACCTTACTGAGCAAACTGAAAATTCAGTGACTTCTGTCAGAAACTCTTGTTGCATGTCTTTTGCATTCACACAAAGGTTTTTTACCACCTGTTTTCTCACGAATCTTTTGCCAGCCGGAGATAAATTCCTCTGCCTCATCCTAAAGGCTGATTTACATGTGTCGATTTCTCGTGTGATCACATTTGCGATCGCACCCGCCCCCATCATTTGTGCGGCACGGGCAATTTCTTGCCCGTGTCGCACAATGATGTAACCCCCCGTTACACGTACTTACCTTCCAAACAACCTCACTGTGGGCGGCGAACACCCACTTCCTGAAGGGGGAGGGACGTTTGGCGTCACAGCGACGTCACACAGCGGCCGGCCAATAGAAGCGGAGGGGCGGAGATGAGCGGGACGTAAACATGCCGCCCACCTCCTTCCTTCAGCATTTCCGGCGGGACGCAGGTAAGCTGCAGTTAATTGTTCCCGGGGTGTCACACGGAGCGATGTGTGCTATCTCGGGAACAATGAACAACCGGACATTTGATTTTTAGAAAATGAGCGACGTGTCAACGATGAACGAGAAGGTGAGTATTTCTGCTCGTTCACCGTCGCACGTAGCTGTCACACGCTACTATATCACTAACGATGCCAGATGTACGTCACGTGACCCCGCCGACATCTCGTTAGATATATCGTAGCGTGTAAAGCCCGCTTAAGAGTGTAGCCAGTGTTCCTGAAACTTTAAACTTGGAAACTCTGCTTCCAACTATATGTCTAGGAAAGTTCAATATATTTGCTAACTTTTTTTATTTGTTTTATGATTTATTTTCTTAATTTATGCCACTCTGTTGACTTAGCCATATTTCTACTATGCAATAAAGGTTCTGTCACGATGACTAAGGGATACCAGGGAACATTATCTCCTAAGCTGTCCCTCAAGCTAGGGGGCCCTACCCTATCCCTAACCTCAGGGATACACCTGATGGTGGAGAAGCCTGAGTTTCCTTCCTGGCCCTGCTCCTGACCAGTCCTAAGTTGATTCGCCATACCCCCAGAGAGGGACAGTACAGGAGTGTGATGAAACTCACAGAGAAAAACAGACAATGGAAAACAAATACTCTGTCACACAGCACGCATACACAAAGGTAAAGACAATAAATGGTTCAGGAAGAAAAACAAGAGCAGAGAGAAGGCTACAAAACAACAGGTGTAAATTTCACAACCGCACCAAACAATGAACACAATGTTCACCAGCAAGTCTGGGACACCACAACTCACATGCAAACATACAATAAACTATACCTGGCAAGTGTGGAAGGTTTCCACCAGCATAAATAGGAGGGAAGCAGAAGTGATAGGCCTCCCCACAACATGTGATCAAAGGAGCAAACAGACCAGAAGAGATTAACGCTTGCTAGTCTGCCTATGATTCAGCAGACCACAGGTAGACGTCCGAATCTGCCTATGCTGATCCCAGACACCAGAGAAACTGTCAGGCGGTCTGTTAGAATCTGCAAGCTGAACAACGCACAATGCTGCAAAGATAGTCAGCAAAGTTTGAGCAAAACTCTGGGTAACAGCTTCATAGTCAACCCCCTAGCCAATCCCTGTAGCGTGGAGCATTTGGGGCTCGACTGTCCCTTTTGGGGGTACAGTCTCCTCCGTACGGCAGGCAGTGCGGACCCTGAGGGGAGGTAAGTGTCCGAACACCAATCCTAGTTTACTGCTGATGCCCCCCGCATTGTTTGGTTCAGTGAAGTCTGTGAAGGTGTCCTCACCGGGCAGGTATTTATCAAGCCGTGTAGAACTGGCGCCTGATCTAGGGCCCTGTGCCCCGTGTGCACTCCGGTCCCAGCGGTATCTCTGCTACCCGACCTGGCAACCTCTCTCCTGTGCCCCCGGGTCACTGCTGCACGGACCCAGCTCAGGCACGTCCGCACACCTCTCCTGTGTGCCACACACTCTAGACTCTCTACTGACTGCTGACCCCCTCCCATTAGGCTGGCTAATCTCAGGGATTAGTTCCTTTCCATGGCGACCATCCCCTTAAATGGTTAACCCTCTATGCTCGGTGTGGAGTGGAGAACTATAATTTTGGTTGTGCTTTGGTGGTATCGGCACTGGTACTCCAGGTCCCAGGGGGTAGGTCCTGCATCCCCAAGAGGATGCAATTCCCTGTAGTGCCCTGAGTGTCTCCGGGGCGATAAAAGACAGCATCACATTTACAAATGCGTGGTCTTATGAGGGATTCCATTCATGGGAGTGAATAATTCTGAGACTGTAGTAGTCAGAAAAAGTGGCATTTTGTGTTGAATTTTTTGACAAATCACATCTGATGTGTTAAATTGTTCTTGTTTGATGGATTTATTGCAAACAGCAGAAAGTTTGTACAGTTTGCCAATAAGCCTAATTTGCAATGAGCGTTGAATAGCTTTGATTGTAACTCAATATCAACCTAAAACATATTAACTCCTTCAATACAAATGTATTGGTCAATGCCTCATATCAAAGTGGAACATTTTTTATTGTATAAAGATTCTTTATACATTAAAAAATGTTCCACTTTGGATAGTTTATTTACAGATCTGCTGATAATAAGCTTATTACCTGGTTGGACCAACAGCGATCAATTGTACTCTGGAACCTCGGAAAAAATGTTCAATCAATACCCTTTTAGTTACAACATGGGAGAAATCAAAAATTGCATGGTGCATAGTGAAATGATTGAAGAGTCCATGTAAGCTTTGGACTTGCTGAGTCCTCCTAGCAAGAAAATATCTTGATGTCTGCTTTCGATAACAAAGGGTCCTTATAGAGGATACTTCTCTATTAACGTAAAAGTATTTGAAATGCAGATAAGCCATTTATGAGGCTTGACAGACGTCATTTCATAGCTACAGCTTTTTTAAGTATATCTGTTATTTCAGGTGACTTTTCAGAGTAAGGTATAATGTGGGAGCATAATTTCAGGCCGTTATGTGACTTTGATATCATGTATTTTTTTTTACTCATTTTCCTTCTAAAGACTATAGCTTTAATTTTCAGTTATCTCTGAGTTGGTGGGTAGAGACCAGGTGGTATAAGGTCTCTCATACATAATACTCAGAGAAATAATGGAGTACAGTTCTTCTTTCGCTATGAGGCACACCTTCTGAAGCAGCAGCAGCATGGATGACATCATATAGCAGAACTGAGCAGTGTAGCTCTAAATCCAGCTCTTTGATTAGGTATATACATTTATTAGAAAGTAGCAACATGGACCTGTATGTGACTGTGCCTCTTTTGCTCCCTCTGCTCCTTCCTGCTCCCATTTAGGTCTCTTTCACACGTCCTTGTCCCCGGTACGTGTTAGGTCCGTTCCTGCACGTACCGGAGACACGGGCACACGGAGACCCATTAAAAGAAATGGGTCTGCGTTCACGTGCATGTTCTGCCATGGACCGTGTGGAGCATACGTGTGTCTGTGTGCTCCACACGTCAACATGTCCGTTTTTCTCCGGCATCACGGGTGTCACACGGAACGCAAACAGACCACACGGAGGTGTTCCGTGTGACACGCGCCGGAGAAAACACACGTGTTTGAGAAAATAAAAAAAAAAAACTTTACTCAGCTTCTCCAGCGCTCTTGTCTCTGCTGTTGCTGTCACTTGCTTCCGACCGCCGCTCATTATGCTCATTGCATACTCACTTCACTGCGGCCGGAAGCAGCAGCAGCGGTGAGTCGGCAGGACCGGAGACCGAAGATCAGCACCACGGATAGCGACGCCAGGGACAAGTGAGCATAAAGTTCCTGTTCTCCGTGTGTTATCACGGATAACACACGGAGAACACACGTAGGCCATAAACACGGCTCACGGAGGGCAAAACGCCCCTCTGACACGTCCGTGAAAAACGTGTGTGGTTTTTCACAAACGTGTGAAAGAGGCCTTATATGGACTTAAAGGGTTTTACTAGATCAAATATAACTTTTCTCTGCCCTGATTCATGCTGAATTCTAGCAATTTCACAGATTTTTGATGTTCAAGGAATTTGCTCTTGACCACTCGCATGCGATTTGTATTCTTTCAGTCATGTGCCTACTGCTGTCTCTTCCTGCTTCTCAAACTCTCTGCTTGATACCAGGGTCACCACCAATTTAGAGATGATCACTTTGGAGCCCAACAGAAATATACCCTTTAATTAGTGTATTTTTATGGGTCCTTTTCTTACAAGAATAGGTTGCTCAAAGTTGACAACCCCATTGCTTACAAAACTTTAATGAAACAGGACATATGGTATTTCCACCCCTCAACTTCAACAAGAACATTTGGGATAAATAGGAAAAATAACTGCTATGGGACATGTTAACTATTTTACTGTACAGAAATAAACCGCTCACCTCCTGACACATGCCAAGATTATTTAAGTCAATAGTTTTCTTACAAGATTCAGGTTTATTTTTAAGAACCTCGCCCATGCATCTTATAAAACATTTGGGATAATGTAACTTACACATTACATAGCCCACTGCCTGAAACAAAGATTATATGACAAGTCTTGGGAAGTCGGTGGCTCAGTGGTGGTAACATTGTGGGTTTTGGCAACATCTGCAAGGCGATTGTAAGCTCTCTCCATGCTTGCAAAGGTTTCCTCCCAAACTCCAAAGACATGCTGATAGGGAGCGTAGATTGTGAGCCCCAATGGGGAGAGTGATGATGATGTCTGTAAAGCGCTGGGGAAATTAATAGCACCATATAAGTAAAATTAAATAAGTCTAATCAAAGACTTTGTATATATATATCATCAAAGCTAAAGTAAATGTATTTATGTATTAGCACGGCTGTTCTACTTTGGCCAACACTAGTTTTTAGACATATCCTGGTCATTCACAATTAGAGGAGCAGCTGATCTATGGAGTGAACCCCTGGAAAATCACTCTAGCCACTAAGTATTACAGGAAGTGGGTGGAGGATCTTTGCTTTTCCGCTCCTGCTTTCCTGTTAAACTGTATACAGCAAAACTGGGCAAAGTGCAGCCCTCAGCCCACATCCGGTCCTTGGGATAGACTGGAACAGCCCGGGAACCAAGATTGCCGAAGGGCTGAAAACAGTGGCCATGGGTCGATTCATGTCCTTCCCCACCGCCCATCTGCCATTGCTCAATTCTTACACAGGATGCAGATAACGGTGAACACATTGGTAGAGGATGGTGTCACTGGCTCAGTCTTCCACCACTGTGAGACACAGCAGATGCAATTGTGACACCCTGGCAGAACCAGGGAGTCACACAGATTAGCCCCCACACAACACCGCTCCCACACAGGGTTAAACCAGCTGACCTGAAACCCTAGTCACCCCCTCAGGGAAGGACAGACACACCAGTGGGCGGAACCAGGTGGAAGGAGAACGCCCACCTAGGGGTCTGGAGAACCCAAGGCGGGAAAAGCAGTCAGTTATAGTTTGGAGTTAGTAGTGAGTGGAGGTGCTAGCTGCCCGGCGTTGGGGTTGGAGCCCGGACGTTCTGGCTAGGTGGCAGACAGTGGTCAGTGCCAGCAGGAGACGGGAAGATGGCTGCCGGAGATCCGAGGTAGACTGGGGCAGAGTTGTAGCCCACCGGTACCGACAGCGGAGAACCGACCCGGAAATCGTGCACAAAGGGGGTACTTGGACCCTGAAGCCAGGACCGGCACCAACGGCCTAGCGAATTATCCAATTGAGGGCAGGATTTTAGGTCCTGTCCCAACCTAAGTCCCGAAAAGTAGACAACCACCCACAAAGAGGGATAGGGCATCCACCAGGGCCCGTTAGATCCCATGGGTCAGCATCTGACAGGCACGGCTCCCAACAAAAGCACCGGGAGCGGACTCCTGTGTTACACACCGGGAAGTCCATCACTGAAAACTACAGAAGTGCAGAGGAAAGGAACATTGACCACTAGCCCGGGTGTGGGACCTGATACACCCGTCTGCGGAGGCCAGCCACCATCACCTTGGTTTACCAAAAGAACGTTGTGTTTATTGACTCCACACATCAGTGCAACCTCATCCAGCACCACGATAACCAGTGACTCCACACATGAGTGCAACCTCATCCAGCACCAGGACAACCGAACTGTAAGTGTGCTGATCCCTGCAACCCTGCACAACACTGGGCCCTGGGGGCATCCATCCCTACCCACAGAGGGGTTAACATCCAGCTGCCATCACATCTTCCTGGGCACCCCATAATAGCAGCAGTGGTGCTATATCTCACCACACACCGTGGGTGGCGTCACAGACAGTTCAATTACGTTCAATTCAATTCAATTGAGTTCAATCACGTACAATTACGTTCACCTTTTTATTCAAAGTGTCCGCGCGACCCCCCGGTCCGGAGAGCCCCTCGTAGATCCGGATCCGAGCAGCACCGGCTGCTGGCACGGGGGCGGCACACAATGACATCACATCATCGCGTGTGCTGTGTAGAGAGTCAGCACACAGAGAGCCAGAGTAGAGCAACAGGGGAACATGAGCAAGGTGAGTATATGGTGGGTTTTGTTATTCATTCATGTGTATGGGATATTTGTGTGCCGCCCCCATGGGAGCAGCCGAGCTGCTCGGATCCGGGTTCGCTGTGGCTCGAGGGTCTCTGGACCCAGGGTTGTGCGCCAACTCAAATGAAGGGGGTATTTACAGGGGATATATAGTTCGTGACGCCACCCAAGGAGTACCGCCGCTGCCGTTGGGAGAATCCGAGGTGATGAAGTAGGGCAGCAAGGTGTCGGAGCCCTCCACGGGTAGGGGGAATACCCCGAGACTCGGTGTGGGGGTGCCGTTGGGATGCAGGGGTCACTGTCGTACTCACTCAGTCAATAAGCAGACGCTGACAACCAGGTAAACCAACTCTCTGGGTGCCGCTGCCGCTGAGGGGAGCTTGTCCGGGTCCCGTCCCCTATAGTGTTGCCTGGTGATCTGTGACCTGCTTCTTGGCACTAAGTTTAACTTCAACGTTGTGGCCCAGTAGTATGGAACTTGCCGGGCCCTGCTCCCCTCTATGGGCAAGTATGGGAGCTTGCTCTCAGGGCTCACGCTTGGGATTTTCTGTACCGTTTTGGATTGGAAAGTCCTATCCCCCTTGTTGTGCTAATGCCCTGATCCTAGAGCAGGTGGGAACAGACCATAAAGGGTCTGTTCTCCTCAAGTCAATTGTCGGGTTGCCTGAAGCTACTCCCCGACCTATGGTCCATGTAACCCGTCGTGCCTTCGGTCCCGGACCAGTGATAGTGCTTGGCTGCCGGCTGTCCTCGACAGGTCCAGGCACCTTGCCACAATCCCATGCGATCGGGGGTCTGACTCCTCTAGGCCCAGACCACCATCTGCAAACTAAACAGCTTCTCTAGGAGCCACTGCTCCCGACCTCCTCTCTCACTCTCACTCTCGGACTACACACTCCGACTGACTACACTCCTCACCTCCCCTCCCTGACCCCCCAGGTGGGTGGCTCTATTCCACTCAAGTCGTCCACTGGTGTGCCTGGTGAGTGTGGTGCAGGGTGTATCTAGGATTTGATTTGCTGTTGGAGGCAACACTATTTAGATAGGGACCCAGAACCATGAGGGACTTGGAATACTGCACAGAAGGGCAGTTTGCGCAGTACCCTGTGACGACCTGATAGTCCAGGGGCGTCACATTTGCATGTGTGTAGGAGGCTGTGTGGAGACTCATAATGTATATAGGGGGCTATGTGAGGGATCAGAAATGTATATAGGAGGCTATGTGGGGGCTCAGAAAAGTATATAGGAGGTTATTTGGGGGCTCGTGAAGTATATAGGAGGTATATGGCACGCAAAGTATATAGCAGGCTTTGTGGGGGCTCTTAAAAGATATACTGTAGGAGGCTATGTGGAGGCTCATAAAGTATATTGGAGGCCATGTGGAGTTCATACTGTATATACAAATACCACATGAGGGGCTCACACTGTATATATGAGCTATGTGCAAGCACATACTGTATGTAGGGACTATTTTGGGCACATAATATACATAGAGGGCTATGTGGGGCTCATATTGTATATCAAAGGCTATGTGGGGTTCATACTGTATATAGAAAGCTATGTCAGGGCTCATGCTGTATTTAGAAGGCTATGTGGGGGCACATACTGTATTTAAAAAAATATATGTGGGCTCATACTGTATTTATAAGACTGTGCAGGGTCATACTATATATAGGGGCTATGTAGGGGCTCACACTGTATATAGAAAGGGTTGAGTGTGGGCGTGATATAGAAGGGTTAAATTGATATAGAAGGGTTAATAATTTCTATATTTCTAGATTTTAAATACTTTATTACATTAGTACATTTTGTTTAGGTACATACTAGCCCCAGTCTAGTCTGAAAACTCAAGGCCTTATTTTTGTTTAAAATATTTTCTTATCTCATATGCAAAACTCTAAATCTCTGTATTTAAAAGGCCATATGACACAGCAAAAGGGGTTAACTGGTAAATTTACACTAGAAGCATTTATGCAATATCACATTGGTCTGTAAATGGTATAAATTATTCGTGCACTTGTAAATAAACAGAAACTGATTTTGCTCACAACAAGTGTGCATCATCTTTTCTCCAAGTGCTTGATATATGAGGCCTAATTCAATTTGGACCTCACTGGTGATCTCGTAGGCTGACCTTTGAGTCAGAGCAGAACAGCTACAACAGGCTCATATTGTATATAGGGGATGTCAGCATACCTAATTCTGCTTAATAGTAACTGTAGTAACTGATACAGTTAATAATTATATGCTAATATTAATATTGAACAGAGTTAATTTTTGCCTATTGGTTTGGCCCTCCACACCAGTCACAGTCCGTCATTTGACCCTCAGGAAAATTAATTGCCTACCTCTGGCATACAGGCATTTCACTTCAGGGCCAGCAAATAGCAGACTAAACATGTTGGAAAGCACATGTACTGATGACAAAATGTTGAGGAAAAAGAACTGGTCTCTCAAAACACCTGTGAATTGGGACAGTATCTGGACATGTTAGACTGGTACGCACACTAAAAGTTTTAACTTGTCCTGTGGTATGAAAGTAAAAGTGTAAACATTCTTGAGACAGCTCACTTCTTTTACCGATCATGAGATGTTTCTTGTGTGGCACTTTGGTAATGAGATAACTTTCTATAGGCCATCAGTTAAACCAGCTAAGTGACAGGATTGCTATCTAATAACTGATAGATTTCAGCTGGTGTCATGACTTTCCAGAGATTTTTGCACTTCATGTGTTCATTACTTTTTTCCCAGTGTCATTGCTCATTATTACAAACCAACCTAATTTATGGACATCTATGGTTTGATTCATTTGCCTGTCTGGATTGGATGGGTTGTTACTAACATCTGGTGAGAAATACATGTCAATAACACCTTTAGAAAAATATTTACTTAGAAAATTGGTGATGTGTTCAATACATGTTTCACCCTCTGTATGTAAGAGGATAGTGTATTTTCTTTCGAAATTCATTCCTAGTTTACAGGAAATTCTATAGAATGAACTAAGAACACTTGCTTTATGTCAGCTGCTTTGCTTTTCCGTATAGCTGTTATATTATGGACATTCCAGGGAGTATTGTACGTTATATAGAATAGAAGGCTCTGTTTACTGCCAGCATTGCATTGTTTTTCCATTCTTCCAGGGCTAATCTCCAATTTTTGATTGAATACATCTGGTTGGTGGTTTGCTTAGCTTGCACATGAAGGGCTCCAAGCAATTCAGAACTTGATGAGAGAATTTCTCAGTGGTACTCACAGTTCATCATAATCAGTCGTAACTTATGAAGTGAATATAAAAATAATGTTACTGATGTGCGAAAATGCCAAGTGCTTTCTCGCCACATGCCGGAGAGGCTCTATCTGAATCCCTGTGACCTGTTCCGTTAAACCACATAATTATCTGTACTGTTTTCATCTGTAATGTTAACTTCACTTTGTATTAAGATGCCATGTACAGCATACACAGATGTTCTACGCACAATTACATGTACACTGTATAGAAGTGTGTATGCACTGCGCACCTTTCTTTTGCAGTTGTAACCAAGCTTTATTAAATTATATTAAAACTCAAGTCAACACTACTACTGTTTGGACCATTCCTCATTTTACATTAAAAAGCACATATGTAACAGGTCACCAAAGGAGGAAAACGTCTATCCAGACACTTTACAAGTCATTACAATCCTTGGATCATAATGGGGGATTATTAATATTATCTAAAGTACACCAATCACCAGGCTTTTCCTATATAACTTATAGCCAGCACTATACTGGCATTATCAGGCTGATTCTGTACATATCTTTAATTGTCAGCTAGGATGTTTAGGCTTTGAAACACAAGCAAGTAAAAGTTTGTAAAATGAGCAGATTTATGAGTGGCAGCAGCTGCCGATCAGCTGATAGCTGTGGTGGCTAATCATAGTGATTCCCACCCACCTGCCTGACCGTCCTCCCCCTATCTGTTATTTATGCTAATTCTATTATAGAATCGTTTTATTAAGTGGCTAGAAGGACTAGTGTTGATGTCATACCAATGTGACCAGAAGGGGCGGGAACTCAGCCAACAAAAAACTGATGTTGCTTCCTGGTATCAGCTATGTTGGCTGAATCCCCGCCCCTTCTGGTCACATTGGTATGACATCAACACTAGTCCTTCTAGCCACTTAATAAAACGATTCTATAATAGAATTAGCATAAATAACAGAGAGGGGAGTACGGTCAGGCAGGAGGGCGAAAATCAATATCAAAACCCGCCGCAGCTATCAGCTCATCGGCAGCTACTGCTATTCAAAAAGCTGGTATTTTACAAACTTTACTTGCTTGTGTTTCAAAACCTATACATCCTAGCTGACAACTAAAGGTAAGGTATGTATGGAATCAGCAAGATAGAACCGGTATAACACTACGTCGGCACCAGAAGGCGATTATAGCCTTTGTTATATCTATGGGGGCACACAGGGGAAATGAGAAGGGGTTGTCCAAGTAGCGGATAACCGCTTTAATTACTATTTGAAGATTTCTGGTATTCGATTTTGTTGCACGGGGGCCGGACTATACACTGGGCCTTCTCCTCCCCGTCTGTGATTCCCTTGCCCACCCACCTACCTCTGGCCTTTGAATGACCTGCCTTCTCTGATTGAAATCTCAGGCTTTTTTATTTATATACGGGTGAATATGAGGAATAAGAAGGGACAGTGCCTTTAAAGAAGAACCAAAACTACTACTTTAAAAATTATATAGAACTTTATTAATCAAAAATTACGTACACAACACATATTAAAATGCAAGATTTGAGAAAGGAAGGAAGAAACTTCCCTGACCTTACCCTTCCTCAAAAACGGGGGTCGGCGTCCTAGTGTGAAGACGCCCCCGTTCCTCGACGGCTAACCCTAGGTACGGCCCTCCCTAATGGGTAAGATGTGAATATATGTTGAAAAGCCCCCCTCCCTCAGGGGCTTTTCAACATATTCTTGAAAGAAGTATCCAATTTTGAACAATCAACAGTGGTGGATTTATTCACTTCAGAGGGATATAGGAGGATAGTATGCTGCCTACTCACCTGGTCTATCATGGGGCTTGTCAGGATGACTTTTTCACCTTTCCAGGTAGAGGTTCCTGTCTTACTCACGGGTTAATAATATTCACAATCAGAACTGGATCCTGGAATATTTGTGCTTAATCCATCCTGGACTATACATTATATCGCTCAGAGTAATGGCTGTGGGGTGTGGCTAAATACACCTAGCCCACACTAGGAACAATTGTACTTATGTGCATCAGCCAAAGTAAATATCTTCAAATAGTCAACTATTACCAGCGGCCATACATTTGCTTATGCAACCTCCAATGTTAGAGGAGAGGTACAAATACCCTAGATAAACCTAGTTGCTGTCCCACAATGGGCAAAGAATGACCATAGGGAACCACAGCAACCAGTATCTTAAACAGGTCCGTATGGGAGAGTCCAGGTCTGGCGTCCAGTGATCCCTCTGAAGTGAATAAATCCACCACTGTTGATTGTTCAAAATTGGATACTTCTTTCAAGAATATGTTGAAAAGCCCCTGATGAGCCCCTGAATATTGACAAGGGCGAAACGCGTCGGGCATTTCTTGAATTAGTTTACATATGGAATGTGAACTATGTCTCTATTGGACAAAATTGTATTGTGGTTATAAGTAATGTGACTCATCTATCTATCATTTTTACTGAGCACATGGACTCATGAATATATGACGACTTCCCTAGGCCCCATACCCCCACTCACCTAAGTGGTGATACAGACAAATTAGCCACTGTGGACTGAGCACCTCTTCCTCACTGTGGTGTTACTACTTTAGGGGTTGATTCTATCTGAGAGGGGTCACATCTTACCCATTAGGGAGGGCCGTACCTAGGGTTAGCCGTCGAGGAACGGGGGCGTCTTCACACTAGGACGCCGACCCCCGTTTTTGAGGAAGGGTAAGGTCAGGGAAGTTTCTTCCTTCCTTTCTCAAATCTTGCATTTTAATATGTGTTGTGTACGTAATTTTTGATTAATAAAGTTCTATATAATTTTTAAAGTAGTTAGACTCTGGTTTTGGCTAAATATCTACTTTACGCAATTTGTATTGGTGTACCTTTAAAGAAGAACCAAGAAGTAGATTTCTTTACGAAAGGTATCAATTTAATCTGCGCCATTACACCTTTCAGCTATGTCTTTTCTTTAATTACAAAATTTTGCTGACAGGTTCTTTTTAATAATATTAATAATTCCCCACTTATGGCTAAATATCTTTTCTCTATAATCTTCAGAGGAGAGAGCGACTTTGTACTGTCATATTATTGAGTGTGATTCATACCTTATATTGATCTATTACAAAAATGTAGTATGCAAAAATATATAATTTTTTTTACTTTCTGAGACAGACAGTTGTGTTTAAATTATGTATATACACTACTCACAAAAGGTAGGGATATTTGGCTTTCAGATGAAATTTCAGGATGATCCTAACATAAACTTTAACCTTTTCAAGTGAACTTAATGTGACCTTCTCTAAACTTTTGAATGCACATGTCCAAGTACTTTTTTTTATAACTTGCTGTACTCTAACAAGGAGCTTAATGGCACAATTCACAACAGGTGTCTGATCCATGAGCCGCCCAATAAATTTTGGGGTTCAATTAGAACTGATATCTAAACAGTTCTTCTCAGCATGCCGATCACATTTTGACATTATGAGACCAAGACGACACCTAACAATTGACTAACAGTACCTCATCATTGTGAGGCTTCAAGCACGATGTTCTCAGACGGACGTGGCCGATGAGATTAGAGTGTCACAGAGTGTCATAAGCAGGTTGCAAAAGAAATACAGAGAGACTAGAAAAGTTACAAAAAGGCATAGAAATGGACATAATTTGGCCACATCACAAATTACATTATGAACAATGCCCTTCAGAATCGAATGATGAATGACAGGCAACTGCAGGCACATTTAAGATGTAAGAGGAGCCCAAGTTTGACATCAGATCATTTGAAACCGTTTATATCAGCGTGGTCTGCATGCTAGATGAACTGCAAGTATACTTGACCACACCACCAGGCACATGCGTCGTCATCTTGCTAGACAAGGGACCAGTGGGCCACAGCGCTGTTCACCGATGAAAGGTAATTCTAGCTGAGCAGAAATTATGTCCGCCAGCAATGTTAGAGAAGTTAAGGATAGCACTATGTATCAGCCACTGTTGTCACCAGACAAGCCTTTGGTGGTGGTGATATTACAGTGTGGGGCGGTGTGTCAAGTCAATACAGAACTGCCCTACAATTTGTGAATGATACAGTGACAAGCCCCTACTGCTGGAATAACATCATTAATCCATTCATTATGCCTCTGCATGAACAACACAGGCCTAATTTCATCTCCATGGACAACAACTCATTGAGGTCGCATCATTAGAGAACGGCTGCTGGAGACTTGGGTACCTCAGATGGAGTGGCCTACACTTTCTCCAAACCTGAAACCCATAGAAAATCTATGAAGTCAGCTGACTCGCCGTGTAGAGGCTCATAACTCTGTACCCCAGAACCTCAATGATCTGAGGGTCGGTGTCTCTTCTCCCACTCTTGACACACCAAGAGCAATACCGCAGATCCAGGATCCAGGATGTGAGGCACCTGAAATAGCAAATATAGGAGACCTGTGGTAGCATTTCTTCTGCGATATTGCTCTCGGTGTGTCAAGAGTGGGAGAAGAGAATCGCGTTGACAATTCAACACAATGGGCAGCACTTTGAGCACATCCTTTAGTAGGTTACTGTCGTTGTTCCATGTCACAAACGTGTCAATAACTCGATAATGAATAAACCTACGTTAAATTTGAGCACTCCATTGTTTTTCTTGTGAAATTCTCTGTGTTTGATGTGTCACATGACCCCATTCCAATTGAAAAAATTAAAGTTGAATTCAAAATGGTGGCTTTGCAGATGGCCGCCATGGGCGTCACCCAGCCTCAAATGTTTGGCCCCTCCTATGTACTAATATGCCACAAATGGTAAGGTGATATCAGCAACCACTTCCATTTTATCAGGGTGTATCCATACTTATGCCCCACCCTGTACAACATTTCTGGTTATAGTCTCTTTGCTAATACTTCACTCCCAGATATATTGACTATACTGATGTGAAACAGAAAGTACACTATCTGCACCTCCAGCTGAGACAGATACAATCCCAGCACATTCAGCTAGAATGAGGAAAAATAGACATTGCTAGAGGCAAAAAATATGGAAAATATATTGTCCTTAAATGGTGTCCATGAAACCGATCCCAACACGTTTCCCTTCCTTAATCACGTTCATCAGGAGGCCTAAAGGATGGACCAAAAGAACTCCATAGTGAGTAGGTATCTGTATCCAACTAACACTAATCACTTTACATTGAGGCACAGAATCACTATTTCTGTTAGCATAGTGATTTTTGGCACAGTTTGTATACTCACTTTTCTACATCATTATAGTGAATATATCTTGGAGGCCGGGCCAGGTAGTCACAGATAGGGCCCCACATTACACCAGTCCCTTAACAAGGTGACAGCAGCCAAACACATTAAACCCTAGTCACCTCCCTCAGTGCTTGATGGACACACCAGGGGGCGGAGCCAGGTGGTTGACAAGCCCACCAAGGAGTTCAGAGAGCCTGAGGCAGGAAAAAGTAGTCAGTCTAGTCTGTTAGTGGAGGTGAAGTAAAGTGGAAGCAGGCCTGTGTGTCAGGTCTGCAACTAACTGACAGCTGCCAGGGTAGGAGCCCGGGCACCTTTGGCTAGGAGGCAGACGGAGGCCTCTGCCTGCAGGAGCCGGGAAGACAGTTCGGTGGAACCGTGGTGGACCGGGAAAGGTAGTGGCCCGCCGGTACCAACCCGGGGAACCAACTCGGAAACCGGAGCACAAAGTGGGGTACTCAGACCCTGAAGCTAGGTCCAGAAGCTACTGGGGGCTAGCTAATTAACTGATTGCGGCCAGGACTATAAGTCCTGTCCCACCCAAAGTCCCGACTGAAGGCAACAGCCCAACGAGGGGGATAGAAAGCCACCGCCACAGCAGAGAGATCCCACAGGCCAGCGTCTGCAGGCAAAGGGCTCCTTCGACAATCACAAGCCGGGGAGCGGACTCCTTTAGTTGCAAGCGCAGGTATTCCACCATCACAAAACAGGTGCAGGAGAAAGGCAGAGACCACCAACCGGGTGGGGGACCAGACTGCAGCTGGCTGCGGGCACCGACCACCATCACCTTGGTTTACCAGAGGGTCATGTGTGTTTACTAATAGTGAGTACATCAGTGCCCTCCAGCCGCCCATCTCCCTGCACCGCCCAACTACTTCCACAACGGGTCACGGGGCCACCATCCCTACCCACTGAGGGGTTAACAACTTGCTGCGCAACATCTCCCCTGGGTGCCCCATAACTGCAGCGGTGGTGTCCACCTTCACCACAACCTGTGGGTGGTGTCACAAACTCAAACACGGCTCCGGCCGTACACCTACGTCCCCCCAAACCACCAACCCCTTTTAGATTGGAGTGACCGTAGACCCCCAGGTCCGGAGACCCTCGAGCCACCCACTGAAGGTCCGGACCCAAGCGGCTCGGCTGCCGCCGAGCACAGGGTGGCACAGATGCGAAGAGATTATGACCGAAAATTCTCCCCTTTGGGACCTAAATAGACTTTTAGCAATAATCACTATATCACTAAATAACCCTTTATCACTATAAATTGTCCCCTAGCTTTGACTTCCAGTTATTGAGCTGCTTGAAGTTACCATTCTGTACCCTGTTTGAATCATTTCATTTTTAATTGTATCACTAGGGTTTTCCCACCTACCCAGGGTCATTGAGGTGACGCATGCGCAGATGAGCTCTCAGCATGTCATTGAGTCAATAGCTCAATCTGTGCACGGGCTGACTCTGGGAGCCATTTCTTTGAAGCCTGCACCGCCAACAGTCTCCTGATGTTGCTTACTTCACAGCGCCTGCAGCAAGCATCTGGGACACCAATTGCACCGCCCGCAGCATCACCCTACTCCAGCCCCCCACTAAGACACCACCGGATTGTAAAAAGGATTTTTTTTTGGGGGGGGTTTGCTTTTTTTTTTAACCTTATTTTTCTCTAAATTTGGTGTATGTCTTATAAACCGAATAATACGGTATACTCTCGGCCTTTCCATATTTTTTTCACATTACGAATACAAATAAAATACATTTGTTTGTTGGTGTAAGTTCAGATTTATATGTTTAAAATTATTAGAAAGCCATGTAAAATTTCCTTTACATTACTCAAATGCTTGCTACTTTCTGTTGGTATATCACATAAAATCTTAATAAAATACATTTATGTTTGTGGGTGTATTGTGGAAAAATGTGTTAACGTTTTTGGGGGTATGAATACTTTTTCAAGGCACTGCACTGTAAATTAAGGATGCAATGATTCATACATTAACCTAAACAGGATAAACTATTAAGTAATATATCAAATATAGAATTGAACAGTAATACAAACAAAAAGAAAGACAGCAGGCTGGAAATGTTTCTGCCATTTCGTTATATCTTTCCATAAACTCCTCCCTCCCAACAGTAACGAAAACCCAGCACACAAATGGAAACACCCAGCCTAACACAAAAACTCCAGGAGTTGAGGATCCCCCGTTCCTATAGCCATGTGTTCCTTTCACTTAGTATTCCGGGGAGTTCATTACTCATGGCCAGGGCCAGCTCCAGGTTTTTGTGGGCCCCGAGCGGAAGAGTCCCAGTGGGCCCCATCCACATACACAGATACGTACACATACATATACTTATTTAAAGACAAACTCACAAAAGTGCATATAAACAGATAAATCTATACAGTCATATACACTGACATACAGAGATACACATCATACATGCATAAAGACAGACACACACAGCTCTGCTGCATACATACAGACACACACAGCTCTGCTGCATACATACAGACACACAGCTCTGCTGCATACAGACACACACTGCTCTGCTGCATACAGACACACATAGCTCTGCTGGATACATATAGACAGACACACAGCTCTGCTGCATGCATGCATGCATACAGACACACACAGCTCTGCTGCAAGCATACAGACACACACAGCTCTGCTGCATGCATATATACATACACACACTGCTCTCCTGTATGCATACATACAGACACACACACAGCTGTGCTGCATACATAAACACACAGCTTTCCTGCATACATACAGACACACTGCTCTGCTGCATACAGACAGACACACACTGCTCTGCTGCATACAGACACACACAGCTCTGCTGGATACATATAGACAGACACAGCTCTGCTGCATGCATACAGACACACACAGCTCTGCTGCATGCATATATACATAAACACAGCTGTGCTGCATACATACAGAAACACAGCTTTGCTGCATACATACAGACACACTGCTCTGCTGCATACAGACAGACACACACTGCTCTGCTGCATACAGACACACACTGCTCTGCTGTATACATACAGACACACACCGCTCTGCTGCATACATACAGACAGACACAAACAGCTCTGCTGTATGCATATGTCGCGGGCGGCGGGGCGCTGCGCTCGCTAACTCTCAGGTCCGGCACTGCTGCTGCTCGGTGGCTCGAGCGGTGGGCCCGGATCCGGGGACTCGAGCGGCGCTCCTCGCCCGTGAGTGAAAGGGGATGGTTTGGTTTGGGGATTTGGTCCGTGACGCCACCCACGGGTTGTGGTGAGGTTGGGCACCACCGCTGCTGGTGACAGGGATCCCGGGAGCGATGGTAGGGAGCAGCTGGGATGTTATTTCCCCCCTCCGTGGGTAGGGGTTGGTGGTCCCGGGGCGGGGACGGGGAGGCAGGATTGGCAAGGTGCAGGGTCACCTGGACTGCGCAGCGTGGTGCAGGATGGCACGGTTGTACTCACTCAGCCACAAATGTATGCAAAGTCTTTGGTAAACCAAACGGCTGGATGGATGGGTCCCGCAGCCGGCTTCTGTGGCTTCTCCCAGACGGTTGATGGTGGCTGCCTTTCCCTGCACCTTTGTGTATGTTCGGTCCCGATGGCTTCCCACCGGTAACCCACTCCCCAGCGTGGATATGCGCCGGAGGAGCCCTTTTACCCGCAGGCTCTGGCCCTTGGAACTCTAGCTGTGGCGGTAGCTGTATTTCCTTCTGCTGGTCGGACGGTTGCCTTCTATCGGGTCTTGGCTGCTAGGAAACCCCTGGAGTTCCGGTCACTGACGGATTTGACCTTTAACGGTGACTCCAAGCCTAGTTGGGGTCCGCAGGCCCTGCCTGTGTGTGCTGGCTTCACTTCGCTCCCCGGTTCGGTACTGGCGGGCCACCGCCCGACCCTGGTCCTACGGTTCCGTGTTGATTCGCCTCTCCTGCAGACGGCCACCACGGTCTGCCAACCTTGCTCTTAGTGCCCGGGCCACGCACCCGGACACGGTCAGTTTACTCCTTCACTCCTACTTCACTCCTCTCACTTGCACTTCCCTAACTGATCTGACTTCCTTCTCCCGCCTCCAGGACTGTGAACTCCTCAGTGGGTGGAGCCAACTGCCTGGCTCCACCCCACCTGGTGTGGACATCAGCCCCTGGAGGAGGCAACAAGGATTTTGTGTCTGGCTGATGTGCCTGTCCCAGGGTGGGGTGTGTGTTGCAGTACTTGTGACGACCTGGCTAGTCCAGGGCGCCACACATACATGCACACACAGCTCTGCTGCATACAGACACACACACTGCTCTGCTGGATACACATACATGCAGACAGACACACACTGATCTGCTGCATACATACAGACACATACTGCTCTGCTGCATACATATAGACAGACACACACTGCTCTGCTGGATACATACATACAGACAGACACATACGCGGCTCTGCGGGACCCACACATGCGGCTCTGCGGGGCGGGCATACATCTTGGGGGTGGGTTTAAGAAGCCCATACAGATCACCGGGGCCCATAAATCAGGGGGCAGGGAGGGCACATACAGATCGAGTTGGGGGTTTTGGGAGGGGTGTAACACATACCGCTCGGTCACGGAGGAGAGAGTCGCTGGAGGGAAGCGCTGTGCTGGGGGTCGCTGGCTGGCACTGCACCTCCTTCCTCTGTGGGACTGAGCAGGACGCCGGGTGGTAGCTCCACCCACAGATGAAGTTCAAACCAGGAGGGCGCAGCGAACGCTGTGGTCTGTGTGCCTTAAAGGGACGGCAGCCGCAGATTCCTGCCGAGGACTCTGGTCCCCGGAACTCGGCCCGGGGGCAGCAGTACTGACGAGGCAGAGGAGGCCCCCCGACTCTCCAGGGCCCCTGCATTTGCCCGGGAATGCCGGGTGCTGATGCCGGCCCTGCTCATGGCTTGCATCTTTTTGCAGGTATCACTTTTGTGGAGTATGGATTGTGAGAAGGTGACCGGCTACATTATTAATGGCCAGTATGTACCACATAAGTGGTGTGATCCTATGGAGTGCTGGTACTTTTAGTGCCACAAATGTGTGCTGTAGTATTCACAGGGTCAGGATCACAGATGGCTGGAGAGATGAGTGGGTCTGGCCACCTACATACACCACCTATGGGTGTGTCACACAGTTTAAAAAGGGATCCTGTTTTTTAGCACATGGCAGAGTGTGTCTGAGACTGACAGGAGTCAGTGTAAGGAAGCTGCCAGGCTTCCATGAAGAAACCTCATGGAGAGGAGCTTGAATGCTGACCAGGGTCAGTGAGTGGAGGGAGACAGCTCCGCTGGGATATTTCAGTGGTATCTATTATGAGCGGGTGAACTGCAAGTGTAAACATTTTGGAAGCCGTGTATATGTGTTCCATTAAACCAGAAGAGGCTCTGGTTTATGGTGCTGCACTGTGGTTTATGTGGTGTAAATAAAGCATTTGAACTTTTAAAGTATTGGTGTTCCTTGTCTACTTCGCAGAAGCAAGCAAAGTGGTAAACCCCCATCACATTAAGCGTGTGAACTGTGTGCAACATGTCAGGATGTAAAAGTCTAATTTTCCTTTCGTCACGACAGCACCCACGAGACAGGGATCCGCCCCCTTCAGGACAGGAAACCTACAGATAAAAAGGGGCGGTCCCCCTCCCTCATCAGTTGGTTTCCTGTCCTGCATGGAGAGGAACCTACAGTACCTGGGTCCGGTTGAGTCCGTGCGGTCTCCGAGGGAACGGCGGAGCTCAGGATCCAGAAGCACGGTCGGTGGAGCTCCCCTCGTGGACTCCGTCCTCCGGTGCACCTCGTCCTCTTTCCTTTGGTCCGGCTTTGCCTCCAGGGAAATGACGCCTGCACATGCGCGTGCCTGCTTCTTCCGGGTTGCTCTGCTTGTGCGCGGCAGGGGGGCCCTGCCGCGTCAGCACGCGCTCTCTGCTGCCGTGTCCCGGAAGTACACAGGAGCGCTTCCGGGGGAGTGGACCGGGAAGGTTCCTAGTGAAGCCCGTGGACCCCTCCTTCCTGAGCCGGACGCGGCATGGTCGGTAAGTTGCTGTCTGTCGCCGGCAGTGCACGGAGGCCGGCGCCTCTCCCTGTGTCGCGGGCTGCGCCTTCCGGCTGCACGGCGTGTGCGATGTGTCCGGGGCCGCGTCCGCGCTCTGTCTCCTCGACGGTGGCCCGGCAGTGCACGGTGGATCATCTCAGAGTCTCTGCCTGCCCTTCCCCCTGCCGCCCGTCCGGGGTCGGTGCGTTGCTTCAGGCCGGGAGCGGGCCTTTGGAGCTAGGATTCTGCCGCACGGACAGCGGCTGGGCCTCCTGACCCCTGTGTCCCCTGTGGTCTCCTGGCCTCGGTGGCCTCGGGGCCTTTTCTGGCCTCTGTGGCCCGGCCTCTGTGGCCTCCGGGCCTCTGTGGACTCCGGGCCCCTGTGGCCTCTGTGGCCTCCGGGCCCCTGTGACCTCTGTGGACTCCTGGCCCCTGTGGCCTCTGTGGACTCCTGGCCCCTGTGGACTCCTGGCCCCTGTGGCCTCCTGGCCTCGGTGGCCTCCTGGCCCCTGTGGCCTCCTGGCCTCTGTGGCCTCCTGGCCTCTGTGGACTCGTGTGGCCTCTGTGGCCTCCTGTGGCCTCTGGGCCTCTGGGCCTCTGTGGACTCCTGGCCTGGCCCCTGTGGACTCCTGGCCCGTGTGGACTCCTGGCCCGTGTGGACTCCTGGCCCCTGTGGACTCCTGGCCTCTGTGGACTCTTGGCCTCTGTGTCCTTCTGTCCCCTGTGGCTCTGTGCCTCTTGGCCCCTGTGGTCTCCTGGCCTCTGTGTCCTCCTGGCCTCTGTGGCCTCCGGGCCGCTTGCCTTCTGTGGCCTCCGGGCCTCTTGGCTTCTGTGACCTCCGGGCCTCTTGGCTTCTGTGGCCTCCGGGCCTCTTGGCTTCTGTGGCCTCTGGGCCTCCTGGCTTCTGTGGCCTCCTGGGTTCTGTGGTCTCTGGGCCTTTTTGGCTTCTGTGGCCTCTGGGCCTCTTGGCTTCTGTGGCCTCTGGGCTTCTGTGGCCTCTGGGCCTCCTGGCTTCTGTGGCCTCCAGTCCCCTGGCTTCTGTGGCCTCCTGGCTTCTGTGGTCTCTGGGCCTTTTTTGGCTTCTGTGGCCTCTGGGCCTCTTGGCTTCTGTGGCCTCTGGGCTTCTGTGGCTTCTGGGCCTCTTGGCTTCTGTGGCCTCTGGGCCTCTTGGCTTCTGTGGCCTCTGGGCCTCTGGGCTTCTGTGGCCTCTGGCCTCCTGGCTTCTGTGGCCTCCTGGCATCTGTGGCCTCTGGGCCTCCTGGCATCTGTGGCCTCTGGGCCTCCTGGCTTCTGTGGCCTCTGGGCCTCCTGGCTTCTGTGGCCTCTGTGCCTGTTGGCCTCTGTGCCTGTTGGCCTCGGTGCCTCTTGGCCTTTGTGCCTCTTGGCCTCTGTGCCTCTTGGCCTCTGTGCCACTTGGCCTCTGTGCCTCTTGGCTTCTGTGCCTCTTGGCCTCTGTGCCTCTTGGCCTCGGTGCCTCCGGGCTTCTGTGCTGCGGGGTCCCGGTCCTCTGTGTGGCCTATGTTCTGGTTTTCCGCCTCTGCCGCCCTGCGCCTCCCTGGCCTTGCGCCGGGCCTGGCGCCTCGGGCTTCATGCTTCGCTTCTGGTGTTCCTTGCTGCTCCCTTCTGGCCCTGCCGTCCCTGGTTCTCTCTCCTGGGTGCCGTGCTTGTTCGAGCGCCCCTAGGTTCTTCCGTCCCGGCCAGCCCTCCTGTCACGGAGTCCCTTCCTTCCCCCGCGTCGCGGAACTCCCCTTGCCGGTGTGTTTTTTGTCGGGGCGTTGCTGCCTTCCTGTCCTTGCTGCGCTGTAGGCCGCCAGTCCGCACCCAACCTTGTGGTCGGCTGTGGATGCTCTTCCTGCCCTCCCTTCCTACCTCCTCATCTGCTGTATTCCGTTGTCCTCTGTTCTGCCGTTCTCCTGTCGGGTAGGGTTATGGGTCTCTCGGTCGGTCCCCTCCGGGTGCCTGTTTCTGCCCGGGGCGCCCTGTTTGAATCCCGTTTTGCGGGTTCTGAGGGGGTGTGCGCTTCCTTCTGGCTGGGGGCCGCTGCCAGCCGGTCCGTATACCGGCTCTCCTCCCTGGGGTCTTGCTCTAGGGTTGGGCGCCCTGCCCTTTGCGCCCTTCGAGCACCTCTCTGTCGTGTGCTCTCCTCCCTTCCTTCCTTTCGCGTCCTTGATTGGGGGGGCGCTGTCCCCCCCCACCTGGGTCGCTCGGCGGCCCCTTAGCGGTTGGATGGGTCTTTTGTTTTTTGTCTTTCAGGGTTCCGGCTGTGCTCCTCTGGTGTCGTGCCGTCTCTTGCCCCGATGGCTGTGGGCTACTGTTTACCTCGCGTCTGTGGTGCAGCCTGTTCTCCTGTCCTCCTCGGTGACGGATCGTTCTCCTGGGAGGTGGCCTCCTCCTTGGTGGCTGTGGCGGATGTCTCCTCGACGGTTTTGTAAGCTTGTGGCCTGGTCTTCTCCTTCCACTTTTCCGGGCCCTGCCGGCTGGCCTTTGGTTCTTCCACTGACCTTCCATTTGGCAGCTTGGCTCTTCACGTGGTTATCCCGCCCTCAGTGTGTCTTCTCTCTAAGTCTCTCGTGGGTGCTGTCGTGACAAAAGGAAAAGACTATATTACGTACCGGTAATGGGATTTTCCTGAGTCGACGACAGCACCCTTTACACCCCTGCCCTTTCTTTGTTTGTTTTTTCTCACGCTTCGGATGTCCTGGGCTTCATCTGTGTTATTTACTAATTCTTTGGTGGTTCCTCTCCCGGTCTCTGCAACCAACTGATGAGGGAGGGGGACCGCCCCTTTTTATCTGTAGATTTCCTGTCCTGAAGGGGGCGGATCCCTCTCTCGTGGGTGCTGTCGTCGACTCAGGAAAATCCCATTACCGGTACGTAATATAGTCTTTCTCCGTTGCCCTCAGCCAGGTCTCCAATGGAGCCAAAGGAGAGACCTACAAAGTATTGTGACAGCTGAACCAAGCAGTGAACTCTGAAACCCCACCATGTAGGAAACCCCAAATAACCCCAGAGACTGCGGTATTAGATCAAGACTTTGTCCATTGTAATGAAAGAAAAATCATACATGGACGTGCCAGTTTTTAACTTCCAATGAAGTAGCTGGTGCCTACAAAAAAGTGGCAGACTGATCATGGTAATGTACATGGCTTGTAACCGATAGTTTTCATACTATTTTTTTTTCTCTTTACAAATTCTTGAGTCAGTTTATTTTTCCACTGCGATTAAATCTACAGAAAAACGGTGCTCTATATTTACATTAGCATTCTGAACCTGAAGATCAAACACACGGTACCTTATCCACAACCGTGCACGCTATCCATCATTAAATTACACGCCGTCCACATGCCAAGCTCCTTTGGTTTCTTTGGGTTGCAAATTTCAGGAAAGAAACTAGAAATTATGTTTTTTGGCACAAGGATATAAATGAGAAGGGATTGGCTTTCACATAGCACCTTTCATATAAACAATATCCAAAAAGAAGGTCCCTTGCCATGACAACCCACAGAAGCAACCGGAGAAATGAAATTCATATAGATTTCTGTTGAATTGTTTATTTATATGGCTGTCATAAGGTTTCCTTCACATCCATTATGAAATGGAAAAATGTCCACGGTGATGTTAGACAGGACACCTTTATGGAAACCTAAACATGTTAGGAGAGATTTACATATTTTATCACACTTTTCTCTAAATTTTCAACTTATGGAAAACTTTCTTTTGCTAAAATGTTACCAAAAAGTTATTAAATATGAGCAACTTAGACCTGAAGTTCATTTTTGAGCTTAGGAATGAACAAGTGGAATGTCACAATGAAAGGAGGCTGGTTTCACATGTTCATGAAATATGGACTGTGCTTGGGTCACAATTTGTGGTTTGGCCATCACTGTCCACGGGAATCTCAGCTTGGTAAAAATTAAAAAAAGACCAGTCCATATGTTTTTCCATACACATGTGCTGCCCCCATGTCAGCAGCCGGGCTGCTCGGATCCAGATCCGCGGTGGCTCGAGGGGTCTCCGGACCCGGGGGTCGTGCAGCCACTCAAATAAAGGGGGTATTTACAGGGGATAGTGTCTAAAGTTCGTGACGCCACCCGTGGTGTGTGGTAAGGTGGAGTACCACCCCTGCAGCTGGGAGTACCCGGGGGCGATGGAGTGGGCAGCCAGGTGTTGGACCCCTCCACGGGTAGGGGGAATGCCTCGAAACTCGGTGATGGTAAGGGAGTGCCGTTAAATGCAAGGGGGTTGGAAGGCAGCAAGCAGGGAACTCACAGGTGGTAGTTGTGGTGCTGGATGAGGCTGGTGCTGTTTTGAAAGGCCAGTAAACACACAGACTGTAATTAAACCAAAAGTCCTGGAATACCGCTGCCGCTGAGGAGCGGAGCCCGTCCAGGTGACCGTTCCCAATGATATTGCTTGGTGTGTTCCAGTCCAGTCCGACCTTCTGGGAGCATCTACTACTCAGCCCCTCACTCTGAGGGCTACTGCTTCACTGTCCTGGGAGCTCCAACTCCCCAGCCTGCTCTCCCCCTGAGAGCTACTTGAGAGCTACTACTCTCCTTGCTCCCCTGCCGACGACTGCCCAGTCACCTCCCTTCCCCAGTCTGCCTGACTCTAAGGTGCGTGGCCCTTTCTCCACTGGACCTACCCACTGGTGTGTGTGACTGGGATTTGCATGCTAGTGTTAGCAATACCATTGGGTGGCACCTGGAACCAAGGAGGAGATGGATACCGCACGGAAGGGAAAATTGTGCAATACCATGTGACGACCTGATAGTCCAGGGGCGTCACATTCCCCCCTTGGTTAAACGTAGCTCGTCCCCGAGCTACAGGACACATCAGGTTTTATTTAAAACTGCTCCTGTAAGGAGGAAAAAGAGATAACAGACTATAAACAGTTTCCATCCCTCACAGGGGAGGCACATTTTTCAAACGTTACAAAAAGACTCAGAGTCCACAGTCCCCAATGTCCCGGATCCCCTTTAACCTGCCACCCAAACAACCTGACCTGCTGTATACCTATTTGTGGGTCTGTGACCAGGTTAAGATCCTGGGTTTAAAGGGTGACTCTGGTACCAGTCCAGAGCAACCTGGTATCCATTGCCCCTTGAGTCGACCCTCACCAGGGCCTCCTGGTGCTGTCTACCAGCATTGTACTGTCAAAGGCCCTGTTGGTCTTTTCCCTGTAACAACTGGTGGAAAAAGTTTCAGCAAGGAGGGTGCAGTCTAATTATAGCAGAACTTTTCTGCCACCCCCCACCTGTGGATCCAGATGGTCTTCTCCAAGTAACACGGGAAGGTTCAACAAGGGTGACAGTCCATACAACCATTTTCAAACTTTTTATGAACTTGTAGGTTCCAGCTTCTCTTCTCTGTTGGGTCGAGCGGCTATCCCTATTCTGCGCCACTCCCGAGCAAACACTTTTGCACGTAACCGCATCAGCTGCCGCCAATACCTTTCCTTTTCATAGGCGCTGATGTCGGGCTGCGTCTCCACCACTGGTGCTGGTTGTAGCTGGACTTCTGTGGCCCTAACAGCCACTGGGACTCTGCATGGTGGCAGAACCGGCAGCTCTTCAGGCTCCACCTCCGCTACATCGGGTAGATGTACCAACTGCACCACAGCCGGGGTTGCAGAGTCCGGGTACTCCGCCTCTAAGGACGGACCCGGTAATGCGGCTGGGTCTGGTCTGGCCGGTGTCTTGGTGACCGCTGTTGTGACCGGGTCGAGGGACAGACCCGGGGGATCTGCAGCTGTATCTACATACACAGGGGCTGAAGGTTCCGCTGCCATGGTGGGAGTAGGCAGCTCGGCGTCCACTGAGGATGGGGTTGGTGGCGGTGGAGTGCTCACCGGGAGCGGGGGCGGTCCGAATCCCTCAGCCGCATCGGCCGGATTAGGGCAATCATCAAGGACTGTAACATCTCTTCACGTGGGATTTGGATCTCACGGGCTTGCATCGCCACCGCCAGGCTCCTCATCTCTTCCCTCCAGTGGTCCAGTATAAACAGGAACTGCGTCCGCATTCTCCTGCACAGCTGCTCCGTCTCATCCTCAATCCAGGAGCTACTACTCTCTCCTTGCTCCCCTGCCGAAGACTGCCCAGTCACCCCCCCCCCCCCCGTCTGCCTGACTCTAAGGTGGGGGGCGCTTTCTCCACTGGACCTACCCACTGGTGTGTGTGACTGGCACCTGGAACCAAGGAGGAGATGGATACTGCACGGAAGGGAAAATTGTGCAATACCCTGTGACGACTTGATAAGTCTTTGGCTTTGTGATCTGCTTTTGTTTCTATGGTAACGAATGTTACATCACATGAAAACATGAAAGCCTTGTGTGTTTAATATATGTTTACAAAATTTTGTGTTTGTTGCTTATCTCAACAGTGTTCTACGTACGGGGGAAAACAAAATGGTGGAGTGTAATGCAATATTCACAGCAACTGAGAGCAGAGGAGTGATAAAATTCTTGTTTCTGCAAGGAACGTCTGATAAGGATATTCATGGTGATATGTCGCAGACATTGGGGGATCAATGCCCTTCATATTCCACAGTTAAGAACTGGGTTGCCAAATTTAAAATGGGCCACTTCAGCGTCAATGATGAGGAACGTCCTGGACGACCGAGAGTGGTTGTTGTTCCGGAGATCGTCGATGCTGTGCACAACCTCATACTGGAGAATCAACAAATTTCAGCTAAGGCAATAGCAGACATCATAGGGATTTCCTGTGAACGTGTTTGTGTTATTATCCATGAATATTTGGACATGAGGAAACAAACTGCAAAGTAGGTCTCCAAATGTTTTACAACAGATCAGAGAAGCATGCGAGTGAAAACTTCCCGGTCCATATGTCAGCATTTCTGGACTGACAAGAAATTCCTGGATCAACTGGTCACTATGGATGAGACCTAAATTTATTTGTATGACCCTGAAAATAAGGAGAAGTCAAAAGAGTGGAGGCACAGTGGCTCTCCTTATCCAAAGAAGTTCAGTGTGCAAAAATCAGCCACTAAAGTGATGGCATCTGTGTTCTGGGATAAGGAGGGCGTGCTGCTAGTGGACTACCTTCAAAAGGGTTCCACCATCAATGCAAGGTATTCCATTTACCTTTTGGACCAATTGAAGGCAGCTCTGAAGGCCAAAAGGTGCAGCAAACTGTCCAAAGGAATCTTGTTCCTACAAGACATTGCCTCCACTTACACTGCACAAGCAAAACTGGCAGATCTGGGCTTCTAGCTGGATGACCTTATTCACCAGATCTATCTCCCTCCGACTATAATCTGTTTCCAAACCTGAAGAAACACCTCAAGGGTACCAAATTTCACACGATTTCTGATGCCATGGCTGCTACGGATGCCTGGGCTGAGGCACAACCAAAATACTTCTTTTTGCTAAGCTTACAGAACTTGGAATACTGATGTAAGAAGTATATTGACATCAGTGGAGAGTATGTGGAATAAATGTAAAGTTTCATCATCCTATCTCGTTCCTTTCTGGGTAAACCCAAAGACTAATCAGCAGCCCCTCGTAAAGCCATGGGAAAAAAAAACAAGAGGCAAGTACATGGCTTCAACATCTGTTCCAAATAGGGTAATCCTCAACTGGTACTTTGAATCACGGTTCTGATGAAAACATTATTGGCCAAAATCAGGTAATTAGAAGAATTATGTAAAAAATGATGGTTACAACCGCTGTTCTTACAGTGCTCATACACCTGAGATAGCAATGATTTATCTGGAAATACCTCCCCTGACAACTCCATACACATGAACGGAGCATTCATGTGGTTTTATAAGGAGAAAAGATGCTTTGGTTGCTGAACTGCCCAGAGTGGCAGCGGCACCCAGAGACTTGGTTTACTCCTGTGTCAGAGTCTACTTAATGGTCGCACCAACATCCACATGGCCTGAGTATGCTGCTATCCCCTGCGTCCTGCCTGTCGCATAGCCTGCACCACGTTTCCCTATACCTCCACTATCCAGAGTCCCGGAGCCCCCACTACTCGTGGAGGGAATGTCTTCTGGCTGCCCCACTGCATCTCCCTCGGGTACTCTCATCGGCAGCGGCGGTACTCCCCTTACCGTGAACCACGGGTGGCGCCACAAACCCTTATCCCCTGTAAATAGCCCTCCCATTATTTTCGAGTGGCCGCAAGCCCCCGGGTTCGGAGACCCTCGAGCCACAGCAACCCCGGATCCTAGCAGTCAGACTGCTGCCGGGGCAGTACAGATGCACACCAGAAGCGTGTTGATGCATACGCTGCTATAGAGTTTTCCGCGTAAATAATTGATGTCCTGTGTATAAGAATTTTTCAAGCAACAAAGAAGTTGTTCATTTGAGCTGGACCATCTTGTCTCACTCATCAGTAACTAAGCCATAGCGGAGCCTATGTCCGAGCTCTGAACAAAAGGTGGACAACAGTAATGGTGAGCTGGATTTTACTTTATATATGACATGCTTAATACCTGTCTTAGCAGAATAAGGGTATATGCATATGATGTCTCTCAGGTGGTTACACTCTTTTAACCTCATGAAAAAGTGCTAAATAAGTGCTAAAAAGAATGAACATAGTACAATGCAGTGTAAGAAATTACTTAATTTTTATATGTTCAGTTTTTGGAGCTTCTTAAAACCACTTCATGTTTTCAAAGCCGCAAAGTGGTTACAAAAAGTGACCAGACCATTTTTCAAACGGCTTTACTCAATATTTTATACATACAAGGGAAAAAAACAGAACAGATGGTAAAATGGACGACTGAGTCTTCCTGAAAAGTCTTCCTGTTCCAACACTCGCCAATGTTTTAAAGTCATCCTGTGCACAGACCCCATTGGTTCAGTATGTCTTGACAAAAACAAGAGTTCCATATGAGTGCAGGCTTTCCTAAATCATCCCAGCTATATGTTTATCGAGAATGTCTTGAAGATTTCCATTGATGGAGAGCTCTCCACCTCCCGTGGTTGCCTGTTCCACTCTGTCACTGCCCTCATTGTCAGAAAGTTTTTCCTAATGTCTAATTTACATCTCCTTCCTTTAAGTTTCATCCCATTGCTTCTTGTACTTCCTTTTGCTAATGAGAGTAGGTAGTTCCCTCCGCACTGTGACCACCTTTCAGATATTTGTAGACCGCGATTATGTCTCCTGTCAGCCTTCTCTTTTCCAAACTAAACATACCTAGTTCTTTTAGCCGTTCTTCATATGACATGGTTTGCAGACCTTCTACCATCATGGTTGCTCTTCTCTGGACTTGCTCCAATATATTGAAGAGCAACCAAAATTTCCTCATTTATGCAATATATCACAATGCTGGAGAATGCAGATCCCCTGCGTCATAACTAAGCCCATTAAACCTTAGGGATGTTCTACCACTAACTCTCTAATAAGATGGGCTAGATTAATGGATAGAGCGCAACACCAGCTTTAAGATTTGGATTCCACAGGGGGTTGGACCCGATGGCCCTTGAGATCCCTTCCAAGTCTATCATTCTGTGATTCTATGATTTATAAGACACAATAGGTTTTGTAGTTTTGTTAAAGTAGCCGTTCATACAATGAACATGAAGGAAAACAATGGGAAGGTGTTCTTATAATAGAGCCCTTTCTTTGTTTCCCAGAAGTTTTGTTTCTTTTAGAATTTCAAACCACAAAAATCATTAGAGATGTAATTTGACTGTTGCCAATAAATCTCCTCCGGTGCATTCCTGTGGATTGTCAAGAATGAGCGCAGAGTTAATACTTCAGTTAAGCAAAATGTGTCAAAAATGTTGTGGAGCCGAGGGAGAAGAACCGTCAGCGGGAATATTTATTTTAATCAAAGTCATTTCATTTTTAATTTGCTCCAAGGAGCACAAAAATAATTTGTAGCATCCCCTTGGTACAGCTGGCAGCTGAAAGGTACAAATATACTTCTAGACAATAGGACAAGCTATTTCATGTCGGAAAAATGGATGAGTTACAGTTTCCAGAAGTTTGTTTTACAAATTCATGAAAAAATAAATATGTAGGAGATTTCAGGAAACTCAAACCACTGTAGACAGAATCCAATAATCAGTTTATTCTTTTTGTGCATTCACACTACTGACCAGGGGTACACTAAAGGGAAACAAAACGAGAATATTAAAAGGTGGTAATTATTTTAATTATTTTACATTTAACACCATTCTAAAGATTTAGTATAAGGTCAAAAGAAACCTTAGGGTAATTCCTAAAAAAAAAAAAAAAAAATTATCCAGGTTATTCCTAAAAAATTAAAAATGATCCCCTATCCCAGCAGACAGCGCAGCAGCAATCCCAAGACCAGGGGGTTTAGAAACTTAAAATAGGGCTCTGCACCCCAGTCTAGAATGGAGTGAAGGTACACATGCACAGCTTCCACTACATTTATTATCCAAGGGACTGCAGAGTGCAGTGTTTGACTAGTCCCATAAATAATAATGGAGAATAGAATGCACATGCGCACCACCATTTCATTTTAGACTGGGGTGCAGAGCCCAGTTTTTGGAGTTCAAAAGCCCTGAAATCTGAACTGCTGGGGGTCTCAGCGATTAAACCCACAGCAACCAATAAGTTATTCCGTAACTGTGAATAGGGGATAACTTTTTTTTTGTGGGGGGGAAACTACCTTTAAAGGGAACCAATTACCACAATTTTCGTATATAACCTCAAGCCAGTGCTATACTGGCAATATCAGGCTGATTCTATACATACCTTTAGTGGTCAGCTCGGATGTTTAGGTTTTGAAATACAAGAAAGTAAAGATAATAAAATCATCAGCTTTTTGAGTGACAGCAGCTGAGGATCAGTTAATATCTGGGGGGGTATTCATACATATCCCCTCCCCCTGTTAGAATTAACATATTATACAATCGATTTATTTTTTTCACTAGCAGGACCTGTGCTGAGGTCATACCCATGTGACCATAAGGGGCAGGGCCTCAGCCAACAGAAAAATGTTGCTTCCTGGTATCAGCTTTGTTGGCTGAGGCCCCGCCCCTTCTGGTGACATGGCTATGACCTCACACAGGTCCTGCTAGTGAAAAATTAAATCGATTGTATAATACTTATGCTAATTCTAACAGGGGAAGGGGATAAGTATGAATACCCCCCCCCCATATTATCTGCTCCTCAGCTGCTGTCACTCAAGAAGCTGGTGATTTTCTGCACTTTATTTTCTTGGATTTCAAAACCTAAACATCCGAGCTGACCACTAAAGGTAGTATATATAGAATCAGAATGAGAGTGCCAGTATAGCACTGGCTTTAGATTATATACGAAAATCTGATGATTGGTGTGCTTTAAGTTTCTGAGAGAGCAATTGAGGCAACTTCCTGTCAGCCAAATAAGCCCTCATGAGGTTGTTGTTTTTTTTTTGTTTTTTTTTAACAACAGTCACCCAAGGGCTGTTGAATTCAGGTTAGGAGACCAGAGGATAGTCTGTATGTTGCAGTCCATGCTTGGACCAATAAACATAGATATATGAGTCTAGCCTTAACACTGGAAGTCCCAGAAATTTCGAGCTCTGAAGTCCCGAAAGAGGATCAAATGACCCAATACAATAAACTGAATAGAAGTAACTAGAAACTAAATGGCTAAACTCAATGGAAAACAACAACCTCCTGTGATGCAACAGTAATAGCCTTAATTACAGAACAAAAGACGGTGCTTATAGGATGTTAGCTAAAATCCTTCAGGTCATTCGACCCGTCTCTGGGTTCCAAAGTTAGAAATGTTAAATGACCCCTCTCTGGGACTTCTAGTGTTAAAGGGTTATTCCCATCTCCGAGATCCTATCTCAGAATGTAGTAGGTATAATAATAATATTAGCAAATATCTTCAATTATTAATGTAGTATAGTTCTTCCGATTCACTATGTAATTACCTCATATTCAGGGAATTACAGGATCTTAGGTATCCATAGTCATGACCATGCATATAGTCACAGCCAGTAAGTTGCTAGTGGTCATAACCATGGATACCTAAGGTCCTGTAATTCCCTAAACATGAGGTAAGCAACAGTGAATCAGAAGAACTATACTACATTTCTAATTGGAGGTATTGCTAAATATTGGGATAGGATCTTGTAAATGGGAATACCCCTTTAACTGCAATGAAATGCAAAAAAATAGATTTTTAAACAAATGCATGTAGCAGTTTTATTGTACACCCCAAGACACATAACCTTTAGCTATTTTTGCTCGAAACACTGAAAAAAAACCCCTTTATTTTCAATCTCTAGTTTGTTTCTGCTGGTATGTGCCCTGTCGGACTGTATTAGATCTGTCTTCAAATGATTTGACAGATTTTATTTCCTTTAGAAACTCAACAATAAAAATGTCCGCCCACAGAATACTATTTAGATGACTATGATTACAGTTTATTAACATATTTTGAGTTTGGCTTTTCTTTTGCTGTATTCCTGGAAGTACTTTTCATTAGACATCTTGGTCACTCCTTGAATTTAAAGACATTTTTTTTTTTTTTTTAAAACAAACTTGATTTAGGCAACTTCTATGTAAGCCAATATACTGCCACATCGGTCCAAAATGAAGTGTAGCTTTTTCTTTTCCTTTCAAAAAAATTCACACCACCAGAATATGCCACAGGTTGAATAAATCAGTGAGCTGAAGTTAGGACATTTGTGGTACCGTTAGACTGCCCGTAAGTCAAAATGTAGGTGTACCCATAAAGTTAAGATTATGACATACAGATAACTGTGTAATGGTCAGTCTTGTGTTCAGTATCTGCAAGAAAGTCAAAAGCAACGTGTAGGGCAAGAGATTTATGTATACACACATAGTAAAACTACACTTCGTAAAAAATAGGGTAAGACATGCAATAAAAATGCCTAAAGCATATATCTATGTGTGTGTATTATATTATACATACAGTATATATACATACATACATACACCCACACAGTATATGTATATGTATACAGTTGAAGCCTGAAGTTTACATACACGATCTATACGGACACATCTGCAGCGTTTTCTCATTCTGACATGAAATCAGAATAAACCTTTACCGTTTTAGGTCAATTAGGAACCAAAATTATTTAAATTTGCCAGATGTCAGAATAATGAGAGAGAAAATGTTTTAAGGCATTTTTATTACTTTCTGCAAATTCAAAAATTTACATACATGTTATCAGTATTTGGTACTATTGCCCTTTAACTATATGACTTGGGTCAAATGTTTTGGATCTCCTTCCACGAGCTTCTCACAATAGTTGGTAGGAATTTGGGCCCATTCCTCCTGACAGAACTGGTGTAACTGAGCCATGTTTGTAGGTCGCCTTTCCAGCTTTGACCAAAAATTTTCAATAGGATGGAGATCAGGACTTTGTGATGGCTACTCCAAAATATTGACCTTGTTATCCTTAAACTACTTTGTAACCAGTTTGGCGGTATGTTTTGGATCATTGCCCATATGTAAGATCAATTTCAGACCAAGTTTTAGTTCCTGGCTGATGTCTTGAGATGTTGCTTCAGTATTGCCCCATAATCTTCTTTACTCATGATACAATCTATTTTGAGAAGTGAAACAGTCCCTCCTGCAGAAAAACAACCCCACAACATGATGCTCTACCCCAGTTGGGATGGTGTCCTTAGGCTTCAAAGCTTCTTCCTTTTTCATCCAAATGTAACGATGGTCATTATGGTCAAACAGTTCAATTTTAGTTTCGTCAGACCACAGTACATGTCTCCAAAAATTGTGGTCTTTGTTCCTGTGTGCATTTGCAAACATATATCTGTCTTTTTTGTGTTTCTTTTGGAGTAATGGCTTCCTCCTGGCAGAGTGGCCTTTCAGCTCATGCTGATACAGTACTCGTTTCACTGTGGAAAATGACAAAATCTTACCAGCTTCCACCAGCATCTTCACAAGCTCTTTTGCTTTTGTTCTTGAGTTGATATGCACATGTCTGACCAAAGCACGTTCATCTCTGGTACACAGAACCTGTCTCCTTATTGAGTGATATGCTGGCTGGACATTCCCAACTTGATTGTACTTGCTTATAATTGTATGTACAGATAAACAAGGCACCTTCAAGTATCTGGAAATTGCACCAAGGATAGACCAGACTTGTGCAAGTGCACAATTCTCTTCCTGAGATCTTGGCTGATTTCATTTGACTTTCCCATGATGCTACACAAAGCCGCAGTGTGTTTCAGGTGTGCCTTAAAGTATACCCACAGGTGTGTCGCTAATTAACTCAGATGTTGCCAATAAACCTATCAGAAGCTTCCATATTACATCATATGGGCTGTCCCATGTTGTTTAAAGGCATAGTATTCAGAGTATGTAAACTTTTGACTTTGCAGAAAGTAATAAAAATTCTCTCTCATTCTGGCATTTCGCAAATATAAATAATTTTGGTTCCTAACTGACCTAAAACATAGTTTATTCTGATTTCATGTCAGACAGTGAGAAATGCATGCATATGTGTCTTTTTAGATAGTGTATGTAAACGTCTGGTTTCAGCTGTACATATATACAAACATACATATATACATACATACATATATACATATACACGTATATTTATACTGTATATCTTAAGGGAAGCACCATTTACAGACAGAATGATGAACATAAAAATTGTAGATACAATGTAAAGAAATGGATGCCTCATGAGCTGTAAAGAAGAAATACGGTTGGTTTAACATCTCCGGTATTTTGCCGGAAACCGGATCCGGCACAAATGCAGTACAGTTACATTCATTTACAATGGAAGCGCGACACCATGTGGACACTTGTGGTTGTGTATGAAGCATGTGTCCGCATGGTGTTGCGCTTCCATTGTAAATGAATGTAACTGTACTGCATTTGTGCCGGATCTAGCTTCCGGCAAAATACTGGAGATGTGAAACCAGCCTAAGATATCAAATAGACAGAGGTTTAAATGGCCATGGTCAAGAGGAATATATACAGTACATAAATCACACCTACAAAAAAAATACACCAGACATGCATTTTACTAATGCTTCTTCTGGCCCCCCTATTTCAACAGTGACCTTTAGACAATGCCTGACTTGACTTATCTGGATATTTGGTGAAAGTTTTTAAGCAGTGTGGAGCATCGATAGAGTTTACAGATTCCTAATAATAATTATACTTGGTGCCATACCCTTGCCATTTTATTAAATATTTCAACTGGTTTCTGAATATCCTGGAGTCCAGGATATATTCAGCAGTATAATATTCTTGTCCATCTTTCCAAAAGGATCACCAGGGGGTGAGGAAGAGGACGGCCTGTAAAAGGATTTGGAACAAAACAATTCAGTAGGGAATTGTGGAATACTTGATATATTCTCACTGTCCTGAGAAGTTAAAGACGAAAAGTTACTGACTGAGCAAACTTGTCCAATGTTCTTAAAAAGGACCAATAAAACTTTGGCCCAGTTTTGGGAAAGGTACATGAAGTTTCAAATTCTTGGTGGAATGCCACACTTCATCTTGAACTTGAAGACTTGGAGAAGGTCTGCAAGAGTTATCTGCAACTTCCTTATATTTCTCCTGGGCATTTCTTAATATGTATTTTAGCATTTCCAAATTCTCCTGGAGTGAATATTTTTTTTGTCAACCTCAGAAATTGAGGTTTCTTTGGGAAAATTAGGAAGAATTATTGGATAGTAAGTCAAATTTGCAAATAATAGTGTCTGTTTAGTTGAAGCATTATGAGAATTATTGTATGAAAACTCTGCCATAGGAAGCAAGTCAACCCAGTCATCCTGAAAATGGCTAATCTAGTACCGGAGGTATTTCACTGAGGTTTGGGCGTTCCCTTTATTAGACTGGGGATGAAAGGCAGAGTATAAGCTGACATCAATGGGGAACGCTTTACAAAAATTATGCCAGAATCTTGCTGTAAACTGTATTCCATAATCAGAAACAAATCGTTCACTCCATGAAGAGAAAATATTCTGAATTATAAGATCAGCAGTCTCTATAGCAGAAGGTAGTCCTGGTAATGGAACAAGGTGCACTGAATTAGTGAGCTCATCAACCACTACTTAAGGTACTGTCACACTAAGACGCTCCAGCGATCCCACCAACGATTTGACCTGGCAGGGATCGCTGGAGCGTCGCTACATGGTCGCTGGTGAGCTGTCAAACAGGCAGATCTCCACAGCATCCAGAGATCAGCCACCAGCGATCCATGTAACGACGCTGTGCTTCGTAGCCATGGTACACATCGGGTTACTAAGCAAAGCGCTTTGCTTATAGTTACCCGATGTGCACCTTGGCTACGTGTGCAGGGAGCAGGCTTCTAGAAGCTGCGGACGCAGGTAACCAAGGTAAATATCGGGTAACCAACCAAAGCACTTTGCTTGGTTACCCGATGTGTACCTTGGTTACCAGTGTCCGCAGAAGCCGGCTTCCCTGCACATTCAGATCGTTGCTCTCCCGCTGTGAAGCACACATCGCTGTGTTTGACAGCGAGAGAGCAACAACCAAAAAATGGTCCAGGACATTCAGCAACGACCGGTGACCTCACAGCAGGGGCCAGGTCGTTGCTGGATGTCACACACAGCGACATCGCTAGCAAGATCGCTGTTGCGTCACAAAAGCCGTGACTCAGCAGCGATGTCGCTAGCGATGTCGCTTAGTGAAATGTGGCCTTTACATTGGAACTTTACACTTGGAAACTGGTAAATCAACAATTAAGTTCAGTTCATAGATAAAGAACACAGAATTGCCAGAGGTTGCAGTAGTCATATTGGTGATGTGTGGGGAGTTTTTATACATGGCACAGGTGCTACAAGAAGAAACATTCCTTTACATCTTTTTGACAATTGAGCCTCCAAAAGAAACGGGGCAGGAAATCTTATTTTCTAAATTCCCTTGTGACCATGCTTTCCTTTTATCTTCATTAAGTCCTTGTTATGAATTACCCCCCAAGAGTTGGACTTTATTCTAAAAGAATCTTTACAGAATAATCTAGCTAAAGCGTCAATCTTACCATTACCGAAACCATCTCTGTAAGAGCTTCTAAAGTTGAATGGTTTTAAGTAAAAGACTAGACTATCGAGTTTTGGTTGGAGAAAAACACTTGTTAAGCCTGACAGTTTCAAGGTTTATAATGACCAGATATAACTAAACTTTGTTGAACTGCTCCTTCTAAATCATCCTTTCCATGAAAACAGCAGTGATGGCTAGAAGCTCCTTGCTTCACGCATAGTTACAGATGGGTGAACACGCAGGATGAGATGAGCAGACCCATTGAAGTTCGGGTCAGGGTGTTCAGTTGGACTTTAGATAAAGTTCAGTTTGGGACCCAGACTTGACCTGAATCCCAATGGAAGTCACTAATTGGGCAGTTTGGGTCTCCAGCCTACTTGCAGCCAGCCATAAACAGAGCACTTCCGGGGGAGGTCAGTAGGAGTTTATAAATTTATTGGGGGGGGGTGCACACAATCTCATAGCGCTGTTGTTACCCCCAATGTTAATCATTCAAACACTACAAGTGGGTCACACTGGGTAGAACACCGAATGTATCCGAGAATAGTGATGTTCGCTCAAGGAGTTTGCATATGTTAAGCATCCGAACTCGAACACTGATTTTTAAGTAAAGTCTGAACATCGAACCTCAGGATTCACTCATCTCTATCCGCAGATGTTTGCGTTCGTCAGGTCTGGCCAGACTTTAAAAAAAAAAAAAAAAAAAGTCCAGTTTGGGACCAGTCTTGAACGCAAACTTCATCATAAACCCCGAACCCCTTATAAGACTATGGAGACCCATACTGCGTGCTATAAAATGGTGTTAGTAAGGGCAAGGGGGCTGCAAAAGGAAGCAAAATGGGAATTAAAGCAAGTCTCCACGCAGCTGTCACACTGCTTCTGGGACCGCTCATTAAATTTAAATCTCATCAAAATTCACTTTTGTTCATGCCTACCCTCTGTGATTGGTTGCAGTCAGACTGCCGGCATGCTGGCATCTGTGTTTGCTTGCCCTCACGCTAGCTGTCTGGATTCCAAGAGTGGAGTGTAAAAATAAATAAACTGTGGAAACAAATGGCATAGGGTTCTCCCGATTTTGATACTAAGCACAGATAAAGCAGACAACTAGAAGCTGAAGTCCACAGCTGTGCATCAAAATATGCAACCTGTGTGTCTTTTTTTATAAATAAAAAAAAATGGCATAGGGTCTCCCCAATTGTCATACCCAGCCAAGATAAAGCAGACAGGTGGGAGCTGATATTCTCAGGCTGGGGAGGCCCATGGCTATTGGGTCTTCCTCAGCCTAAAAAAAGCAGCCCATTGCCACCCCAGAATTGGCGCATCCATTAGATGCATCAGTCCTGGAGCTTACCCAGCTCATCCAGATTGCCCTGGTGTGGTGACAATTGGGGTAATATAAGATGTTAATGACAGCTGTGATTTGTCAAAAAAATCACAGCTGTCATCAAGCCCAAAGTTAGTAATGGGTAGGGGTCTACGAGACGCCCCCACTACTAATAGTATAAGTAAAAAGAAATAGACAAAAAACACTGAGAAAAATCCTTTAATAAAAACATCCTCTCTTTCTCCAATTTATTTACCTGCAAAACACACCTGCAGGTTTGACATTATACACACCACAACGTCCCAAGATGGGATGCTACATTTGAGGTTGCAATGCACGAGCACATTAAAAAATGTGGCCGAGCACTGCAGCATCAGGAACATGCTGACGGAGCCGCGGCTGTGAGTCATAACATCCATGAGTTTACCTGAGGTCATAGTAATAGCCAGTCTCTCTCCCATTAGCCATAATTAAGTAAAAAGCAGGAAACCTCAATTGCAATTTATTACACAAAATGGGCTCTTGATGGGATTATTAATACCAATTAATTCAGGAGTTAGTATCATACGTATAATTGATGGCATCCAAGAGTCAGCAGAGCATGAATGAGACATCGCAAATTGTACGTAATGTCCTCAGGGGTAGTGCTTTGGAACGATAGCGGTATGGTAATTTCTGTGATAAGTCAAAACAACCTCAGGAAGACTGTTTGCAGGAGAAAGACAGAAGGCTAGATGCAATACTCAAGCAATGCCTAATAGTACCAAGTGTTCTGAAGGAGCCCAAAACAAAAATCAAGATGTCCAATGTGAGTCCTATGAAAGACAACTGAAGGGCAAATTCAGATGCAAAACAGCAGCCTTAAGTAGAAAAAAAATTAAAATGCTGCAAATTTCTCAAGGTGTACAACAGCAGCCACTAGTGGTCAATCAGCAGAAGAACAGCAGAATCCTGACAATCATGCTAGTACATAAACTTAAGAAAAAAAGGTAAGAAATAGCTTTTAGTTTACAGGATCATAATCCTTCTGGCAGATCCGTTATAATCTGCTTTCATTTTTCTTTGCAGTTATAAAGGCACTGGATATCTCACATAACACAAGTGTGAACAAAGTTTGACAATTCTTGAAATTGATTAAGTCCATATCAATAACATTTTGTTTCCTTGTCAGTCTCCATCTAATCTGGTGCAATGAGCAAAATTGGCAATACGTTAAGCATGTGATCAATGGGCTCAGACTGGATTAAAAAAAAAAAAATTTAACGTAGTGATGCGCAGCCTCCTCTTTGTGAGCTGACCTCAGCTAAGAATCAACTGAGCGGGTATCTCCTGTAATTTCTGGCCAGAAACAGAAAACCTGGGACTGGGTAAGTTTTGGTACGGGAACTGCGGAGGATCTGTTAAGGTTTTTATTGTTTTTGGGTTTTTTTTTTAAGTTGACAACCCCTTTAATATTCATCATTTCATTGTAAATTTACTTTACATGTAAAACTATTTACCATGCTGAAAGTCACTACTGATTTTCTCAACCTGTGGCAGGATCAGCTTTTTTCTCCACCTATAGTGCTTAAAGGGGTGGTTCACTACTCTGCAATAGTGACCACATCTCGGTAAAACTGATAGGAAAGGCTTTTTCTAAATACCTTGATCAGCCGATTCAGCCTCTGAGCGGCGCTATTGCGCTCCGCACTTCGCCATCGAGTGACCCCCGCCCCCACGCACCTCTGGGATCTCATGATGTCAGGCCAACCTCCAGCTGAACTGACATCTCCACTGCCGTCCCCAGTCTTCCTGAGTTACTGGGCTGTGAGCAGCATTTCACCACTCATCACAGCCCAGCATCACAACCAAGCATCTCCCTGCTCTCTCCTTCACTGCAGAGCTCCACAAGCAGGAGAGATGCTGGGCTGTGATGAGCGAGGAAATGTGGCCCACAGTCCAGTCACTCAGGAAGACTGGACTGGCCTCGGTGATGTCAGGTTAACTGGACGTTGTTGAGACATCACCGGATCCCAGAGGTTACGGAGCCCGGGGGTCACGCGATAGGGAAGAGCAGACCGCAATAGCGCCACGCAGAGGCTGACTCGGCTGATCAAGGTATTGAGAAAACCCCTTTCCTATCAGTTTTACAGAGATGTGGCCATTATTGCAGAGTAGTGAACCACCTCTTTAATACTGTATGAGCTGTAACTTAAATGTCAATGGTGTCTCCTCACTGTCAGGCTGTCACTGAAGTCCGAGAAAGGTTTACTATCCTTCCAATGGGTGGATTGCAGGGGTTGTCTACTACTAGGAAAAACTCTTACGATTCCATGTGTCCCCCTGGTAAAATAGAAAAAAGCTTATACTCACCTCTGAGCTGGCGTGGTTCCAGCAGTGCTGCGGCTCACATTCCCGGGGCTCACGTAACATTGTGCCATCATGCAAGCATCGCATCCAATCAGCATTGGCTTCTCTCTCCTAGCCTTTGGACCAAACGAGTTTATCAACAGGAAGTGAGCGCTGCCGCTTATGCTCACTTCCTTTTGGTTGCTCCGCTAAGGTCTTGTGGGCACTTAGTTGAGATTTTCTGTCTTTCTTTTGGGCCACAATAAACTTTGAAGCGGTAATGTGGTCTTTTCATAATTCAGACTTTTATTTTAATTATTTTAGTGGGGGAAAAAGCAATGCACTTTAAATTAGAAGCCTTTATTGCAGAGTAACCAGATTTCCTTTGCTACAAACTACGCATTTATCAAGATACAGAAAATGATGGAATCTTTGTTTTCTGGAGTTATATTTCTCCAGATATAAATGTGCAATGTTTTCAAAGTTAACATTAATTTCATGTAGCATTAGGGAATGGAATCAGTCAAAAGAAGTCAGACTCTGAGCATGTTACAGGAGATTGTCTTGACATAATTCCCCCCCAGGGAGCGCACTTGTCTGCATAATGAATGCTGATGCACAGGCGGTCAGAGGTCCCATCGTGTTATTTCTGCCCGTGTAATGGAAGTGTTCACTTAGGGATTAAGGAATTCATTCTTATGTTAATGTTTCAATGCGGTTATTTAATGCTATATACTGCACATAAGGACTGATCAGCCATAATATTAAAACCTCTGACAGGTGAAGTGAATAACACTGGTGATTTCTTTCCATTGCACCTGTCAAGAAAATATAAAAAGAAAAACAGTTTTTGAAGTTGATGTATGGATACTTGAAGAAATGTAGCAAGGGTGAAGATCTGAGTGGCCTTGACCAGGTCCAAATTGTGATGGCTGGAAGACTTGCAAGAGGGTCAGTTTTCCAAACGTTTCAGAAACTTGACTATCAAATCCTGAGCACATTGCACACTTCAATTACACAAGTGTTCCCCAACTCCAGTCCTCAAGAGCTGCCAGCAGTGCATGTTTTCAGGATTTCCTTAGTATTCCCAGGTGATAATTCTATGACTTGTGCAATATAAGGAAAACCTGAAAACATGCTCTGTTGGTGTCTCTTGAGGACTAGAGTTGGGGGAACACTGTTAGACCATGTCTGACCTTTATCACGCCAATAAAGCTCCTGACTTTGCTTGAAGTGGTCTGTGAGTACTCACACTGAATAAGAAGAATGCTAGAAGTGATCACTTATCTAGGGCGCATTGTAATGCTTCCTTTGCAGTAATGCGTGCTAGCCAACTCCAAAACCGCTCCACGTCATTGCTAAACTATCTCCCTTCATCTACACAAACATACTCTCCTCCAGCACACGACAACACAGATCAATGTAGGGGATTTCTATCACCTGTTGCTTTTTTCTGTAAGAGATGTCTTCTCTGCAGCCATACATCTTCATTCAGTCAATGTCCAAATCAGAAGAGGGAAAACAATCACATTCCCAAACTCCATTGATAGGAGCCACCCATCCTACCATCACTGGCACTTTACAGAGTTGAAAACCTGCAAATTTAGTCATGTGAGGACATGTTATGCACAGAATACCAGTAGTCAGAGTCCTCGCCTATCTTCCTGGTTCTGACAGTAATAATAGCCAATAACTTAAAGATGATATCACTATTTGCTAGTGATGAGCAAGCACTACCACGCTCGGGTGCTCGGTACTCGTAACGAGCATTTGGAAACTCAGATGGGCTGAACTTCTGTTCAGAATATAATGGAAGTCATATCAAGCATTTTTCAGGAATATTTTCCAGGAATATTTTCCAGAAAAATTCTTGAGTTCCTCATTGACTTCCATTATACTTGATACACAAGTTGAGCAAGTCTGTGTCCAAATACTCATTACGAGTACCGAGCAGCTGAGTGTAGTAGTGCTCACTCATCACTACTTATTACGCAGAACAAATCACACAGTGGGCATGTAACTTTAGAGATTTAGCTAGGGTTGTGTACCTGCAGCTGAAGAGTAGCTGCAAACACAATTTTTGAAGACTAGGAATTTGGGAACTCCCTTTAAAAAGCCTCTCTTACTTGGGAGATTGGATCATCTAAACATTGCATCAAATGAAACACGGGGGCCCCGAACTTGAGGGATGGAAGAAGGCATGCCCCATCCCCATATAGGCGGAGCTGCCTGAACCTGGCATGAAAACAAAAAGTTTGCTACTTTTCAAGTGTTTTACGACCGTTTTCTGGTGTAAACAATTGAATGAATCCTTATTTTTATAAGGCTGACAGATTGTCTCTCTCATACGGTCATTTATAGTTGGTGGTTCAGCATCATCCAGATATGGGAAGGACAAAAACGTTAAGATTTTCCATTTCACGGATCTTGGCTGGAGAAGGGATCCCCAAAATCTGATCCAAAACATGCCTGAGAAAGAAAATTTCCTGATTGAACTTTAATACTGCCCAAATGTGAGCTCTCACTCTCAAAAATGCTCTGGACGTTATTCTGGTTAGGGTAGGATTCCACTTGCGAGAGACTCGAGCATATAGCGCATCACATCGCATCTCCCAGGACGGCCTGGCTCTTTGCCGACGGGAGCATCTCAGCTACAAATAAATAGATGCAGCTGACCCGCTCCTGTTGGGAGAGAGGCAGGCCATCCCGGGAGATGCAATGCGAGATTCGCGTGAGTCTCTCGCAAGTGGATTCCTACCCTTATGCCTAGACTGAACCAATTTTTAAAGTTTTGACCCTGAGGATTGAATGAAAGATTATGTCTACAGTAGAGTTGAGCGCGGTTCGTGGTTATCCAGTTCTAGGCTCGAGTGATTTTGGGGCCTGTTCTAGATCTAACTAGAACTCGAGCTTTTTGCAAAAGCTCGATAGTTCTAGAAACGTTCGAGAACGGTTCTAGCAGCAAAAAAACAGCTAATTCCTAGCTGGCTTTCCGCTGTAATAGTGTAAGTCACTCTGTGACTCACACTATTATGACATTTCAGTGTATAGTGTGCGTGAACAGCGCCTTCAGATCATTCCTGTTTGTATAATGGCGATCGCCATTTTTTTTTTTTTTTCCTTGTCTTCCTTCCCTAAGCGCGCGCGTCTTGTAGGGCGGGCCAGCATGTCAGCCAATCCCAGACACACACACAGCTAAGTGGACTTTTAGCCAGAGAAGCAACGGCATGTGTGATAGGATGTCCATGTCACATGTCCCTGCATTATAAAACCGGACATTTTCCTCCAGCACGCCATTATCTCTTCTGCGTCCTTGGTGTCAGACATCACTGGCGCAGCTCCGTCATGACTGAGTCCTATCGCCGATACTGCTGTATACACAGCGCTGTACAGCTTAGGGAGAGCACTTTCTATAAGTCCTTTTAAGGGCTCATACGGGCAGGGTCAGAGCCATAGGTGACAGGTCCTGAAAACAGAGTAGGTCAGGGATTTCGTTGCTGCATTTCCCCATTAGGAGGTGTGAGGTAGCGTGGTCGGCTGCGCAGCAGAAGACACGGGATCCAGGCATTAAGGTTCACAGCACACGGTTTAATGTCCAAACAAAAGTCCACAACAATATACATGTGCCTCTCCAGCAGAGAACTCAGGGAGTTCTGTTCACTCCCTCACACCCGGCACACCTGCCCTTGTTCCTGTTTCCATTTAACCCTTCCTTCAGCCTGTAGGGAAACAGCATTAACCCTAGAGTGGATTTACTTTCTATCATGGAGTGAGCACAACCGGGGCGAGACATACCGGCCGTCATAGATAACCCCGGTCACAGTCTCACATACCCCCCCCTCAGTTCAAGCGTGCGGGGTTGAACTCCCGCCATCAAACACGGGCCGTGGGACAAGGCATCGGCGTTGCCCTGCAACCCACCGGCCCTATGTTCAACCGTAAACCGGAAGTTCTGCAGAGAAAGGAACCACCGGGTAACCCGGGCATTCCGTTCCTTGGCGGACCTCATCCAGACCAGTGGAGAGTGATCCGTCACCAAGCGAAACTGCCGTCCCAGCAGGTAATAGCGTAGGGACTCCAAGGCCCACTTGATCGCCAGGCACTCCTTCTCCACTACGCTATAATTCCGCTCGGGAGGGGTGAGCTTCCTACTTAAGAAGGTGACGGGGTGTTCCTCCCCCTGAACCACCTGAGACAACACTGCCCCCAGGCCGACCTCTGAGGCGTCAGTCTGTACTATGAACTCCTTCCGGAAATCAGGGTGTACGAGAACGGGCTGTCCGCACAGGACCCCCTTCAGGGCCCGGAAGGAGTCCTCGGCCTGCGGAGTCCAGCGCACCATGACGGACTTCTTGCCTTTGAGAAGGTCCGTCAAGGGGGCTGATAGTCCCGCAAAATCCTTTACAAACCTCCTGTAGTACCCCACGATACCCAGGAAGGCCCTAACCTGCTTCGTGGTCAGGGGTCTAGGCCACTTCTGGATCGCCTCAACCTTGTTAATTTGGGGCTTAATCACTCCTTGGCCTATCACGTAGCCCAAGTAGCGGGCTTCCGTGAGTCCCAACGCACATTTCTTGGGATTGGCTGTCAATCCGGCTGTTCGAAGCGCGTCCACCACCGCTTGTACCTGTTCCAAGTGGGTCTGCCAATCGGAGCTGTAAATAATGATGTCATCAAGGTACGCTGATGCATATGCCTGGTGGGGTTCCAGCACTAAGTCCATCAACCTCTGGAACGTGGCCGGAGCGCCATGTAACCCAAAAGGCAAGGCAACATAGTGGAAGAGACCCTCCGGCGTAACAAAAGCGGTTTTCTCCTTGGCGGACTCCGTCAGTGGCACCTGCCAGTACCCCTTGGTCAGGTCGAGCGTGGTAAAATATCGCGCCTGTCCCAGCCTATCAATCAGCTCATCCACCCGGGGCATGGGGTAGAGATCGAACTTGGATATTTCGTTCAATCTCCTAAAGTCATTGCAGAACCTTAAGGAGCCATCGGGTTTTGGTATTAGGACAATCGGACTAGCCCATTCACTCCGGGATTTTTCGATGACCCCCAGGCGTAACATTGTCTTTACTTCCTCCGATATGGCTTGTCGTCGAGCCTCCGGTACCCGGTATGACTTCAGGCGTACCTTCAGGTGGGGCTCGGTGACAATATCATGTCGTATCAGACTGGTCCTACCGGGCAGCTCGGAGAAGACATCGGGGTTCTGCTGAACCAACCGTCTGGCCTCTCGCCTCTGAGTCTTGGTGAGGGCTTCTCCAATCCTTACTTCCGGTTCGTCCTCTCCGGAGGTCGCTGGAGCCGGAGGTGAACGACCCGAAGAGGAGGGAGATGGGGAAAAAACAGCCATCAGGCTTTCCCGTTCCTGCCAAGGTTTTAATAGGTTGACATGGTATATTTGTTCAGGTTTCCGCCTACCGGGCTGCAATACTTTATAGTTAACCACCCCGACTCTTTCCTTTATCTCGTAGGGGCCTTGCCACTGAGCCAGGAATTTACTCTCCGCCGTGGGGATTAATACCAACACCCGATCCCCGGGTTTAAAGGTCCGCACGGTGGCTTGTCTATTGTAGCGGCCGCTTTGCGCGGCCTGAGCCTGCTGTAAATGCTCCTTCACAATTGGCATGACCGCGCTTATGCGGTTCTGCATACCCAAAATGTGTTCAATCACACTTTTATGGGGGGTGGGCTCTTGCTCCCATGATTCCTTTGCCAGGTCCAACAATCCCCGGGGATGTCGCCCGTATAACAATTCAAAAGGCGAAAACCCCGTGGATGCCTGTGGCACCTCACGGATGGCAAACATCAAATAGGGAAGCATCATATCCCAGTCTTTCCAGTCTTTTGAAATTACCCTTTTGAGCATGGTTTTCAGGGTTTTATTGAAACGCTCGACTAAACCGTCCGTTTGAGGATGATACACAGACGTACGCAACTGCTTGATCTGGAGTAGCCGGCATAGCTCTTTGGTCACTTTAGACATGAATGGGGTCCCCTGATCCGTAAGGATCTCCTTGGGCAACCCCACCCGGCAGAACACAGCAAACAACTCCCGAGCTATAAGCTTTGCTGCAGTATGTCTGAGAGGTATCGCCTCGGGATACCGGGTGGCATAGTCAACGATCACTAGGATGTGTTGGTGCCCTCGAGCGGACTTTACGAGGGGCCCCACCAGATCCATCCCTATCCGTTCAAAAGGGACTTCTATAATGGGTAACGGTACCAACGGACTGCGAAAATGGGTCAGGGGTGCGGTAAGCTGACACTCCGGGCAGGTTTCGCAGAACCGTTTTACCTCCCCAAAGACTCCGGGCCAATAGAACCTTTGCAATATTCGCTCCTGCGTTTTCTTGACCCCTAGGTGGCCACTCATCAGGTGTTTATGAGCAAAGTCGAGGACCCGCCGACGATGCGGCTGGGGCACCACCAACTGCTCTACCCCCACGCCCCGTATTTCATCTACCCGGTAGAGTAAATCCTGCTTAAGAGCGAAATGGGGGTACCTTACCTGGGCACCGGGCAGCTGTGCCACCCCGTCAATTACTGTCACCCGACTCCGGGCATGTATTAATGTAGGGTCCTGGAGTTGGGCAGTCCCAAACGTATCCGGGGACGCCTCCAACTCCGGGATGGGTTCGACCGTCTCAGCCTCTCCTGCCAATACCTCTAGGGGCGACCTATCGGGTTCACACTCTGTCCCTATCATGGGGACCCCTACGGCAGGTGTCCCGGATTCAGGATTGTAGGGCTCAGGTCCCGGACTGACCAATATCTGAGGAGACTTAGGGGGTCCCTTCCATAAAGTCCAAAAATAGGGCAGATCCCTTCCTAGGATCACGTCATAGGGAAGAGTGTTAAGAAGTCCCACCTCATGTTGCACCTGACCGCAAGGTGCTGTGATGGTGACAATCCCTGTGGGATAGTCTCGGCGGTCCCCATGTATGCAAACCACCCCCACGGTACGTCCTGTGGCCTTTACTTTAGCCCTCAAGGTGGATCGCACAAGGGTCACTAAGCTTCCGGAATCCAACAATCCTGTAACCGGACATCCATTCACCTGTATTTGGCACAAGTGGGGCTCCGTCTCTGGGGAGACCAGGTCAGCGGTACACACCACCTGAGCATACATTGAACCCCGCCGGGTAACCCCACAATCAATGGGCTCCGTGGTGAGTGGACACTGGGCTTCCATATGTCCCACCCGCTGGCATCGCCAACATGTAATGGGGACGGAAACCCCCTTGACGGGTTGTCGTTTAGGGTACAGAACCTTCCGGACCTCAGGAATGGCGGCCGCGGCCTCAGACGGGACGGTAGGGGACTCCTGCACCGTTGTCAGCGGTGGGTCCTTGGCCCTAGGCTTGGAGGGGCCGGACCGACAGGCGGTACGCAAAGTCTCAGTGTCCCGTATCAAGTCCTGCGTCGCCACATGCCGCTCTACCAGGGACACTAATTGGTCGAGGGTACTCGGGTCACCCTGTCCTACCCACCGTTGAACGGTGACGGGTAAAGTGCGCACAAAACGATCCACTACTACCCTTTCCACCATTTGCGCCGGGCTCAGAGTGTCAGGCTGCAACCACTTTTTCACAAGATGCAACAAGTCATAGGCCTGGGAGCGTACGGGTTTGGCTTCCTCATAGAACCACTGATTTACCCGCTGAGCCCGTACATAGGTATTCACCCCCAACCGAGCCAGTATTTCGGCTTTCAGGGTCACATAGTCAATGGCGTCCTCGGTACAGAGGTCCAGGTACGCTTTTTGGGGTTCCCCCATCAGATAGGGTGACAATACCTCAGCCCACTGGGGGGTCGGCAGCTTTTCCCGCTCGGCCACCCGCTCAAACACCGCCAGGAACGCTTCCACATCATCCCCCGGGGTCATCTTTTGCAACGCTTGTCTCACCACTTTCCGGACGCTGCCGTTGTCACCCGGTCCCGGGGTTGTTGCTGCCGGTCCGGCCCGGATCGACTTGGCCAGGAGAACCATCTGTTCTTGATGTCTTTGTTCCTGCAATTGCAAGGCTTGCTGCTGACGTACATTGGCCTGAACCAGCTGTTCTTGGTGCCTTGTGTCCTGCCCTTGCAAGGATTGCTGCTGACGTTCCAACGCCCGGAGCAGGTGTGCATTGGTCTGTTGCTGCTGTGCATTAGCCTGAGCCAGCTGCTTTAGTATGTCCTCCATGGCGTCACCGGGTTTGGGCTGTAGTATAGCCGCTCGAATCCAGGACATGTGCTACTGGGTCACCAGGGATGGATGCTACACCTCACCGGCTGACATGCCCGCCGATTCTCCACCATATGTGAGGTAGCGTGGTCGGCTGCGCAGCAGAAGACACGGGATCCAGGCATTAAGGTTCACAGCACACGGTTTAATGTCCAAACAAAAGTCCACAACAATATACATGTGCCTCTCCAGCAGAGAACTCAGGGAGTTCTGTTCACTCCCTCACACCCGGCACACCTGCCCTTGTTCCTGTTTCCATTTAACCCTTCCTTCAGCCTGTAGGGAAACAGCATTAACCCTAGAGTGGATTTACTTTCTATCATGGAGTGAGCACAGCCGGGGCGAGACATACCGGCCGTCATAGATAACCCCGGTCACAGTCTCACAGAGGGAATAGAAAGGCAGGCTTCCATTCCTCTACCCAGAGCCCCACAATCCTGGCACTGTACCCTCCTGTCCTCTGCACACTCCAACTCCTTATAATAACTAAGCCATTATACTAGCAAACAGTCAGTGTACCTAGTGGCATCCTAAACGTGGCTATTGTACTTTTGTCTAGTCACACTAGTGCAAAGACATTTGCAGCACCTCTACCTGCATTGCACACTCAAACTCTTTTTAACTAAGCCATTATACTAGCAAACAGTCAGTGTACCTAGTGGCATCCTAAACGTGGCTATTGTACTTTTGTCTAGTCACACTAGTGCAAAGATATTTGCAGCACGTCTGCCTGCATTGCACACTCCAACTCATTATAACTAAGCCATTATACTAGCAAACAGTCAGTGTACCTAGTGGCATCCTAAACGTGGCTATTGGACTTTGCTATAGTCCTACTAGTGCAAAGATATTTGCAGCACCTCTACCTGCATTGCACACTCAAACTCTTTTTAACTAAGCCATTATACTAGCAAACAGTCAGTGTACCTAGTGGCATCCTAAACGTGGCTATTGTACTTTTGTCTAGTCACACTAGTGCAAAGATATTTGCAGCACGTCTGCCTGCATTGCACACTCAAACTCATTGTTACTAATACATTATAATACCAAAAATTGAGTAAACTTAGTGTCATACAAGAAGTGGCTGTTGTACTCCATTAATGCCCCACTGGTGCAAATCTATGTGCAGCACCTCTGCAGGACACCCTCATGCTCTGTTTTTAATAAGCTATAATGATAGCAAAAAAAACTGCCATTTAGTGGCATCATAGAACTGGATGTTGTATTTCATTATTGTCCCACTGGTGCCAAGCTATTTCTATCACCTGTGCAGGACACCCTCATGCAGATTTTGCTATGCTAATGTTATAGCAAACTCAGGGAATTCATTGCTGCATTTGATAATTCGGAGGGATATAAAGTGAGGCTTTCTTTAGCTTTTCCTTCTGTTCATAGACAGCATCTCCAAGTCCACACCCGAAGAGCAATTTCTCCTCCACGTTTAAGTGTGGAGAGGCAGCTAGTGCGCATGCGTGTGCCGATTTACCCCAGCTGCAGCCTAACTACAGTGTTTCGCCTAGTGAGTATGCGCAGCCTGACTGTGCCATTCCTGACGCTAAGTCTTCATTTTGGGATACAGCGCATGCTCCCACACTTAGTGTGAAAACCCTCTTTGCACAGGTACTTGCATTCCGTGCCGGGTGTAAGTCCTGTTTTGTGCCTAGACACCATGCTAAAGCTGATAGTCTTTTTTCAGAGACTCTATTTCATGCAACTGACCATGCTCAGGCACTTACTGCATCAGAGACTAGGTCCGGTAATGAACTCTTTGGCCCTGCCCCTGATGTGGGGGGGCCCATATAGACCACAGGGCATCAGGTGTCCTGACGATGTGGCCAGGCCACTCCCAAATGGCTTGCAGAGGCCCGCCCCTATGACTTGTCACCTCATTATTGATGGTCAGACGATGACTGGTGAGGTGTTTGGGTCATGACAGCCATGAGGTCATCATTGAAGTTGCGGTTCCAAATAGGACGCTAGTTATGCCACTCATGACGTGTCACTCTGCTTTTGTCTCCAGGAGGTGCATTGTGGTCCACCCTGGTTTGGGGCGGACCCAGGTTATAAAACGGGCTGGAGCCAACAAGGAGGTGCGCAGTCTTCTATTATGCTCCAAAAGAGCACACCTCCATGTGTTGAACCCATTGCGGCTTTAGGCCAGAGGTAGGCACGGCAGGGATAGGGCGTCGATGCAGGCCGCCACCACAGTTGGTAACGCAGAACGGTTAAGACCAGCTCCTGTCCTACAAGTCCTGCTTGTGCAGCCCAGTGGCATTAACAGGCCTGCTGCTGCTGATGCGCCTGCTGTTCACAGGTGTGGCCCCAATGCACACGGTCAGCGTACTGAATGGCCCCTGTGATGTTAACAGGGAGTTCCTGGGCTGGGTGGGCGTGTGGACCCTGTGACGCTAACAGGGCTCCCAGTCTCAAGATCCGAGTGGTGTCTAACTTGGTTCAGGCTACTATTAGTTTCATAGCCACACAGCTCTGTATCCTCCACCAAACCTTCCAGTTGCCAACCTCTCCTTTTCCATCTGGGAGCACGGTGGACACTGACTGCTGATGGGGATATATACCTTTATCTTTCTTTTCTTATTAATTTTCGTTATATAGCGGTAACATAGTATATACCACCTTATCCAAATCTGCCAGTCCCACCGTAACAGATGCTGTTTCTTCATCAAATGTTACTTTTGCTTAACCACCAAACCCACAGACCAAAACTTTTTTCCCCTTTCCAACACACCTGTTCCCCTTTTCACCCGCATCTGTCCTTTTTCAACTCATTTTGTATATGACCAAAAGTGCAACTCTGCAGGGACACCGTACTCAATGGCATCTCAGCACAACAGCCACCCCTCGGTCCCTCAGATGTGGACAAGTAAAAGACCATTTCCTCCTATCCATGACAAAGCGTTGAGATTCACTCTGTGCAGCACTGGTGTTTAGTGGAAAAGCAGATCTAAGATTGCGTACCACATTCTGCAGATACTCCTGTATACGTGCGTCCATTTCTATGGCAGGAATTATTTCGCCAAATTTTGTCTTGTACCGGGGATCTAACAGTGTGGCAACCCAGTAGTCAGGATTACTTTGAATTCGTACAATCCGAGGGTCATGTTGTAGATAGTGCAGCAAGAAGGCGCTCATGTGTCTTGTGCATCCAGGAGGACCAAGTCCTTGGTGTGTTGGTGGCAGAGAGGTGAGAATCGTGCCTCCTTCCTCTGCCCTCTCCCCACAACCTCGCACAACCGAAATGTGAGCAAGCTCTCACTCATCTGCTGAGTCTTCCATGCCTATCGCCAGTTCGTCCTCCATTTCTTCATGGGCTCCTGCACCTTCCTCAACACTTTTTGCTGATACTATGCGCCCTTGTTAATCCCTCTCCCTCACCATGACTGCCGCATAGGTGCTGCTGACCATCTGGACCTCGTAGATCTTGTTATCCCTTCCGCATATGACTCCTCCTGTACTTCATCCCCTTCCTCTTGTCCCAACACCTGACTCCGAATAATAATTACAGTGTGCTCCATCATGTAGATGACCAGAATTGTCACGCTGAGAATGACATTGCCAGTGCTAAACATCTTCGTCGACATTTGTAAACTGTGTAGCAGGGTGCATAGGTCCTTGATCTGACACCACTCCAGCAGCGTGATCTGCACCACCTCTGGATCAAGTTATCCCAGGCTATATGTCATAACGTATTGCAGCAGGGTTCGGCGGTGCTGCCACAAACGCTGCAACATGTGCAGATTCAAATTCCTGCGTGTGGGCACATCGCATTTCAGGCGTTTAACCGCCAGACCTAAAGACTTCTGTAGCGACGAAAGTTGTTGAGCTGCTGTGCGCACGATGGAAGTGAGCACATAGCGAGCGTGCCGGCTGCACAAGGCCATGTAGGCCGTGATGGTGTTTTAAAAATTGCTGGAGAATTAGGTTCAACACGTGAGCCATACAAGGCACGTGTGTCACATTGCCCTGACGATGGCCCGCAGCCAGGTTTGCATCATTGCCGCACACGGCTGTTAAGACACCAACGGAGTACGCTCCGTCAATTTGTACTCCGGTCGCCAGGTGACAACGTGTTCCTTTCATGCATAGTGCTGATGATGGGAGAGGAGTCGATGCCAGCGGCGCAGGTGGACGCAGGTTATGCTCACCCACTGGGCTGCATTACCTTGACAGATGCAGAATCTCTGGCTGAATGTAGCTGGTGGGTATCTCACAGATGAAATACCATCATTCAGCTACAACCAATGGGAAGACACCACACCCTTTTTTATGCCCATCCTGTCTGCAAACCACTGCCAGACATAGCTCTGCTTTTACCCCCAGTTCAGTTTTATGATTTTGTGTGCTTGTTACCTGACTACTTTTCCTGCTTGCTGTTTATGTACCTTGTTGGCCGATCCGCATTTCACCTCTGCTTGTTTTCTGATTAAGTCCTGGCCGTCCCATTCTGTTCCTGTTCCTCAATTAATGTTTTGACCCTGCCTGACTACTATTCTCTGGAACTGCAGCCTTCCACAGGTATTAATCACCTTGGGCCCTGTGTAATTCCTAATCCCTGTATAGGGGTTAAAGGGTTTCAGGGTTCTAGGGGTCCTGCTTGGTGAGTGGCTTCCCTCTAGCCTATCATTTACAGCCCATCTGAGTGTGTGGATCAAGGAAGGCGTTACACCGTGCTCTCTGCAGAAGGCCATGTGGGCCAGGATAGTGCTTTAAAAATTGCTGGACAACCAGGTTCAACACGTGAACCACACAAGGCACGTGTGTCACATTGTCACAGCGAAGGGCCGCACCCATGTTTGCATCATTGTCGCACCCGGCCTTCCCTGGCTGCTGGTTGAGTGGAGACAACCATTGATGAAACTCGGTCTCCAGAGCTAACCGTCCACAACTTCTCAGCGGTGTGACTCACATTTCCCATACATTTCAAAGTAAACCTTTGACCGCCTGATGGCATTGAGCTCTGCTGCCAGCATAGTAAGGAGGTGTGTGGTATTCCTTGTGCGCAGTTACAAGGAAGGGTGGCCTGACCACACAGGGTTTGCGCCAAGGTGGAGGACCCACACGAGGTTGAAGAGGCAGAAGCAGTGTATTAACTTCTACATACAGAAGAAGGATTGAAACAACTCTTGGAGACGGCAAGACTTGTACAGCAGACCCTTCTCCATCTCTCCCCACAGTAACCCATTGCCCAGTCAGCGACATGTAACGCCCCTGTCCATGCTTACTGGGCCAATTATCTGTGGTGAAATGCACCCTGTCACACAGAGTTTCTCAAGGAATCAGTGATGTTTAGTGCAACATGCTGGTGTAGCGCGTGCACGCCTTTGTTGGAGAAGGAGTGGCGCCTGGGCATCGGCTCTTGGGGCACTGCGATGGGCATAAGGTCTCGTAAATCCTCGGTTAAAAAGGTTGGAAAGGCAGCATTTTGGTAGCCAACAGTTTCCAGATGCTGAAAGTCAACCTCTAAGCCATGTCATGCCCTTCTAAAAGCATGTAAAACACAGTAAGGGGACTCCAACCACAGTCTCCCTCGTTGCCACTAATTGGGCCACACACACCCCACTTGACTGGCATCGGTTGAGCCCCCTTTTGAAAAAGAAAAAGATGCTTTGCATGAAGCACTCTCAAAAATACGCGTGCCTTTCCCGTCCCCTGGCTGACCAAGGGGAAGAAAAGTCCTCTGAGAGCCATGACTTGTTCATCTTGGTTCTTTTAGGAACACAGCGAGGGGACTCCAACCACAGTCTCCCTCGTTGCCACTAACTGGGCCACACACAGCCCACTTGACTGGCATCAGTTGACCCCCCTTTTGAATAAGAAACAGATGCTTTGCATGAAGCACTCTCAAAAATACGCGTGCCTTTCCCGTCCCCTGGCTGACCCAGGGGAAGAAAAGTCCTCTGAGAGCCATGACTTGTTCATCTTGGTTCTTTTAGAAACACAGCGAGGGGACTCCAACCACAGCCTCCCTCGTTTCCACTAACTGGGCCACACACACCCCACTTGACTGGCATCGGTTGACCCCCCTTTTGAATAAGAAACAGATGCTTTGCATGAAGCACTCTCAAAAATACGCGTGCCTTTCCCATCCCCTGGCTGACCCAGGGGAAGAAAAGTCCTCTGAGAGCCATGACTTGTTCATCTTGGTTCTTTTAGAAACACAGCGAGGGGACTCCAACCACAGTCTCCCTCGTTGCCACTAACTGGGCCACACACACCCCACTTGACTGGCATCAGTTGACCCCCCTTTTGAATAAGAAACAGATGCTTTGCATGAAGCACTCTCAAAAATACGCGTGCCTTTCCCGTCCCCTGGCTGACCCAGGGGAAGAAAAGTCCTCTGAGAGCCATGACTTGTTCATCTTGGTTCTTTTAGAAACACAGCGAGGGGACTCCAACCACAGTCTCCCTCGTTGCCACTAACTGGGCCACACACACCCCACTTGACTGGCATCAGTTGACCCCCCTTTTGAATAAGAAACAGATGCTTTGCATGAAGCACTCTCAAAAATACGCGTGCCTTTCCCGTCCCCTGGCTGACCCAGGGGAAGAAAAGTCCTGTGAGAGCCATGACTTGTTCATCTTGGTTCTTTTAGAAACACAGCGAGGGGACTCCAACCACAGTCTCCCTCGTTGCCACTAACTGGGCCACACACACCCCACTTGACTGGCATCAGTTGACCCCCCTTTTGAATAAGAAACAGATGCTTTGCATGAAGCACTCTCAAAAATACGCGTGCCTTTCCCGTCCCCTGGCTGACCCAGGGGAAGAAAAGTCCTCTGAGAGCCATGTCCACATTGTCAGTGGACAGACACGTGTGCTTATCTGCCAGCAGACCCCCAGCAGCACTGAAGACAGGTTCCGAGAGAACGCTGGCTGCAGGACACGACAAGATCCCCAAGGCGTACGTGGCGAGCTCAGGCAATTTATCCAGATTGGAAGCCTAAAATGAGCAGGGCTCAAGTTGCACAATAATGGAATCGATGTTTCCTTGCATATACCTGTGTGTCCTTCTCTTTTTCCTTGTCCAGCTGTTTTGTTTTCGCATGAGTATATGTCCTTGTCACTTTCCCATGTGTTTGAGTTGTTTGTCACCTTTTGGACACCTTTGAGGGTGTTTTCTAGGTGTTTTTATGTGTTTGTGATTGCCTGCCATTGTTTCCTATGCAGTTCGAGTTCGGTTCGTCGAACGTTCGACGAGCCGAACTCGAACGGGACCTCCGTTCGGCGAGCCGACCTCGAGCCGAACCAGGACCGGTTCGCTCATCTCTAGTCTACAGCACTGATCGCAGGGGAGGATATTGTGCCAGTGCAGGTACTGAAGTGCTGTACTTAAGCAATTTAAGTGTTATATAGTATGTAAAAAATAATGTAAATGAGCTTCTTCTGAGGAGAAGAAAAGGACATCCTCCCATAAAGGGTACTCAGACATTTGGGGCAAGTATTTGGCATTTTCTGGTGTCCACTTCGAAAATCATTAAATGTAAAGATGAAAATCTGAATCTTTGCAGAGGTGAAAAATAATGTATTTTCCATTTTTTTTTTTTTTTTTTTTTTAAAATATTTTGATCACAAAAAAATACTGGTAAATTCCAGCAAATCTACAATTCTGATGATATTTATGGTGGTTCATTGGGTAAAACAGTTTGCCATATCGTGTTTTTACAAACATAAGCTCTCCACCAAAAATATACCTTAGCAGGGATTTTCAGCATTTTTGGAGCCAGACTTAAATATAAGCCCTACCCCTAAAATAAGCCCTAGTTGCGGTTCAATAACAAAGTGTCCATGTAGCTAAAAACCTTAGTCACTTCATTATAGACAGCGGACACCTCGCAATAATACTCAGTAGGCCCTGCAGTAGATTGCACACACTCGCGCGCGCATGCACGCACAGACACACATCACATCATACACACAATCAGATCACACACCCACACAATCCACTGCACTGCATCTCAGGATTCTCTGCCGGCCAGAAGGAATTAGGATTCTTGGATGTGGTGAGGGTGCGTGAGCAATCTGATGTGTGATTGTGTGTGCGATCTGATGTATGTGAGTGTGTCGGCCAGAAGCAAGGGATGCAGCATGGAGCTTACCTGCTGGGAGCACCCACCGAAGATCACAGGAGAACCTGGGAGCCACAGACGTCTGGGGTCTGGTATGCGTCTCTGGGGAAGGGGGCGGTCTGCTTTTTTTGGGGGGTAAACTTACCCGCAACCAGGTTTCTCCAAGAATAAGACCTACCCTCGAAAATAAGCTCTAGCATTTTTTTCGGGGCAAAGTATAAGACTGTCTTATTTTTGGAAAAACACTATAGTTACAATTTTCTCGCTAATATTCTGTAACTTATGCAATGTTAAAATGATACGAATGTGTCTCTAAAACTGAAATTGTAGACTGTGAAATATAAAATGCACAGAATCAGGAAGGTAGAAAGTTTGGTTACATTACAAAGGTCAAATTTAGATCTCTGTGGAGTTGATTTCTTGGTTTCCAATCTTGGGTGGTCTTCAGATTTAATTATATAATAAATACATGTGCCCCCAAACACTGTGGTTTCAAAGTTTTCAATGTGAATGGATGGTGGGAGGTCCAATAATCAAGGTATAGATTGTGGTAATACTGTATCTAACCAAAGAGGAAATAAGTGGCGTCGTCCTATTAACTTTACTTTCCAGTATTTGAATTCCATATAAACATTTTTTACTGTTCCCTCAAATTATATTTGATGTTGATTGCCAAGGCATGAATCCATCAGTATAAAGCATACAGGAGATATAAAAAGTAAAAAACGCATGTAAAAAAAAAAAATATATATCATACCAAGAAGAGTAAATTTCAGAACTTTTTCTTCTTTAATGTCACCTATAATTTGTACAAATTATTTAAACTAGAGTATTTTCTGGTGGAAAATTAAAACTAAAATAATGTAGTTGCATAAATGTGCCCACCATTACTTTGCTGAAGCACCCTTTGAATTTAATGACAGCATTCAGACTTTGGGTAGGAGTCTACCAGCATGACACATCTAGAGTTGGCAATCTTTGTCCACTCTTCCTTACAGTAGTGCTCAAATTCTGTCAGATTGTGAGGGTATCTCCTATGTACAGTGCCCCCTTCAGGTCAACCCTCAGATTTTCAATTGGATTCAGGTGGGCTAAGGCTGGTCCATTCCAAAGCTCTGATCTTTTTACAATGCCATTCTTTTGTTGGTTTGGAGACATGCATAGGCTCATCATGCTGAAGAATGAAATTCCTCCTCATCTTCAGCATTTTAGCAGTGACCTGAAGGTTTTGATGCAAAATTGACTATTTGGAACTATTCATAATTCATTCCAGCTGCTGATAAAAAGCCCCCAAAACATAATGCTGCCTCCCTCCACCAGGCTGCACAGAAGGTATGGTGCTATTTCGGTGATGTGCAGTATTGCCTTTGGGCCAAACATATCTTTTGCACTTATAGCCAAAAAGTTCAGCCTCGTTCTAGTCAGACCATAACATTCGTGCTTTTTGCAGAGCTGATGTAGTTTTTGGCAAAACATAGCCAGGCTTTGTAAGAAAAGGATACTCTCTGACCACCCAATGTCATTGGGTGGCCAAACACATGAATAAGGGAGATTATTGTCACATACAGTACACAATCAGCACTGGTCAGAAATTCCTGCAGCACCTTTCATGTTGCCGCACTCTCCTGACAATATCCTGGCCCAACTTTCTTCATATTTTCATCAATTTTTGAGGGACACTTAGCTCTTGGTAACGTCACTGTTCTGCCAGATTTAAGCCACTTGGAATATATTTTGCACCCTTGTTCTGACATTTCAACAATGAGATTTATTTGCTGTGTTGTAAGCTATTTATGGACCATGGCATTTCCTGTAAAAGGAAACTAAGAAAATGTCAGGAAATTTTTAGTAGCACATCGCATTTAGATGCATTTTTTGGAGATGATACAGCTTTGGTGCAGGAATTTAGTGTATAAATTTTAGTACCAAATCTGCATCTCCTGGCAAAATATCGCATCAAAACTGCATCGCATTTTGATGGGGTTTTTTTTGCCAGGAGATGCGAAATTGGTGCAGGAATTTGGAGTATAAATTTCAGCACCATATCTGCATCTTTTGGCAAAAAAAATGCAGTTCTCTACCAGGAGATGCAGGTTTCATTGACCTGAATGAGTTCACCTGAGGTGAGGTCACTGAGTTCAAATGAGGTCACCTGAGGTCTGTTTACCTGCATTCACAGGTGGGGTACCGTGGTAGCCGCCAGCTGTGACTGCAGATAAACTGAGTGAAATCCCTGCTCATCAGTCTCTGCCTGAAGCCACAATGGGCAACTACATTCTTCAATATGTAGCAGAGCCAGGATCTTTGTGAGTCCTTGTGTGGATTACGTCGGAACTGGGTGTTTGGGGTTAATAAACTGGAGAAAGAGGGTGGGGTTTTTGTATTTTATTTCAAATAAAGAATTTTTTGATGTTTGTGTATTTCTTTACACTTACAGTATTAGTAATAGGAGGATCTCAGATGCCTTCCATTACTAGTCTAGGACTTAGTGGCAGCTGTGAGCTGTCATTAACCCCTTATATTACCCCCATTGCCACTGCACCAGGGCAATCAAGATGAGCCAGGTAAAAAGCTAGAATTTTCACATCTAATGGATGAGACGATTATGGGCGATTGCAGGCTGCCATTTTTAGCTCGGGGTGGGGTGGATGGGGGGCAATAACTATGGACCTCCCTAGACTGAAAATACCAGCCCCCAGCTGTTGGCCCTTTTATGGCTTGGTATCAAAATTGGGGGGAGGGGGGAGGGACCGCATGCGCCATTTTTAAAAAAAATTATTTATATAAATGATTATAAAAAAACCGTTGCATAAGGCCTCATTTTGATACACAGCCAATACAGTGGAACCTTGGTTAACGAGAACAATCCGTTCTGGGAATGTGCTTGTTAACCAAGTTACTCGTTCAGCAAAGCAAGATTTCCCATAGGAAATCAATGCAATGCAGACAATTCGTTCCACAACTTGTTAAATGTTCCATCCTGGTCGCCTATTGTGTCATTCCACACATGCCATGCACAAACACACACAAACACGTACAAACACAAAAACACACAAGCACGCACGCACATATTATGCTCACCTTACCTTCCGTTCCATTGCAGTCTCCTGAGACTTGCTGTTCACTGGTACGGGCTGTGTATCGGGTTACCATAATGACGAGGGAGGAACTTCCGCTGCCAGAGTGCTGACAATTCACTCCTGATGAAGCTCACTTGATGAGCGACACGCGTTGGGTATGGGGCGTTCACCAGACTTCTGATCGCTATCTTAGGCTCTTAACAGTGATGTACTTCTGTTATGGTGGGTTATTTCATTTGTGCTATTATCCAGCTGTGCCATTTTATGTTTTTGCATCTTTTGAATGGACTCATTGATATGTCCTATGGCTATTTTGTCCTTTGCTGGTTAATACTTTGTATCATTGTATAGCACCACAGTTAATCATTGTTTTTCTTTTGTCTGGTGTTTTTTGCCTTTTAAAAATGTTTTTATTGGGGTATGTTTTCAATAAAAGATTTCTGGTTATTTATATATTGATTGTCATGCATTCTATATTGAGCTGAGTGCCAATGCCTGCTTCTTTTCCGCTCTAGTACCACCTCGTCTTAAATCAGCACCCATGGTATCTCCAATGTTGGATCATAGAGATGGGTGCTCACACTGCTGTCCACGCTTAGTCTTACCTCAGCACCTCTAGTAATTCCAGTATTATGCTGAGGTCACATGTCCCGTAATCATCCATTAGAAAGGATCCTGCAGAGATCCGTTAAACAAAGTTATTCAAAAGCAACTTTATTTAAAAAAAAACAAAAAACAGATCCTGCAGAAATGGATTATTTAACATTGGAGGCTATGGAGGAAGGATCCGTTAGATAGCTAAATAGCAATCAGTTTTTCTTTTGTTTGTAAAGGATCCTTGTTTTGCTAACAGAATTTGTTTCAAATGGAAGATAAATTGCAATTTAACGGATCCATTTTGCATAACTCCCTTATTTAAAAAAATAAATAAATGGATCCTGCAGAAATCGGTTAACATCGGACAAATGGGTTGTGTTTGCAAAACTTTTTTTTGCCAATGGACCTCTGCGGATTCCATTCTAATGGACGTGTGAACTCAGCCTTACTTTAGAATATCCACTGGGTGCACATCGACCTACACAAGGGCACATCTAAAACAGCAAATAGAAAGAAGAAAAATCCAGCACCAGCATAATAGAAATGGAAATTTAATTATAAAGTTAAAAATACCATAATATAAACATATAGGGGCATATACAGAGCAAAGAAATGTCAACGCGTTTCAAGAAACAAGAAAAAAAAAAAAGCTGTTTTTATTTTTTATTGTGCCGGCGCTGGATTTTCATCTTTCTATTCGCTGTTTATCTATAAGCTGGACGAGGTTATCGAAGCACAGACCCTTCAATTTTTTTTCCGGTGAACTGTTCATTCAAGTTTTCCTCTACTAGCAAATCTAAAATGCAAAAGAACATTTGTATCCAACACCCAGTAGAATTACATTATCTAGAACAGCACCTGCAGCAAGACTATTTTTTTCGTTAAGTACACATAAAGGACAGACCTCCCTCCTGCACACTCAGGCATCCATTGCAACACTCTAGGACAGGTTTTTCCCATTGTAAAAAGGGCATGGCCATTTTAATTTCTTTAGTGATTACTTCCCTAGATAAAACAATTGTGATTTGCTAATTAAAAATATTTATGACATTTCCTTTAGGTTTTTTTCTATTCCTCAAAAATCATATAAGAAACTCCACTGCAACAAAATATGTTGCCTCAGAGTAATGAGGTAAGAGATGTTCTGAGGTTACATTTTCTATATAGTCACGAGGACACATTTAAGATTCTGCTGCTCTAGATCAGTGTTCCCCAAATCCAGACCACAAAAGCCACCAATAGTTAATGGATTTCCTTAGTATTGCACAGGTGATGGAATTATATCCCCTCTGCAATTGTAAGCAAATCCTGAAAATAAACTGTTGGTGTTAAAGGAGTTGTCCGACAAACTTCAAAAAAATGTCAAGCTAATCTGTGCTGTAATGTCATAAAACATTCCTGCATTATTTTTTTTTATTTTATATCTTTTGTTCCTCTTGAATTATCACTTTATTCTCTGCAGACACTTTATTTACTTGCAGCTCAAGCAAACTTGACTTTCCTTTCCTTGGATGTGAAACCTCAGGTCAAAGCTGGCACCGCCCGCCATCACTGTCCTGCCCCGCCCTCTGCACACTCATTGGCTGTTAGTAATCTGCCCAGCAGACTTCTAGCAGATGACAATATGGGCACAAATAATGTAGTAATGTGCCCATCCTATAGTAACGCCCCATCGTGTAATATGCTCCATCCTTGTGCCCATCTTGCTATAAATGTGCCCATCCTGTACTATTGTGCCCAATCCTTCTCCTCTTCCTATAGTAATGTCCCCTTTCCTGGTCCTCTTCCTATAGTAATGTCCCCTTTCCTGGTCCTCTTCCTATAGTAATGTCCCCTTTCCTGGTCCTCTTCCTATAGTAATGTCCCCTTTCCTGGTCCTCTTCCTATAGTAATGTCCCCTTTCCTGGTCCTCTTGTAGCAATGCTCGGTCCTGTAGAATTGTCCCCTATTGTGCCATTCTTCACGCATGCAAAGAAATAGAAATAAAAAAAAAAAGACAAACCCTTCTCACCTGTCCTCGTTCCCTTGGTTTCCTGCTTCTTGCAACTGTATCCCCCTTGATGAACACTGCATAGGCCGCAGCTGACAGAGCTTTATATCTGAGGTCAGATTTCCGGGTTCTGTGCAGGGCCGAGCTCTGTATACAGCTTCTCCAGTGATCAGCTGCTGCCTCTGATTGGCCGGCAGCTGATCATTGCAGTAGCTGTATACAGAGCTTGTCACTGCACAGTGCCTGGAAATCTGTCATCTGATATAACGCACTGACTGCACGGGCCCCAGCACAGGCAGCGATCAGCAAGGAGGCTGCAGGCCTACACACCACAACAAGCATCGGTGGCTGCCACTGACAGTGCTTTATATCAGAGGACAGATTTCCGGCCGCTGCTCAGGGCCGAGCCCTGTATACAGCTTGTCCAGTGATCAGCTGCTAAACTCTGATTGGTCAGCAGCTTATCATTGCATTAGCTGTATACACAGCTCGCATCTGATCAGTAGCTGAGAGTCTGCCCTCTGATATAAAGCACTAACTGCACGGCCCCAGCACAGGCAGCGATCAGCATGGAATCTGTGGGCTACCGGCAGAGTCTTTGAGACCACTGCACTACAAAATGTATAAGAGGGTGCAGTGAAGAGGGAAGGGGGGGGGGGGGGGGGGGGGGACTCCACACTTGGTACCCGCCCAGCAGGGCATCAACATGAAGTGGCTATGAGGCCAGTAAACAAGCTCCTGCCCCCTGTTGATGTGACATCACAAGATGCAGCAATATCATGGCAGAAGCGGTCACAAGACTACTCTGAGCCGATTGAGCGGGGCTGACAGCAGGGCAAGTAGGTAGTCGCTATCTACTTACCTGCCCCAATGCAGCCCAATAGGGAAAGCACAAGAAAGGCAAAATCAGCCGGATAACTCCATTACTATGTTTGATCCCAGTATTCCTATTCACATAAAACTTACAACATACCCTAAGGCCTCCTTCACACGACTGCTTAAAAAATGCATGTATTGCACAGTTCGTTTTATCCATCCGTGTTTACTCTGTTTTTCTTATGTGTCCTCATGTGTACATTAATAAGCAATTAGACAGGGTAACAGGTGGATGTTCAATATAGTATAAAAGGCCACTCAATGAGATAATGAAAAAGTGAAAAAGACTGAGTTTCATATGGCCAAACATAATATTGAAAAGATGGCTAGTACACCCAAAATTATAATTAAATGTTTACTATAACAAAGTCACATACAGATATAATCTATTTATAAAAAATAGATTATAAAAATATAACAGTGAAAGGTTCCAGAACTAGCAGAGATCTCCCTTCCAGGGACCTCAACAACACGTATATCAACAGTATATATAGGCAAAAATTATGACCAGTCTATAAGGTAAAGTATCATGGTAAAGCCCACCATATATATTCCAGAAAAACCCCATAGGCTGTGCATAGATTAAAGCGAGTGCTTACCCATAATAGATGTCCGTATAGTTGCCGTGTCAGAGGTCCGGTAAAGAAGAGGGGGAAGCCCCGACGCGTTTCGCTTGTAGTGCTTCCTCAGGGGGCGATGTGACCCTGCATGGTGTACCCCATGTATATATACCCACAATAATTGCTTCGTAGTGGCCGCCGTTCAAACGCCGCATGCGCTGTGGCAATGCTCGCGTCCCGCGCGTCACTTCTGGGTCTCCCGGCGGAAGTGACGCTCACAAGGGGAACGTCATCTCCCGTCGGACGGAGCTCCTCAGTGCGCGCGAGATCGCAGGCAGCACAGGGCATGCGAAACACGCGCGGCCATCTTAGATGCTGGTAAGGCCCCAAAGATAATACAGAGTTTGCCTATAGCATAGAAGAGACCTCGCGTCATAGTCAGAAGACAAAAAGCATCGCAGATATCTTAGATGTGGGTAGATTTAGCCAATACATAACGGAGCTGCCCCTAGTGGGGAAACCCATAGAAAATAGTAAGAAAATCCCCCAGGTCTATCACAACTCCCAGCTTAGTATAATGAAGACAATAAAAGTATACTAAATAAGTCATGACTATTGATCCTGGCATGAACATCAAAGTTGAAAAACAGGATGGTTAGTATAAATTAAATATCATAAGGATACCTGGAACCAAAGTTACCCAGATATAAGTTACATAGACCAAAACTGGTCCATAGTCATTAGATAAATACCCATCATATGTTAGTGCCAGAATAAAGACAGACTATAGATGTATCAGGGAGATGAAAAATAGACCATAAGGGGGATTCTGCAATCAAAGAACATATATAGATGAAAAAATGTTACCACAAAAGAATGGCCATAGCCAAGGGTCGTGAAGCTTAGTAGCAACATGCATCATCCAGGGTACCCCCATCACAAATATTCCATACAGGCAATTTTATTCTAGACAAACATTATTATACATGAAAATATATATGTATATCGAAGCAATAGGAAATATTGCAATAGGAGAAAATCCATAGGCTTGATCATAGATGGCGCCTGCAGATGAGTTGAGTGTCTCCATATCAGGTTGTTAAGTATAGCGGAGCTGTCCAGCATATGTAGTCACATGGGAATACAGACATGTGGGTCACATCTCAGAAAAAGAGAAAAGAAAAGGAAAGGGAATTAAAATCAAATATTAAAATAAAATCGCGGGACACAAGAGAAGTGAACCGCCACCAGAGAGTTAGGTGCTAAATCTATAAAAAGGAGGAGAAACTCATTTTCTCATTTAAACCAGATGGTGTCAAAGTGCCCAGGCATACGATCCAGCTACATTCACGCTGAGAAAGCATCTTGGTGTAGTCACCGCCTCTGGCTATGAGGCCAGTCAACAAGCTCCTGCCCCCTGTTGATGTGACATCACAAGATGCAGCAATATCATGGCAGAAGCGGTCACAAGACTACTCTGAGCCGATTGAGCGGGGCTGACAGCAGGGCAGGTAGGTAGTCGCTATCTACTTACCTGCCCCAATGCAGCCCAATAGTGAAAGCACAAGAAAAAGGCAAAATCAGCCGGATAACCCCTTTACCATGTTTGATCCCAGTATTCCTACTCACATAAAACTTACAACATACCCTAAGGCCTCCTTCACACGACTGCTTAAAAAATGCATGTATTGCACAGTTCGTTTTATCCATCCGTGTTTACTCTGTTTTTCTTATGTGTCCTCATGTGTACATTAATAAGCAATTAGACAGGGTAACAGGTGGATGTTCAATATAGTATAAAAGGCCACTCAATGAGATAATGAAAAAGTGAAAAAGACTGAGTTTCATATGGCCAAACATAATATTGAAAAGATGGCTAGTACACCCAAAATTATAATTAAATGTTTATTATAACAAAGTCACATACAGATATAATCTATTTATAAAAAATAGATTATAAAAATATAACAGTGAAAGGTTCCAGAACTAGCAGAGATCTCCCTTCCAGGGACCTCAACAACACGTATATCAACAGTATATATAGGCAAAAATTATGCAGTCTATAAGGTAAAGTATCATGGTAAAGCCCACCATATATATTCCAGAAAAACCCCATAGGCTGTGCATAGATTAAAGCGAGTGCTTACCCATAATAGATGTCCGTATAGTTGCCGTGTCAGAAGTCCGGTAAAGAAGAGGGGGAAGCCCCGACGCGTTTCGCTTGTAGTGCTTCCTCAGGGGGCGATGTGACCCTGCATGGTGTACCCCATGTATATATACCCACAATAATTGCTTCGTAGTGGCCGCCGTTCAAACGCCGCATGCGCTGTGGCAATGCTCGCGTCCCGCGCGTCACTTCCGGGTCTCCCGGCGGAAGTGACGCTCACAAGGGGAACGTCATCTCCCGTCGGACGGAGCTCCTCAGTGCGCGCGAGATCGCAGGCAGCACAGGGCATGCGAAACACGCGCGGCCATCTTAGATGCTGGTAAGGCCCCAAAGATAATACAGAGTTTGCCCATAGCATAGAAGAGACCTCGCGTCATAGTCAGAAGACAAAAAGCATCGCAGATATCTTAGATGTGGGTAGATTTAGCCAATACATAACGGAGCTGCCCCTAGTGGGGAAACCCATAGAAAATAGTAAGAAAATCCCCCAGGTCTATCACAACTCTCAGCTTAGTGTAATGAAGACAATAAAAGTACACTAAATAAGTCATGACTATTGATCCTGGCATGAACATCAAAGTTGAAAAACAGGATGGTTAGTATAAATTAAATATCATAAGGGTACCTGGAACCAAAGTTACCCAGATATAAGTTACATAGACCAAAACTGGTCCATAGTCATTAGATAAATACCCATCATATGTTAGTGCCAGAATAAAGACAGACTATAGATGTATCAGGGAGATGAAAAATAGACCATAAGGGGGATTCTGCAATCAAAAAACATATATAGATGAAAAAATGTTACCACAAAAGAATGGCCATAGCCAAGGGTCGTGAAGCTTAGTAGCAACATGCATCATCCAGGGTACCCCCATCACAAATATTCCACACAGGCAATTTTATTCTAGACAAACATTATTATACATGAAAATATATATGTATATCGAAGCAATAGGAAATATTGCAATAGGAGAAAATCCATAGGCTTGATCATAGATGGCGCCTGCAGATGAGTTGAGTGTCTCCATATCAGGTTGTTAAGTATAGCGGAGCTGTCCAGCATATGTAGTCACATGGGAATACAGACATGTGGGTCACATCTCAGAAAAAGAGAAAAGAAAAGGAAAGGGAATTAAAATCAAATATTAAAATAAAATCGCGGGACACAAGAGAAGTGAACCGCCACCAGAGAGATAGGAGCTAAATCTATAAAAAGGAGGCGAAACTCATTTTCTCATTTAAACCAGATGGTGTCAAAGTGCCCAGGCATACGATCCAGCTACATTCACGCTGAGAAAGCATCTTGGTGTAGTCACCGCCTCTGGCTATGAGGCCAGTCAACAAGCTCCTGCCCCCTGTTGATGTGACATCACAAGATGCAGCAATATCATGGCAGAAGCGGTCACAAGACTACTCTGAGCCGATTGAGCGGGGCTGACAGCAGGGCAGGTAGGTAGTCGCTATCTACTTACCTGCCCCAATGCAGCCCAATAGTGAAAGCACAAGAAAAAGGCAAAATCAGCCGGATAACCCCTTTACCATGTTTGATCCCAGTATTCCTACTCACATAAAACTTACAACATACCCTAAGGCCTCCTTCACACGACTGCTTAAAAAATGCATGTATTGCACAGTTCGTTTTATCCATCCGTGTTTACTCTGTCTTTCTTATGTGTCCTCATGTGTACATTGTAATAAGATCCTTCATTTTTCTAAAACTGAATAACCACAAGTTTAATAACCTGTCTTTGTGCATTCCCCCCCATTTCTTTAATAATCTTGGTTGCTCTTTGCATCAGCCTTAGTTCAGCTAGGTCCTTCTTAGACACCAGACACCATCTTATAACTGTGGTCGCACTAGTGACTTGTATAGAGGAAAAACTGTTCTTCTCATGAGCATCTATACTGGTCTTAATGCATGCCAATATTTTATTATCCTTTGCAGCAGCTACTTGATACTGGTCAGTTAAGGGGAGTTTGTCATCCACCCATACACCCAAGTCTTTTTCAGTGAGTTTTACCCAGTGTTCTACAATTTAATACATAATTATAAATTGTATTTTCTCTGCCCAAGTGCATGACCTTATATATATTCACATTAAACTTCAATTGCCATTTCTCAGCCCAAGCTTCCAGCCTACACAAAGCCTTCTGTAATAAATTATCCTCCTCTGTATTTATTACTCTGCAGAGTTTAGTATCATCTGCAAATATTGAAATTCTACTCACTGTGCCCCTTACAATGTCATGAATATGTAAAAAAAAAACCGAAAAAAAAAACCCCCTGACTTCTGTGGTATGTCAATATTAACTGTGACCCAGTCCGAGTGTTCCATTTACCCCTTCACACCAACTTTTCGTTTTCGTTTTTTCCTCCCCTTCTTCCAGGAGACAAACTTTTATTTTTCCGTCAATATGCTCACTTTTGGTAGTACGACTTGTACTTTTGAATGAAACAATTAGTGTTACTAAACAGTGTACTGGAAAATGGAGGGAAAAAAAATTCCAAGTGCGCTGAAATCGCAAAAAAAAAAGTGTAATGCACAATTGTTTTTGGGGTCTGTTATTAACCATATTCATTGTATGATAAAACTGACATGTCTGTATGATGCCTCACGTCAGCACAAGTTCATAGATATATATAATAAAAAAAAAAAAAGTAACTTAAAAAAAAAAAAAAAAAAAAACAGTAGTCTCTCTCTCTCTCCCCCCCCCCCTCAAAAAAAATAAAAAATAAAAAAATTAGCTTGTCACCATTTTCCAAAACTCGTAACGTTCTCATTTTTAGGGATCTGGGGCTCAGTGACAGCTTATTTTTAGCGTCTTGAGACACAGTTTTTAAATTACACTGTTTTTGCATAGATGCAATATTTTACTCGCCTGTTACATTTTAACACAATGTTGCGGAGACCCAAAAACAGTTTTTGGCATTTGGATTTTTTTTTCATCACTATGCCTTGTACAGATCAGATTGATTTTATATTTTGATAGATCGGGCATTTCTGAATGCAGCAATGCCAAATGTGTATATTTTTACATTTTTTTTTTTCTTTTCAATGTGGCTAAAGGGATTTGAAATTTTAGGTTTTTCAATTTTTTATATTTAAAAGTTTAGGGGGCTTTACACGGCGAATGCTTGTGCCGATCATAAAATGCAGTGTTCCTGTGAGTGGTGGCGCTCTGTCGGCTGTCACAAGAAGTAAATCAACTGACCCTGCGCTATCATAGCAATACCATGGCGTCTCGTGATCACATCCATCTGCAGCCACTTAGATTGTGCTGTCAAAATCTGACAACTCGATTTAAGTGGTAAGCAGGAGTGGATGGATTTCTGATCCACCCATGCCTGTTAGCCGCACGTTTGCTGATCGTATCAGACATGTGCAGGGATTACTACAGGGAAACGACTTCGGACATATATATATATATATATATATATATATATCCAAGGTCGTGAAGGGGTTAATAACCACCCTTTGTTTCCTATCCATTTTTAACCCAGTTACATATTTTGCCCTATCATTATTCTCATTTTATGTACCAATCTGTTATGTGGCACTGTATCAAACGCCTTTAAAACGTCCATAAAGACAACATCCACTGTGTTTTTCTGGCCAAGTCTGAAAATTCTCTCTTCAAAGAAGCTGATCAGATTTTGACAGGTCCAATCCTTCATAAACCCAAGTCAATACTGGGTCATGACTCTTCTTGAGATACTCCAGGATGGCATGTTTTTGGAAAACCTAAAGGATTTTACCCACAGTAAGGGTTACCTTACCAGCCTATAATTTCAAAGCACGGATTGTGTCCCCTTTTTGAATATTGGCACATTTGCTATGCACCAGTCCTATGGTATAGTTCCTGTTATTATGGAATCTGTGAACATAAAAAATAATGATCTGTCTATCATCGTACTTAATTCCTGCAGTACTCGGCGGTATGACATCCAGACCTAGGGATTTGCCTACTTTACTGATACTGACGCTACCCATTACTTCCTGCTGGGTTAAAGCAGGTGACATTTAACCCCTTCAGCCCCCGGGCCCTTTCTGTTTTTGTTTTTTTGCTCACCTTCTGAGAGCCGTAACTTTATTTTTCTGTCAATCTTGCCATATGAGGGCTTGTTTTTTGCAGGAAGAGTTGTACTTTTAAATGAAACCATAAGTTAAACCATATAGTGTACTGGAAAACAGCAAAAAAATTCCAAGTGTGGAAAAACTGCAAAAAAAAAAAGTGTGATCGCACAATAGTTTTTGGGATGTTTTATTCACTGTGTTCACTATATGGTAAAACTTGTGTGCGTGTGATGCCTGAGGTCGGTGCAAGGTTGTAGACACTAAACATGTATAGGTTTACTTGTATCTAAGAGGTTAAAAAAAATTCACAAGCTTGTCCAATAAGTGGCGTACGTTTTGTGCCATTTTCCGAAACCCGTAGCGTTCTCATTTTTTTGATTATTTTTTGCGTCTCGAGCTGACAGTTTTAATTTTTTTTGCGCAGATGCTACGTTTTGATCGCCTGTTATTGCATTTTTGCGTAAAACTTGCGGCAACCAAAAAACGTAATTTTGGCGTTTGGTAAACGGCGTAGCGGCAAAAAAATTCCAATCGGATTAATTATTTTATATTTTGATAGATCAGGCATTTCTGAACGCGGCGATACCAAATGTGTATATTTTCTTTTTTTAACCCTTTAATTTTCAATGGGGTGAAAGGGGAGTGATTTGAACTTTTAGGTTTTTGTTTATTATTTAAAACTTTTTTTTTTAATTTTTTTTATTTTACTAGTCCCCCTAGGGGGCTATAGCGATCAACAATGCTTTCACTCTGCCCTATCTGCTGATCACAGCTACACAGCTGTAAAGAGCATATATGTTCACTTTCTGATTCACTCGGCTCAGGGCTGAGTAAAACCAAAAGTGACTCATGATAGCTACAGGCGTCATCTCATAACCCTGTGCTACCATGGCAACCACCGAAAGTCATGTGATCATGCACGTGACTTCCGGTGGGGGCAGCGGTATGTGAAAACAATGGCCGCGTGCATATACATCTCGCTGACAGACTTTGGCAGTGAGATGTATGGGGTTAAATGTTGCTGGTGGAATGTGATTCCACTCGTAACATGCAGGCACACATGTCAGCTGTTGAAAACAGCGGATATGTGCGCGGATCGCAGCGGCCTGCCCACGGCAGGGGCGAGGATTAACCTCACACTATCCATGACGGATAGATCCGTCATGGGTCGTGAAGGGGTTAATGGAGAATTAATAGTATCCCTGATCATGTCATGGGATTTTCTTGTATAATACTTTAGAGCAAAAGTTGTTTATCAGATTGGTCTTTTCCTCATCCTTTTCCACCATTTTACCCAAACTATTTTTGAGGGGGCAACACTATAATTTTTGAGTTTTATTGGTTATGTAGATTAAGAATATTTTTAGATCATTTTTAACTTTCTCTGGCATTGTCTCTCCATTTTAATATTTGCTTTTTTTTTTAAAGGGTATTGAGATACAAATTTAGGGGAACTTTCTAGCAATTACAAATTTGTGATTCACAACTCTTGCACATTGTATCTATTGAACACCAACAAAATTAGTAAAGCATTGGCATTCAAGGGAAGAAGTTATTTTTGCCTTCTAAAAAACATTCAAATAGGAAGTCCTTGCATGTACCCATAAGTATGAATCAGAGGGCAATTGACATTCTGCATTTGGTGGCTGATACTTCCACTCTATGCCCACCAAGGACAACATCTTCAAGGGGTTTGTATGTTCTCCCCGTGTTTGCATGGGTTTCCGCCCACGCTCCAAAGACCTAGTGATAGGGAATTTAGATTGTGAACCCCAGTTTTGCCAGTAGGGTACACAAGAAAGCAAATTAGAGTTCACAAAGCGGAAAGTGGGCAAGCACTAACGTGAAAGACAAGCTCAGATTCTGCTTTTGGGGAGGAATTGCCATTAGTATAAAGACTAAGAAAGGCACGGTTGTAACCAAAAAAGAGTAGCGGAAGAAGGGAAATTTCTGCTGTTTCTACTTCTAAAGCAGAGGGCACTATTGAAATCTCAGTAAAGACATATAAAGTGACTACTGGTAGAAACGGGGGTGGGGGAATCCTTGGGGCGGGGGGGAACCAAAACAAAACAAAAACAGGGATTAACATCTTCTGGGAGAAGAGAAATGGGTCCTTCACCCAGTCATTTAGAAGTTTGAAGCTTTCAGTGGTCTGATGCAAACAGTGAATGGGGCCCTAACACCACTCCGCTCATTTGTTGCTTACTGGCTGTTGTTCGGTATACAGTTCAGCTCAGTGGTGTAGCTTCAATAGTGCCAGACCACATGGCCGCTATGGGGTATAAGCGCTGGCCACCCCACCCCACCCATGGCCGCTATGGGGTATAAGCGCTGGCCACCCCACCTTGCATTGCATATTCATGGATGTCGATACAGTTGAAATCAATTATAAAAGAGGGAGCGCTCCACTATCCGCTCCCTCCGCCATCATTCTCCTGCTGCATTTGAGCTCCGACTGTTCAGTGCAGCTGGCATGATACCAGTTCATCGCACTCGCTGTACCAAGCATTGAAGAGCCGCAGAATACGCTCTGAGGAGACTGGAGTAGCGCAGAACGAGGAGAGGCGAGTATTTTTTTAAGTCAATGAGAGCCCCATTATACTACCTAGAAGTCAATTTGGGGAACACTATACTGTAAGGAGGATTATGGGGGGCACATACTATATGGAGGGTTATGTAGGGCACATACTATAGGAGGGCTATGTAGGGCATATTATACTCTATGGAGAACATTATACTGAATGGAGTACTATGTGGGGCACATTATACTATATAGAGGACTATGTGGGACACATACTATATGGGACACATTTTACTGCATGGAGTACTATGTGGGGCCCATTATACTATATGGAGGATTATGTGGGGCTTATCATACTATATATGGAGGACTATGTGGGGCACATTATACTATATGGAGAGCTATGTGGGACACATACTATATGGGCCACATTTTACTACATGGAGGACTATGAGGGGCCCATTATACTATATGGAGGATTATGTAGGGCACATTATACTATGTGGAGGACTGTGTGTGGGCACATTATACTATATGGAGGACTGTGTGTGGGCACATTATACTATATGGAGGACTGTGTGAGGCCCAATATAATATATGGAAAACTATGTTAGGCACATTATACTACATGGAGAACATACTATATGCAGGACCAAGTTGGGCTCATTATACTGCTTGGAGGACTATGTGAGGGGGCCTCAATTAGAACTTCTGCTATGAGGTCCCATGATTTTTTTTTTTATGTACGCCCCTGGTTTAGTTCGTATTTATTTAATTGGGAGATGAACTACAGGACCGGAGAATGGCTGCTACACAGTATACAGAGCAGTACTGTTCATTACCAAATTGGGGGAACTGATCTCGTATTGGTAGGTCAACTCAAAGGATCAAATCATCAACAAAAATAACCTGTTTTTCTGTTTTTATTGAATGGCTGAACCTTTTTTCAGTTTCTATATTCTTTCAAAGAACAAAATTATACAATAAAAAAAATCTATAAACAAATGACAATTTGGGGGTTATAAATTTATTTTTCTTGAAAATAACACATGATTAGTTAAAAAACTCCATTTTAATGGTCACAATCCACATTTTAATTAAAAAAGTAAAAAACAAAACAAGAACAAAAAAAAACAAAACAAAATGTTGACCCCTCCCCCTGAATGAAATACAAATCTGTATCTGTTCTACATTTACAGATAACTTGTCACTCTCAAGGCACAACATAAAAGTAACAAATGCCGGGATGGAAGTAATCTGGCATACGCTGTCATTTATGGATCAGGATTAAAAAAGTGAGAAGGATTCTCTAGAGGTTTATTGTATATAAAATGTATGTTCTTGCAGTACCGATGGGTGATCTAGAATATTCCCGTGCCACACCCTGTCAAATAAAACTATATTCAAAAATCAAGTCATAGAATTTTAAACATAACAATAGTACATAAAGGGAAACACTATAAAAATTATAAAAAGTTTCAATACCCATGTGTGTTTTATTAAAAATGTGAGATTCCGAAAAGATCCATATGGCATAAAATGCTTTCTAGTTCTAACACTACAAATTTGTAAAAGGAAGTGGTTCACCAAAACGTAGTGTGCAAAGCCCTATAACCACCATTTTAGTGACTTATTAGAAATCAATAGTTATTTTATTGCTGCATTGCCTATGCCCATATATGTAACTTTGTGCAGCAAAAGAATAGATTTATATTTAATCTTTAAAAAAACAAATCAAAAAACATAAAAAACAAAAACAAAAACGAAAAAAAAAAAAAAACATTCCCTTTTTGTGCAAATAGTCATGTGGCAAATTATTTTCTGAAAGCAAGTCAAGTCACTGGTGAGGATGTGATTGGTTTGTCTGCCGTACTATGCTTTCGGTACCTTAAGGTGACACTAATCAAGAGCACTTGTCCAGGTGGAATGTCTCACTGCTGGGTAAGCTCCAGATATCGAGCTTTAGACGGAATCTGTCAGGTGATTTTGTAGTACAATACTAATGTTATCTTTAAATATGGCTTAAAGAGACCTATCAGGATCAGTAAGTTTTATTGATTTAAGTTATCCTGTTGTGTTGTTGTAAGCACCATAGAATTAAGTGTCTTTTGCATGTAATTCAAGTGTATGTAAATACAATTTGCATATTCACTGCTCCCCCCCCCCAGTGCATTCTCTATCACTGCTGAGAGTTGGGAGGGAGTATGGGTGGGGGCAGCAGTGCTAATTCATTTCAGATTTACTTTCACCTATGCCAGCAATGGGAGGTGGAGCAGCGAATATGCAGTTTGTATTACCATACACTTAACTAATTTCTACATCACACTAAATTCTAGCTACAGAGCTTACAACAAGATAACAGGATAAGGTAGAGCAATAAAACTTACTGATCCTGAAAGGTCTCCTTAAGCCCTATTTAAAGAAAACATTAGTATTGTACTAGAAAATCACCTGACAGATTGCCTTTAAGGCTTTATGTACAAAGAGGATTAACATTTCTTTACAGTCCAATGAAAATTACAGTACATGCAATTGCTAGTTCTTTGAGTTGAGACATCATAACAAGGTCTTCCAGATTATGGTCACATAGTGTAACTTGAGGTTTCACAGTATAAAAGTGATGAACGTGGTTGAGGCGTGATATGCACTTTTGGTTAATATACAAAAAGTATCCCCATTAGGCACTGGTGAAATTAACTGGCTTAGCGGCTTGTATTGCTTTCAATAGAGGGCCATAGGACAAGCAGATGGATGTTGCCCTGCTTTGTAAAAGTAAATGTAATAATGCATGATTCATCTCCTGCTTCTTAGTTTGCATTGTCATTTCTGGGGATAAGTGCAAAGGAGAATAAGTTCTAACTACAAAGTCCACCCTGGTCCTTTCATCTGTTACAGTGAACTTGTTTCATTGTAAGCGTTCAGAGATTATTAAATAACAGAATAAAAAACGTCATTTACCAGTAATCACAAATGGTTTCCCAAGTTTCCAGCTTACATTGGCAACATAGAAATACTTTACAAATGTACAGAGGATGGATTGTGGCTACTGTAAATGCATCAGGCGACGATTGCGATTAGTGACTGTTTAAACGGAGGGAGAGGAGAGAACATGAAATATCCACAGGAGACAGTGGGGAGGATGTAAAGTGCAGAAATATCTGATTATTACTACTACGGAGTACTAGAAAATTCCTTCACAATAAAACCATTAGGTCATGCCCTCGAAGATCTGAGAGATTAATTCTTCATTCAGTAAAGGTAAAATTTCAGTGCATACATTATAGTTATACATAAAATACTAAAACATAAAACCATTAAACTTTTTTTCTGCTATTGCATTTCGGTCCAGTCTACACAGTCATACAAAACATATCCCACATTTGGTGTTCTGAACAACAAGTACTTGTGTGAACACGTAACTTTGGTCCGTGGTACCTTGACGTTAAAGTGCTGATGGTATATAAAAAAAATAGAAATTTGTAGCTAGGTTTTGTCCACAGGTCTGCCATGATGGTTCTCTGCACTTATGATCCTGCTGACTGCTACCAGCGACCGCTGACACTGGCAATGTCTGCGTGATATTGACGTGGAAGCCTTCCGCTTGCTCCTCCTTCCAAGAATGAAGATCGGATGCTGGTCGGCTCAAACAACTTTCTTCTGTTTTTATTCAGTTCTGAAAGTATTAAAAAAGTTGATTCAGAAATTAATTTACTAGGATGATAATGGTGTGGCGATCCAAATCATGTTATTTTCTGAAAATAATTGTGTATTTAATAAATTATTACCAGAGATTGCCAGCAACATTTTCCTCCGAGCCCCAAATGTCGTTATGCCAAGCTCCTTTAAATCCTGATCGGTCAACGTGAGGAATGTCTGCAGATCAATCTAAACAGCAAAAATAAGGGAATAAGGGTGTTATGGTCTGAATTGGGCAATCATTATATAAAATACAAGTTATTGGCATAAAACGCCCTCGAAAAAAAAAAGGGGGGCGTATCCTGAAGTCATGAAGAATGTTATATCTGTGTATGTCTCACACCAGGCAACATGGTTGAGAAAAACCAGATCACATTTGAGGCTACAAAGCTTTCTGATAATGAAAACAATGACATTATTTTGTACAGTTCTCCTTTAGGTATGCATGCGGATGATTATATGGCTGCACCAGACACACCCAGTAAAGCGGTGCTGCAGCCAGGAAAATCATTTCTTCCCTGGTTAACACCGTAATTTCCAATCCAACAAAAGGTTTGAATGCAAGAAACATGTCATTTTCAAGTGAACAGAACCACATTTCTATTTGGAAAGACCTACAATAGTTGGTCAAAGCAAGTCTATTATATTTAAGACGGGGAGGTATGAAGGCTGCGCTTTCCAAACCAAATAGTTCTTGTTAAAAAATAATAATCTGCTTGATCTGCCCAAAATATTTCTCAAGTTTATTTCATTTCATACAGAACTCTTGTACGAGTCCAGGTAAGACTTACCACGGTCACACAGGAACAAATTTCCAGGTTTTAAAAAGTGGCAATTTATATTGAAGGCGGATGGTAAATATCGCAACTCTACCCAGCTAATCATTGACTAAGGTTTGGCTTTGGCTAATATTGTGTTCTCAAAGGAAGGTCAAACATCTAATCAATAGAAAGGTCTTCAAAGCGCTAGGGGAAAGGAATTATTTGAAAATGGACAAAGGTTTTCAACATTAGTCATTATTATCTGGTTCTTGTATTACTACAACTGGGCTGTAACTGCTGTACCCCGTAACTTTGTGTATTTCAAGTGTGCAACTCAAATGTATATAACTCCATTTAACTGGTATATTCTCCTCTACACAGCGGTGGCAAAACCATGGAAGCAGAGCTAGGTTTCTACTACCTTTTCTACTAGTGAAAACAAAGTGTTGGTGTGCCTCAACTGGGACAGGTACCGATCATCAGAATGGATATTTTTTTTTTCCTTAGCCATAATTGGGAACTTTTAATCACAGAATGGAGAAGCAGATCATGTGCCCAACCACCACTCCCATTCATTCCCTATGGCGCTGCCAGGAAAAGCTGAGCGTAGCCTCATAGGGAATGAATGGAGTAGCAGTTAGGCATGGACACAGACTCCCAGTCCTAACTAGGATAAAAGTGGCCTACTCTGCCAATTGGTGTAGGCCCCAGTGCTTGGACCACAACAGATCAATAGCCAAGTGTATAAGTTATGAAGGGCTTATCCGGTGAAAATAACTTTTGGGGGTTATTACAAGAACAAAGTACATTTTAATCAATGGATCTTGGAATAATAAGTTCCACAATTGGATGCGCTAAAAAAATGTTCTTGTGCTGAGATAATCTTAGGGGCTGAAACAAGAGTATGTAGATATTAAAGCACGAGATCTCAGAAGCTTTCTGTGAAGTAAAACATGTTAAAAAACAGGCACGAAAAGGTTTTACCTCAAAGAAAAAGTCAAAGATGGAACCGAAAGGGGCGATTCCTGTGCTACCTTCTGGACAAGGAGATTGTTGACAGAGTGAGTCAGAAACCCATGAAGATTAACTGATGGTTAATGCTTTTGGACCCATCAAGATTAACGGAGTTTTATTGGTCAATGCTTTTGGAAGTATCAGACCTATTCAGTCTTATGGACTGTGGTTTGTCCTGAAGTGATACTTCGAATTACGTTAACAAAATGGATTTAATATTCATGGGTTTCTGATGCCATCTGTTGATCTCCTCGTCCAGGCAGCACAGGAATGAACCCTTCCGTTTCCACCTTTGATTGTTCCTTTGTCCTGTGGGTCTGCAGCAGCTTGTATGGAAGTGCACTAAGTGGTTATGTTAACACAACTCTGCCAGGTGAGAAAATCCCCAATTTTTTACCTAGATAAGACCCTATTGCACTATTGTTCTTCCAGTTTAGTCATCCATTACCTCACAGAAAGCATTAGCTGTGATTCCATGCTTTAAATGTCTATATACAATTTTGTTTCCTCCCAACCCAGGAGCTGTGGTATGATCAGACCATGTCCCTGTATGGTCAGACATGGCCATTACACAGTAGAGATACATATATAAGATTATCTCAGCACAGGAACATTTCTTTTTTTTTTTTTATTATTCCTTGTAAACTTCTCCAAATGTGGAACTTATTATTCCAAGACATTATTAAAAATGTACTTTGATCTTGGGAAAACCCCCATATATAATTTTAGACCGAAGATACATATAAAGATAGAGATAATCACATATACACCTTAGTGTGAAGTGAGTACTTTAGAGTTAATGGAAGGGCATGACGTTGTCGAGCTATTTGCAAAGAGTTGCCAAAAGAACGTCTAAATAATTTCTGATTTTGAGCTGACATGAGCAGTATAGATTTTCTCAATATTACGACTTCAACTGAGGTCATAAAAAAATGAAAAACATTCACATCCAGATCATCTATTGCCAGAAACAGGCTCAACGTTCCAGTGTCTCCACATAAACATTTCACAGTGGGTTACAGTGATTGGAGCATGTCTCCATGATAGCAACAAGAGAAGACGCCAATACTTATGAAGCCCAGGCTAGAATGGAATTACTACACAGAACGACCCCCGGGAAATGACGTAAGAGGTCACCACACAGCTTATACACGCAGATTATGGCAGATCTGTAAACACGCTGACCTCTTGCTGCTGGAAGATGTCGGTATATTTCCCCAGTCCAAGCTTGCTGAACAGTTCTGGGAGGTCAGAACCTTTAAATGAGCTATTCAGATTACATCCATTGCTTCCAGTTAGAGAGGAGATGCAGTCCATGTAATTGCTGCTGCTCAGATAGTGTTCTGCTGTGAAGTAAGGTGAAGGAATAGTGAGGTTAATATAGGTTCAAGTAACATCTAGAATCTTAAGCATTCAGGATAAATAGAACATAGGAATAAAGTTAACATTTTAGCCAGCCGGAGTGTATACATGCAGGCAGGGAAACCAGTCAGTCAGCAGAAGGGCAAGATTAAAGCGTCAACAAAGGACAATTACTGCCAGGCTTCCACCAACTCATCAGGAAGCATGTCAATGGTTCCAGATGTAGCATTACTCGGCCAGTATTCAGAAGGGCTATATAGCATGTACATTTGGTTACATGTTTACCATACGGCATAATTAAAGGGAACCTGTCATCAGAAATTTACCTGTAAACCAAAAAGTTACCCCTTCTGCAGCTCCTGGGCTGCATTCTAGGAAGCTTCCTATAGTTTATGTGGCCCCTTTTATACCAAAATAAATACTTTTTATAAACTTGTACCTTTTCATATGCAAATTTTGAAAATTATCCATGGGGGCGGGCTGCCTGGTGTCCGTTGCTGTCCTCCTGCCGATTTACGCCGCCCCCGAACGCTGAATTTCAAACCTCAGGACGCCGCCCCTGGGCGCCCGTGGTCCCGCGCATGCGCTGTGCGACTGTAGCGGTGCCGTACACTGTGTGCACGTGTGACCGCTGGTGACGTTTTGCGCGGGCACAAGGTTATGGGCGGCGCTGTGAGTGTCCTCAGCAAGTGCCGCCCATAACCTCGTGACCGCACTTTCCCCTTTGCCTCCTGCATTCTGCGCAAGCGTCTCCTCATAACCTGTGGTGGCCTGATCCGCTCCTCCCATCTATTTCCTGCTGCAGGGCAAGATGGGAAAGGTGACGTCGGATCATTTGGCCAGCGCTTGCGCAGAACGCAGGAGGCAAACACAGCGCCGCCCATAATATCGTGCCTGCGACCACGTCACCAGCAGTCCTCGCGTGCACGAGACCTCGGGCGCAGTGGGCGGCGTCCTGATCTATCAAATGCAGCAATGGGGGACGGCGTAAACCAGAAGGAGGGACAGTAACGGACGCAAGAGAGCCCGCCCCCATGGAGAATTTACAAGAATTGCAGACAAAAAAGGTAGAACTTTATAAAGTGTTTAATTTGGTTTAAAAGGGGGCACAAAAAGTACAGGAACCTTGCTAGAATGCAGCCCAGGAGCTGCAGAGGGGGAAACTTTTAGGTTTAAAGCTCAATTTCTGATGACAGGTTCCCTTTAATGAGGTTTTTCTAATCTTCATTCTTCAGGAGCACACTGCTACCTCGGCCTCCTGGCTTACTGCATCCAGGGGGACAGTGCACTCCCGTTTTATCAAAACCAAACTGTGCGCTCTCTAATGTCGCTATCAAAGGCAATGCTACCTCTGCAACATCAGCGGTGCGTTTTCCAAGACTGCATGCTCTGAAATTTGATCTGACCGCTTCTATTGGAAAAAGCTTGCAAGTGCTGCTCTCCTTGCATTGGAAACTGGCCAGTGCAGGTTAATGAGCGGTAAACAATAGAATTTTAAATCTCTCTATTTTAGAGAACATATTTTTATCTATATCTATTTTTTTTTTTTAGTAAAAATTAAATATCTAGTTATTAAAAATACTTTGCAATCGGAACCATTTATGAAAATCACCCTATAAGTGAGCAGGAGGCATTAGTATTTAGTCTAGAGCAGGATCGGACATACCATTGGTGCAACCTATGCAGCTGCACAAGGATTAAAGAGGGCCACATCCACCTCCAAAAGCAGGTGGTGCTATGCACTATGATAAGCTATTAGACTGCAAAGGGCCAATATACTGTTCCTGCACATGGGCCCTGCTCCGTCTGTGTCCACTACCAGCATAAAGTATGTGTGTCACAAATACTAGGCAGAACTAGGTCAGTGGTAGGTAGGTAAATTTATTGTAGATTTTACTGTAAAGTTCACCATACACATTGCAGATTGTGAGGAGATTTGTCTTTGAGCAACACTATACAAAGTTCCTGGATGGAAAACATGCAGCATTTTTGATACATGTCATTGTAGGGAATCGATCAGCTGTGTTTTGCTACCTCATCTGATAGCAGCATAATGTAGGTAAAGATTCTGAATCCAACCATGTTTCACTAAGATTACTGGGTGCAGCCGGTCTGACAAAATCAAAGACTTTAGATTTAGCAAGTAGCAGAGCTTCAAAAGCTGCCCCATCCCACATCAGGCTGTCAGTGTATATTTCTATAGACAGAAGCTTCTAGTCACAGAGGGGGGCAGAGTGGATGATAAAGCTACTAAAGATTAATTTAGCATTACAGATAAACAAAAACACACTGATAGTTAAAACAGAGAATTTAGTCCTGTGTTTCTTGCTACAGCATGCTGTCTTCAGATTACATAGGAAAAACCTAATGAAAGATTCCCTTTAAACTATACCTTTATCGTGCTAAAATAAATATAGAATTGGGATATAGGCGCTAATTTTTCAGCCCAAGGGATGCCACAGATCATGATCAAAGACCTGGAACGAGACTCGTATTGTATTCCTACTCATGTGTCAACTAGAATTGACACAGGCAGTATTAAGACGACGTGTAGTGTGTAATTCTAATCCAATGCAAAATCAATATTTAATATAAAAATGTCAAAAATGAAAAAAAAAATACAATAGAATTTTAATCACAAAAAACGGATTCTGAATTCTAGCAGTGAGTACATCTCTGTTACCCTATATAGTTAGAATGATGGACAACTAACTTTAAAAGATGCAATAAATTCAGTGTACCTCCTTATCCAGCCACAGTTTGACAACTAGTGTGACTTCCAGCCATAATACCTTCCCCTTTTCTCCCAGGGATACAATCACTATCACCCCCTATCAGAACTTCCTCTTCCTGTACTAGAGACAGCACACATGGCAATATGAAGCACGGTTCACATCTTTCTGACATCAATTAAGATCTCCCTTGCCGTGGATCCATCTCAAACCTTGCTTGAGATGCTCACTGCAAATTGCATGGACAATTTGACATCTTCAGTTCATAACAAATGCTTACCGGATTTATTCTGCTTCCTTTTGGGACTTCCAATTGATGACGAGTAGTCGTTATGAGATGAGTCGATCCCGTTCCTGTCCCTCCAGTTATCAGAGTCGCTACCATTTCCTAGTTGTTCCCGACTGTTTGACCGTGAGAGAGACATTGAAGGTGCCTTAAAAACAAAAAATAAAAAATTATAAAAATTTTACCTACAACATACATGTCCATAAACACTGATAACACCCCTAGCGTGAAATCCCAGCCCTGTATGAACATATAGATTTATTAGCACGAGATCTATCCTGACCTCACATGTTAGCTATAGCGTTTATTGCCTTCTCCCTACATTCGGATCACAAGATTAGTTTTGTGAACATTATATAAAACTGTAGCTGTTATGAGAATTACATAGCACAGATTGAGAGTTTGCATTGCAATTATAACTTTGTTTTACAGCATGCAAAGAATTACTGTAATGTGTTGACCTTTAGGCTATGTGCGCACGTTGCGTAAAAACATGCAGTTACGCTGCGCTTTGTAGCGCAGCGTAACTGCATGCGTCCTGCGGCCCCTGCACAGTCTATGGAGATTGTGCAGGGGCCGTGCGCACGTGGCGTCTAAGAGCGCAGCGCTTCGGCTACTGCCGAAAAGCTGCGCAAAAAGAAGTGACATGTCACTTCTTTCCTGCGCTTTGCCGGCAGCTCCTGCTCTGTCTATGGCAGGAGCTGCAGGCAGAGCGCATGGAATCGGCGCTCACTACGGACATTTCTGCAGCGATCTAAAGCGCACATGTGCTCTTCAGATCGCTGCAGAAATTTCTGCAGGGCTTGTACGCAACGTGCGCACATAGCCTTAGGCTACGCCGGATATGAAGCTGTTCTTGGATGACTTCTTCATTAATGTGAAAGTTAAAGACAAAATTCAGTTATCATTCATTAATGAAGATATCAGGATCTTACACAGTTCCACACTGTTAAGTTGTTTTTTTAGCACTGAGATCCGTGCATTCTTGTTTTTGTTAACTCAATCCAAGAGCTATACCTTTCATTTTTTCGAATAATATTTATTATAAATAAAAATATATATATATATATATATATATATATATATATATATTATAAATATATATATATATATATATATATATATATATATATAATAAATATAAATATATATATATATAATAAATATAAATATATATATATATAATAAATATATATATATATATAATAAATATATATATATATATAATAAATATATATATATATAATAAATATAAATATATATATATAATAAATATAAATATATATATATAATAAATATAAATATATATATATAATAAATATATATATATATATAATAAATATATATATATATATAATAAATATATATATATATATAATATATATATATATATATATATAATATATATATATATATATATATAATATATATATATATAATATATATATATATAATATATATATATATAATATATATATATATAATATATATATATATAATATATATATATATATTATATATATATATATATTATATATATATATATAATATATATATATAATATATATATATATATATATATATCTCTTGTTTGTGCAATGGGTACTTTTTTTATTGTTACCATTTTGAGGTACATATTTATTTGATAATGATCGATTTCTTGTTTCGGATGGTTGTTCTTGAAAATAACAGCAATTCTGCCATTGTTATTTAAAATTTTATTCCCTGACACCATAGTTTGCAATGTAAAAACATTAACTTAAATGGTTGTCTATGCACTAAACCGACAACCTAAGCCCTTTAAAATCCAACATGTCCAATATAATATAGCTGGGAGGCTTTTATATACACAGCTTAAAGAGAACACCATCAATAATAATTTTTACACTGGCTACTGGGGCTTTTTAAGACTGATACTTCCTGGCTTTTTAAGAAGTGTTTCCGGCAGTTTCCTTATCATCAGAGGCAGGATTACAATGTCAAATGTCAGGTGACACCTCTATACACAGCTGATAATACAGGATTTAGTAATCATAAAAGGCGGTCTCAGCTGACCCTCCCTCTCGTTCTGTTCATAAAAGAGCTTTACACACACTCTTTAGATGCTTTGATTCAAAATATAGAGATAGGTTTAGTTCACATGTCCTGTAGTCATCAGTTAGAACGGAATAGTGAGGAAACTGATTTTTTTTCTGGATCCATTTTTTTTTTTTTTCAACATTGGGAGTCTATGGACAACAGATCTGTTAACGGATTGCTATTTAGCCATCAGTTGTACTTGCAAAAAATGTGGTTTTCTTAACGGATCCGTTACGAATATATGATACATAGCAGTTCATTAATGAATCCATTGTCCATAGACTATGTTAAAAAAGGATCCAGCCGACAGCCGTTATTTAAAAATGGACAAAAAAAATGGTGTGTTTGCACAACTTTTTTGCAAACAAATCTCTAATGGATCAATGATAATGGATGACTAAAAGGACATGTGAACCCAGCCTTAAGGTTTGGTTCCACTTGCGCATGACTCGTGTGAGACTTGAATCAGTATCACCCAGCATGGCTGCACACTCTCCGGACACGAGAGCCTCAACTGCATGGAAATACATGCAGCCGACCCGCTTCTGTCAGGAGATTGTGCGGCCGTGCCGGGTGATACCAATGCGAGTATCGCACGAGTCATGTGCAAGTGGAACCATACCCTTAAGGCCGCATTACACGCTGCGACATTGCTAGCGATGTCACTAGTGATCGCACCCGCCCCCGTCGTGTGTGCATCATGGGCAAATCGCTGCCCGTGGCGAACAATATCGCTAGTACGCATCACACGCACATACCTTCCTAACGACATCGCTGTGGCCGGCGAACAAACTTTTTTTTTTTTTTTTTTTTTTAAGGGGGAGGTTCATGTGGCGTCACAGCGACATTACACAGCAGGCCACCAATAGAAGCAGAGGGGCGGAGAGCAGCCGCATTAACGTCACTCCCACCAAGTTGCTGGAGGATGCAGAAATGCTGTTAGCCTTTCCCGGGGTGTCACACGTAGCGATGTGTGCTGCCTCAGGAACGACGAACAACCTGCGTCCAAAATGAGCAACGATATTTGGGAAAGGAACGACGTGTCAACAATCAAGGATTTTTGCCGTTTTTCGGATAATTAGCGGTCGCTCGTAGGTGTCACACGCAACGACGTCGCTAACGACGCCAGATATGAGTCACGAATTCCGTGACCCCAGTGATATCTCGTTAGTGATGTCGTTGCGTGTAACGGGGCCTTTAGTCTATTGCTACTAAAGTATATGCTTCCAAAAAACAAAGTAGTGTTCTATAGTAGTATCAGTGGCCACTGTGAAAACTGCAGTATTTCGAATTTGTATTTTTTAATAAAAGTTGTGATGTGAAAAAGAAAAAAGGCAGTAAAAAATTAGACTAAATACATTTACCCTAAACACTTGATCCATGTCATTTTCTGATGACACATTCCCTTTAAAAAATTGCCACCTTACACCACCAGTTATAGCCTAACAAAGAATGTTGGTCCGATCAGCTAACATTTTACATATTTTGTTAAAACTGACTTATTACAATCTTTTCTGTTTAATATCACATATAAAATAAGCGTACTTGACTCTAATATCTGACCTATTCTCAATAATGTGCCAAAAATAAGAATTACAGCAATATATCCTGGCTACCAAGATTGATCTATGAACATATGGGAGCAGGAGGAACTTTATTACAGCTCGGATATTCGCATGACTTAGATTTTCCATGCACACGATAGTAGAAACTACATCCACTCATGGAACATTGACAAAGTCACCGCTGAAGCCAAAACTGTAAAAATAAAGTTTGGCAGAAAACCGCAACAAGTGCTAAACCCTGACGTGAAGGAGATACCTCGTATGTCGTACTCATGGTCGGCTTGTATGACACATGGTTAGCTCGTCTCAGTTCTTTAATGGTTTCTGCTGGCATAGATTTTGAGAAGCCCAGTCCGCTCCAGGTGTTTGTTGGCGTTCTCACTTCGGTTACGACTGGTTTCTTCAACATTGCTGGGGAGAAGGTGAAAAGGTGTTTAAAGCTTCAATTCGAAGTTGACCTGAAATATTTAGCTGCATTATACTGATTCATTTACAGCATAACAAATTGATTTGCAGGCATATTTTAGATTTTGTTATATACATGTGGCTTCAAGAGTGCAAAAAATGTTAGACTTTCATTTTTCAAATCATTTTTGCCTTTTTTATTGTTAAGTCATTTTTATTGAAAAACGTTTTATTATTGCCAATATCGGGGGGCAAACGTTCAAAAAGGAGCACATTAAATTATATTCCAATTTCCTGTTTATTTTTTTTTTTTTATATTTATTGGACTTATGAATGTTTTTTTTCATAAGGTGTGGGACTAAAAAATGGATGGGACTGGCAGTCACATTCTTTCATTTTTCACTCCATTAACAACGTTGCCGTTACAGGGAATATTTAGACGCCTGCGTCCAGTGCACAGCTGATCTGGCTCTATTAAGACGCAGTAGCTCCAGCTCCGACAACCAGAGACCACATGATCATTAGGATGGGGTGGAGAAAGCACCAGTAGTACCTCCTAAACGCTACACTCAGTGCTCCTTCAGTGCGGTGATCAGAAGGGCACATACGGTAGTAAACAATCTCTGCTTTCTATGTGGGGAGTCTGGCTGTGTCTGGCAGTTGGCTCCTTACTCCAGCACAATCTCCATATGTGGACCAGGTGGCTTCATTAATTTAGATTTTGGGTGGTCTAGAAGTATGAATATTTTATCCCATATCCAAAAGGGACCCACAGCTCCAATATTGAGTTCACCAATCCCATCACCTGCAAGGCATCATAAATGGAGCAAGAGAGAATCCACACTTCCACTACTTTACGGGGATCTGTCAGCAGCTTTTTGGTATGTAATTTGAAAGCAGCATGATGTAGGGCAGTAATCCTTAACTCCAGTTCGCAAAAGTCACCAACAGTGCAGGTTTTCAGGATTTCATTAGTATTGCACAGTTGATAATTTAATCACCTGCACAGGTGAGAATTCAAATCACCTGTATAATACTAAGGAAGTCCTAAAAACATGCACTGTTGGTGGCTCTTGAGGACTGGAGTTGGGAAACTATTATGTTGGGGCTGAGAACATGATTCCAGTGATGTATCACTTAATCGGCTGGGTGTTGCTAATTCAATACAATCAGTGGTTTATTAGCAGTAGATCACTACAGGCACTGCCTAACTAGGTGTCCCATGCCATGTAATCCTCTGTATAACCCCACCACCACCACCAATTAGGCTCTGTCAATTTACAGTGTACATAAAAAGCTCCCAATCATTGGTTGGGCAAGGTTTTACGGAGCTCAACATTCTGAGCACTACTAGTTATGCAGAAGAGGAAGCCATGTTTGAAAACCCTGTATGGATACTATTATATGTAGGATAGTACACCACATGAAGGACAATAACAGAAAGTAGTATGATACCACCTAACATAAGGGCTTCCCTCTTCCACAGTATGGAAATATGGGTCCTGTGCAGCAATGCATTCCTTGCATCAGCAATGTGTTATGGTTGTGCTTTTAATGGATGCACATGCCCCAAGTTTATCTCCGCCACCATTTTGTTTTAACGAAAGGAAAAAAAAAACAAAACAAAAAACACCCTTTACCTTTTGTTGCCAACAACTTCTTCTGTTCATAGTCATAGGCCTGTGGACAGAGGCAGATAAAAAAAATAAATAAATTAGAAAAGAAAGAAGGAAAACCATGGCCCTTCATCCAAATTACTAATGCCAGTCTTTCTATATCTTTCCATATACAACCCCCCCACCAACACACACCCATGTAATCTCTCAAACGAATCCTTGAAAAACAGAGGCGGGGAATCTTTAAAATTTCATATGTCCTGATATATCACATGACTATGGGTTGCCTTCATTAGAGGAGGGTGCGCATGGATGGATAATTTTTGAAACTGGTAAAATACTAAGTGCTCCTATTGCAGCACGGATGAACGGTTATACAAGTAGGACGGTATAATTCTAGAAAGTGTGTGGTTATGTTCGCGTCACAATGTACACGTAATGTGCTTTATATTTCCTTGTACTAAATTGATATACACAATTGCTGCAAAATACTGGAATTAAAATTCCCTTCAAAGCTTAAAGAAATAGCAGTACAGTAAATCTCAAGAATTGCTACTATTCTACTTCATAAGAGAAAGATATGTCTGTGCTGATTTCTATTAATAGTTTACATTCATACAATAGAGCTTGAAAAACATTCTCTAAGCATTTCTGTAATGGACGGTTACTGGTCTTAATTTGCCTCATCTAATGTATTTAACAGTAATTAAAGGGGTTGCCCCGGCAAAACATTGATGTATATTCTTTGTACAATAGGACATCCATATGAAATTGATTGGGTTTGGGTCCAACACCCGGAAACACCCCCCCCCCCCACTGACTAGTGGTTGCTTCACATTGACTGGCTGATTAGTTGAGGTGTGTGTGTTGGCTAACCCACACATTAAACCCTTTAATTAACCTTATTTAGGTGCAAAAAAGTGAAACAGTTAAATAGAGCCACACAGCAGCTTAGTTATCAAAAATAAGAATACTATGTTCTTTTTCTGACACTTTTCACTTGTTTATATAGCAAAATAAAATCTAATTTTCTTAACTCCAAGTCATTTTCTATTAATGACTTATTCTACTGCTAGGTTATCAATGTGGTGTGAAATGTTCCCCAACCCCCCCACCTCCCCCAATAACAATTTATTACCATCTTTAAACCATCTTAACAAGCACCCTTTAGTTATCTTAGTGATTAGCACATATGCCAAAAAATATTTCATAACTGGATGCGTGGTATGCCATTTAGCAGGTGACTAACCATGGGGGATTGCCTTTCCCAAGCCTGTAGGAGTGATTAAACTTATTTGAAAGAGCGGGGTCACCACTGGCTCTCTGCAAATCTCTGCCTTCAACAATGTGCAGTAAGCCTTGGTATATGCACACTGGCTTCATCGGAGCACTGCGCGTGCCAATATGCACACTGGCTTCATCGGAGCACTGGAAGTAGCGGTGATGTACGACACAGCCAGCTGCAAGATTTGCAGAGACAATGGTTATATCCAGCAGAGTCCTGTGTCACCGCCACCTCCCTGGATTTATGAAGTGCTCTGATGAAGCCTGGGTATGTACAGCCAGCTACACTGCGCACTCTCGTCGAAATGGAAAACTGCAAGAGCTAGCGGTGATGAAGCTTTTAGACTGCATGCTCACGATCTGAGTTCAGAGTTTTGGAGAAAGCGCATCCGAAATGCTGCGTTGTACAACCACAGTGGATGGGGTTTCTAGAAAGGGAGAACAGAAGAGAGACACCCCAACTGCTAGAGTCTGGATCATTGGCACAAACAGTTGCAGTCTCCTGCGAAGGAAATTTGCGGTCTCGCAGGTCAGGACCCACCACGTCAAGTGCACAGGAGGTTCTGAACGTGTGCACATACCTTTACAAATCATGTCACTCCTGACCATTGGAGAGCGACAACTTGATTAGTGGAATGATTAGTCTGGGGAAAAGAACAGCCCATGGCAGTACCCACTAATTAGGATATTGCTGCCACAGTTATTGATGGTATAAAAAAAAAAAATCTAATAAACACAATTAAATGGGCTTGTTAGGAAGTGTATAATGACAGCAATAAATCTCTGGTGGCGATTGGGGATCCTAGGAAAGCGGTCACTTTTCCCTTAAAGAGGGTTTCCAAAAAAAAATGACTGTTCAAACCAGGCACAGATGCCAGGCTCACCTATGGTGTTGCCTATCAGTTCAGTGCACCTTCTAACAACTTGCTTAAAATCTAATCTCTGCTCTCCTGCTTCTCTATGGCTATGTGCACACGGGACATTGTACCAGCGGATTTTGCAGTAGGTTTGTCAGCAGGTTTACCGCAGCTGCTCCCCAGAATCCGCAGCTATCCATTGCTGCGGGATTCGTGCATTTTTGTTGTGGTAAACCTGCGGGACAAGTGCGGAAATACCTGCGGAAGTCCCGGCCTTTATCTCCATAGTGGAAAGGCTGGACATCCGCAGGTATTTCTGCATGAATAATTGACATACAGTTACGTGCAGCTGTGGGACATACACAGCATATTACACAGCCGTACTATTGATACAGCACTCCCCAAATCCCACAGGATAACATGGGGAGTGTCTGTACTTGCCTAAACCTGTGGATTTATCTGGAAAATCCAGATAAATCCGCTGGTTTTCCGCAACAAAATCCGCGGGTGCATTGTCCAACAGTAACTTGATCATGAAATTGATTAGCGCAATCTAATACATAATGTCCATCTTGTTATGGGAAATGCACCAAGTTTTGATGACCGGATAGCAGCTCAGCCTATATTGCAAGGATTACCTGCATATTAGTGTAAGGTGACTGTGAAGTAAGTCGTACCCTTTCTGAGTTCTGTTGTGCGGCTCGCTCGGCTGCTCGTTCACTTCCAGGGGCCTTCTTGTCAGTGATGGGACCCTCCGGAGAGCTCATCTCTGAATCAGACAGCAACCGTTCTGTACTGTTATAATAAAGGAACAACTTTGTAGCAAATGTGGTTCATGTGTTCATCAAGCATATCCCCAACATCCCAACCTAGCCCTTACTGTAAGCGGGAGTTCTTGGTGCCTTGCAATAATTCCACCGTCTGCCTCTTGGCGCAGGGGACTTTGGCAGAGGTCAGCATTTGTTTAAGTTCATTAGTATTTGCTGAATGGGATGGACTCCTCGGCATGCCTACTTCCACAAATGCATCATTACACCCTAAAAAGCAAAGAAAAATCAGTGGGTGAATTTAATTAAACTAATTATTCAACACTTTTTCGGATGCAGATTTAGCCATCGACTGCATTTTCATCCACATTTCAAAATACACGTTTGATTAATTCATCATGGAGCCATTTTAAGACATTACATGATGTTTCGGGAATAAACTTCAGAAATTGTTTTTAAAGCATAACAATTATAAAGAGAAATGCTAAAGTAAACTGCATCAGTCTTTGGATCTACCTTCTGAATCTGACTTTGGGCTCGTCTGGTCAGGGGGGCTGCGGTTGCTGGACTGTCTAGATGATTCCGGTAGGTGCGAGTTCATCACCTTATCTCCTAGAGATGACGCGGATAATGTGCTGTATTTCATGTTTGACGTCTTACATTAAAATGGGAAAAAATATATATTTTAATCAACAATTAATGAAAACAAACAAAAAAAAAAATTTACAACATGAAGACTTACATTTGTTGAGGCTGAAGGGGGAACCAACATTTTAGTTGCATTCATTTTATGGGATTTCACCATTGAGAGAGGATTTTTAGACTTTCAACGAACTGCTGTACATTTTTATCAAAGGTTGCGAGGGGGGATGTTTGGAGCAGAGATGAACCCACATTCTAGCAAGAAAATGTTGGCTGTGTTTCCCAGCCAGTATCTTCCAGTAACAGTACTGACCAGAGTTTACTCCAATTGCTCCTGTTTAACCGTTAAATGCGCATGTCAATCACTCACTCATGGTGGCATATAAATAGAGGACCCTATTGACCCCCACATCGAGGGAGGCAGCTAAATGAACCCAAGGCTCCCATCTTCATACTGCAATGAAGCATGGCCATGGTCTGGGCTTCATAGAAGACCATCATTTACACTACATACAACCATATTGTAATACGGAAGCACATAGTGAAGGCAAATGATAACCGGTTACAGATCTCCTAAGGGATTTTTTTCTTTATCTATAATGTCTATTTTTTCTTTTATTTTTTTTAAAATCACTCCCCTTTCACCAATCAAAAATAAAGATGTACAAAATAAATTTGTTTGGTATCTGTGTAAAAAATGTCAGCGAAGCAATAAAAAAAAAAAAAAAAAAAAAAAAAAAAGAAGAGGATACCAGAAGTTTTTCAGTCATCGCACTTTCCCCATATAGATGCAATCAAAACATCGTATTTACCACAAAAACAGTATCAATAAAAACTACAGTTCAGTGTGCAAAAAACAAAATATTAAAAACAACATTTAAGTGTAATATTGAAGTAATCACACTGCCCTAAAGAATCTCACTGCCAGGTCATTTCTATTGCACAACAAATACGGTACAAAACCCAAAAATCAATGGCAGAAATGCATTTTAATATTTCCCAGCAATTGGATTTTTTTTCCCCCTTATTTGTAGGAACATTATATAGTAAAATTAATAGTGTCATTCAAAACTACAAATACACCCTTATGTTACAATTCGGTGCCATCTTTTTCATATAGCAGAATGCCCTTTGGTTGCACAGTTCATTTTTTTTGCACCAGTTTGTTCAGAATGATTCCCATATTAGAAATCGAAGCTGCAGTATAAAGAAAAAGCGTAAAACAGCACAAGCAGCTTAAGTCTTAAAGTGACATTTTTATTAACCCTCCTATCCCTTATGTAAAAACAGCCAATCAATCAAGAAAGAGGGGACAGACATAGATGCAAAACACATAGGTGGGAAAGAGCACTAAATGCTTTATGTCCACCAGGAGAACACGTGCTTAAATTTAATATTCAAATTATCTCTCCAGGACTGGAGACAAACTCTAGCACAGCGCCACCTATTGGAAGTAGCGATCCTAAAAGTTAAATGTGGATTTCTAACAATCCTTTACATATAACTTAGGATATATATGCCAGATCAGAATCCCAATTTGCAGACACTGTGTTTTGGGGTTCTTGCCCCTCGTCAGTGCAAAGTGTGGGGTGTCTGATCTGGCTCATGAGAAGCTTTGTGGGGACCACGGGGGACCACTATTCTTCTTAGGCCAGTTTCGCACATCCTTCTTTTTGCCGGTTTGGCGGATCCGGCGGGCTCCCGTACAGTCAATACAGTACAATGACAACGCAACAAGCGCCGGTCACATGCTGTCATGTGACCGGTGCATGTGACTCGGAAGTAACAGCGCTGTCATTGTACTGTATTCACTGTACGGGAGCCCACCGGATCCGCCAAACAGAAGGATGTGTGAAACTGGCCTTATAGAGACTTTGCAAGCCAGTCTGGCTGCCAGTAAGTAAGGGGACTTATAGCTGCCATGCCCCTCTGCAAAATATTCAAATTATCTCTCCAGGACAGGAGACAAACTCTAGCGCAGCGCCACCTATTGGAAGTAGCGATCCTAAAAGTTAAATGTGGATTTCTAAGAATCCTTTACATATAACTTAGGATATATATGCCAGATCAGAATCCCAATTTGCAGACTCTGTTTCGGGGTGCTTGCCCCTCGTCAGTGCAAAGTATGGGGTGTCTGATCTGATAGATTTAACACTAGAACTACTGAGGTAGTCATTTTGACTACTTTGCACCATGTATTTCTATATAGGTGTCACGAGTCCAGTAGTTCTAGTGTTAATAGTAATTTAGTACAATGCAGTTTAGTTAGTGCAGTCACTCAGTATGGTTGTTCCCTGCTTGTAGAAAATAAGAATGCTTTACATCGTGCGTTCCATATATTTTATTACAAATTGACCTTTTAATTTCTACACCCTAAAGGCCATTATGTAGGGTACACTTACTTTCACATGACCATTTAATGCTGACGCCACCTTCTTGCAATCAGGGTGCATCCCATTCATGTGGACATCAACTGGGGTCAGTCCAGGCGGTGGGGATGGGGTATTTTGTCCATAGCTGGGCACCCCAGAGAGAAGAAAGCTAGTTAATGTGGCTTGGGCGGCTGATGGCACCATCATGTGTGGTATAGCAGAAAACCCTAAGAAAGAAAAAAAAAAATGATAATTAACAAATGCTATCATCATATGACATGAAAGCAATAAATCCTTAGTATACTGGCAGTTGGGGCTGACTGTACTACCGTAACATAGCCTTTACTTGCCAACTGCTGCTTATGTTCTGTAGAAGCTGAAATGTAAAAGTTTAATCAAAGATGCTGGGTTTCACCCTTAGTGTGGCCAAGAGGCTCAGTACACAGGTTCACCTGCTGGTTTTGCATGTCCTGCCTCCCTTACTGATGATTGACAGAACTGGAGCGCTCTTCAGGCAAGCTAGTGCTGGGGAGGCTGGCCATGCAAAACCAGTGGGCTGAACCGTGCAGCCTACTTATATCTAATTTAAATTTGGTATCTGCAGAACAAAAATAGCAAAATCACACACTAAAAGGTATAATATTCGTAGGTGCCATACCCCCTACAAGACCACATGCTTTGTTTATAATCCCTTTAATGAGTGGTGCCTAAAGGCCTGCCCTGTTTCTAGCTTGGCTAAAAAGCATCCAGAATGGTTACTTTTCTAAAGAAAAATCATTCCAACTGCATAAAATTATCACACATCCTTTTAGAAAGACTGTAGATGGAAAGCAAGAAATTACAGCCACCACCTATGGCATAGCAACATTTATTAATTGCTCTGCTGACATTACACTGAACCCGACAGGTACCATTTGCCCTCCCATCCACTAGCACTTATATATTTATTACTAAATACCAAGCCTAACAAGCCCTTTATACTGCCTAAAACCTAAGCACATAGAGAAAAAAAAACAAAAAAGAAACCCATCTCTATAAAGACCTTTTTCATATGTAAATTAGCCTTTTGACTAGTCGATAGGGAATTCGTTCCCCAGACTAGTCCACCCCATCTCCATGTTATCATGCCCCTTTGAGCGTGCTAACATGATTTGCCAAGTCGGCATCATAGAGACTTCTGGAATCCTGCGCATGCGCATAGCTTTCTTCACTAACAACATTGCGCCTCTGAAGTCAGGTATATGCATCCTGGTTTCAGGGAAGCACTGTGCATGTACGAAAGTGAAAAACACAGTGGTTCCATTTCAAGACTCGCTGAAGCTGGGATGCGTACACCCGGCTTCAGAGGTGCAATCGTGTTTGTGAAAAAAAAGCCGCACACATGCGCCGGATTTGGAGAGAGCTGGCTGTGATGCCCCAGAGGCATGACAACATGCGGAGAGGGCAGACTAGTCTGGCGAACTAATGCCACATCGACTAGTCAAAGGGCTAATTTACATATGAAAAAAAAAAGACTTGATAAATACCTCTTTTCAAATGTCAAGCAGTATAAAGAGCCTATTAGGCAGGATATTTAGTAATAATATATAAATGCTGGTGAATGGGAGGGCATGGGTGACCTGTCAGGTTCCCTTTAAAAAAATGTAGACGGCAAAGCATCAACAGTAGACCCTGCCATGTAAAAAAAAAAAAAAAAAAAAAAAATAAAGAAATAAGAACAGACCCCTTTATCTTGTTCATAGTACAATCCTTTTAACTAAGCTTATGTTTGGACAAAAAAAAAAACAAACCGCGACATTTGGGCCATATAGCAACTAAGCCTTATTCTAATAAGAATAGCACTCTGTTTCAGACCATTTTCACTTGTTTTTACAGTAACATAAATTCCAAGTTTCTCTGGCAATTCTATGTAATTTTCCATTCTAAAGACAATGTTGGTTAGAAAAAATTATTTCCCAGGACAGATTAGAACTCCAACCAGTAATTATGCCTAATGCCACAGAGGCAGATCATAATGGAAAGTATATAACTTAAGGAATTTGTCAGAAGTAACAAAAAACAGGTCAAACATTCTACACGGATTAATCTGCAATTTATTTTGGTTAGGATTTGTGGGCTAAGTCAAGGGAACTTAAAAAGAAAAATTTAACGTGGCTTGATATAATTTTTCAATTTTGTTGGCAATAATGTTCTTTATTTTATTATTTTTAAGGTTTTAGATTTCAAGGAGTCAGTAGACCAGCGTAAAAAGGACATTTCATGTGGATTCAGTACGTATTTTATTTTTTAGCATTTCTCACAGTGATTTTATAGGATTGTTGACTATAGTGACCTAAAGTTAACATTAGGTGGTTATTAAATATGACCCTATCCTGACTTATTTTGGGGTATGGTGAGGGTTGATGTTTAAGATGAACTATTGCTTCAATAAGCATTTATTTTTTGTAAAATTATCAAAAAAATACAAGAAAAAGATTGTGTAAAAAAAAGATTACAGGCTATATTGACCTTTACACATTTTTTTTTCTATTGTTCATGTGCTGTTTAAATTAAAACAACTTTTTGAACAATCCTTAAGATTTTACCATCACTTTGCTGATGTGGTTAATCCCTTCATCTAGCTGAAGACAAAACAGGTGGGGGAGCCTCAGACTATACAATCCAGTGTGCTGCATGATGATGGGAGTGCTCGAATCAAAGTCTGCAAGAAGACCATGGAGCCACAAGGAAAAGGAAGATGCGGCACGTAATAAAATCATTTTTCCTTTCTTTATTCGAACATATTTTAAAAAATGATGTGATCACAAACCAGCATTGTGCCCAATACCAACATCCTTTGCAATTTGCCAAAGGCAACTAAACCCCTATACTAAAGACTAATAAATAAAACTTAACTTTTAATTAATAAATATATTAAATAAAGCACTAAATTACATTAAAAACGCATAGTAAGGGTAAGTTCACACACTGCGTTTTTCACGGCGTTTTTGCGCATTTTTCGGGTGCGTTTTTGCTCAGAAAACTGCATGACTTTGCTTCCCCAGCAGTCTGAGTTTTCATTTTTGCTGTCTGCACACAGCGGGTTTTTTTTAGCTGCGTTTTTGCGGTGTCCACAAAAACGCAGCATGTCAATTTTTGCATTTTTCACTGCGTTTTCCACCCATTGAGTTCAATGGGATGTTCAAAAACGCAATGAAAAATGCAAATTGCGTTTTAGTGTGTTTCTATGACTAAAAACGCAGCTATAAATGCAAGGGGTGGGTAGTAAAGTGACATGTACAGGAAGAGGATTCCTTCTATTGGTAAACACAGAAGCGTGAATCCTCCCGGTACTGCCACCGCTGCTTCCACCTCCCGTCCGGCGCCATGTCCGCTCCCGTGCGGCGCCTTGACAAGAAAAAAAAAAAAATGGTCATACCAGTCTGCAGACTCCCGGTGCCATCTCCGCTCCCAGCTCCTCTTCCCGGTACCACCGCTCCGGCTGTGTGCAGACTTTGATAGCTGCAGGACCTGGCAGTGATCACCTGATGTGGTAACCTGCGGCACCTGACGCATCAGATGATTGTAAGTCTCGCAGTGACGCCGGCTTTTTACCGTCCAGCCGGCTTAAACTATCTGCTGATGCCGTCAGGAGACAGCTTCACTAATTACCGGCAGCTCCTGCAGCGATCAAAAAGAGTCAGTACAGACTTTTTTTTTTTTTTTCGCACTGATGAATCAGCTGATTGTACAAATGAATTTATGAAATAATTTTTTTTTTTTTTAAAGGGCTTCCCTATATTTTTGGTTCCCAGCCGGGTACAAATAGGCAGCTGGGCGTTGGGGGCAGCCTGTACCTGCCTGCTGTACCTGTCTAGCATACAAAAATATGGCGAAGCCCACGTCATTTTTTTTGGGATGGGGGGGCAAAAAACTCCTGCATACAGTCCTGGATGGAGGATGCTGAGCTTTGCAGTTCTGCAGCTGCTGTCTGCTCTCCTGCATACACTAATAGATGGAGTATGCTGAGCCTTGTAGTTCTGCTCCCCCTGCCTCTCCCTCCAGCATACAGTCCTGGATGGAGCATGCTGAGCCTTTTAGTTCTGCAGCTATCTGCTCTCCTGCATACACTAGTGGAGATTGAAGAACATATTGAAGAAGGAAATGACAGACTTAATTTTTTTTTCAACAATCTTTAATGACATTGTTCACTGATCAAAAAAAAAACGCATAAAAACAGTGAGAAAAAAAACAGCAAAAAATGCACCAAAACACTAAAAACACGTGTTTTTGCCGCGGTGCGTTTTTTGCCGCAAAAAAACGCACAAAAATGCAACGTCAAAAAAGCGCAGCATGTGAACTTACCCTAAGGGACTACTATTGCTAGTAGCACTACTTCATTCCTTATCTTATAAATTCCTATGGATAAGACAGTGGCCGTGTGTCAATACCATTCACAATAGAGATCAGTAACTATTCCCTATACTAGCTGTTTAAAACCCAAGTCAAGCCTCCCCAACAAGTTTCACCTATATAGATATTATCAGGCCCATTCCCCCTGATGACGCCTGTGTAAGTGGAAAATTAAAAGTTTTGTGACAGGACGTTTGTATAAAGACACACTGCTGGTTTGTGATCCCATCATTTTTAAATAAGTTCTAAAAAAGAAAGAAAATTTTATTACGTGGATGTGCATAATCTTCCCTTTTCCTTGTGCCTCCAAGGTCTTCTGGCAGACTTTGATTCGGGCACTCCCATCATCATGCAGCACACCATGGTTTGTAATGTCTGAAGCTCCCCCACCTGTTTTGTCTTTAGCAAGATTAAAGGGAACTTGTCAGGTCCAATATGCACCCAGAATCACGAGCAGTTCTGGGTGCATATTGCTAATCCCTGCCTAACTGTCCCTGTATACACTAGCATAGATAAAGAGATCTTTGGAAAAAGTATTCTAAAGTTCTTTTATCGTATGCTAATTCATTCATCCCTTGGTGGTATTATTATTATTGCAAAAGGTAACAATTTGTTGGCTTTGTCCTCCCATGACCTAATTTTACCCTTTAGAGGTCATTGTTCTAATTTTCTTAAAGGGAACCTGTCACCTAAAATATGCGTTCTGACCTATCAGCAGACGCATATGTGCCCTAATTACACCTCCCTACTCATCCCTGTTATAAAATTGTATAATATGAAAGTAATAAAAAACATTTTATTACCTTAATATTTCCTATGTAAATAGCAGGGAATATAGTCACAGGGGCGGCGCCTTGCCCTGCATACTTTCCATGGTATCACGCCCCTGTGGGCGTGATACCATGGAGTCACATGAGCAACGTCACAGTTGCTCATTTTATCCTGCGTGCATTGTGGCAGGCTTCGTTTCCGGGTGTTCACGCGTCTAAAACTGACAAGGAGAACCCGGAAGAGAAGCCTGTCGCAATAGTAAGTGTAAACGTGCGCAGCATAGAATGAGTGACGGTGATGTCGCTCATGTGACTCCATGGTATCACGCCCACAGGGGCGTGATACCACGGACAGTATGCAAGGCAAGGCACCGCCCCTGTGACCATATTCCCTGCTAATTACATACGAAATATGAAGGTAAAACGTTTTTTATTACTTTCATATACAATTTTATAACAGGGATGGGTCGGGAGGTGCAATTATGGCACACATGCATCTGCTGATAGGTTCCTTTTAATATGTCTGAAATACAAATTATATATGGAAAAAGATTGAGAACAAACACAACATAATTGTTTGTATCAATCATATAATTTCAACTAAAAAGTTATAAATAGTAGTTGTACACCTAGTAAAAAAGAGAAAAAGCAGAACTTGACAGTATGTCGGTTACCTGCAGCACTGGTGGTGTTGGCTAATGACGTGGCCCACAGTGTTGGACTTGGTGCAGCAGAGCTGGGGCTGTGTAGGGGACTGACAGAACTGTTTAAGGCATTGAGCAGAGTATTTTGGGCGGTAGAGGAGTTAACCGATAGAGCATTGGGGCCCAGGAGACCTGTAAAAGAAGTAAAATGAGCATTATTTGAAGAGTAAAAAAGAATCAGATTTCCTCTGTGTATTTAGAAATCTCATTGAGGTCTAAAGTTTTCACTGTAATGTGGAAATATTTCATCATTAATTAATCTGATATTAAATAGGTTCTCTGGGACTGTATAAAGTTTATTGAAGAAAGCACAGTATGTTCTCCCACCTCCCTAGTAAGAGAGTGTTCTGCTGGAGCAGTAAGCTTTTAATATTGCAAGTATTAACTTGCGTCTTATTACATAGTATAAATCTTGTAAAAGTTTATATTTAGAGATAATATAACAGACCAATATATTTTTAAAAGGTTCTGTAGGTTCTCAGAAATATACAATACTAGCTGTAGCCGGGATAGTAACTGTTGCCATCTGCCTGGCTTTTTTTTCCTATCTGTATATGTCTGTCTCTTTCCCTGTGTGCCTCTTTCTCTGTCTGTCTCTCCACCGACATCTTATTACCTCACACAAACTTCTTAAACTAACAATGTCCTTTGTTCCTATAGCAACCAATCACAGCTGCTATTAATAACCTGCAGTTCCAGGCTCCATTCACTTTAATAGAGGCAGTTTTTTTTGGAGTAACTAAAGCACAGGGTTAAATTATCTTGTTAAAACAAACAGTCTATGACATTCCCTGAGTCACATGAGGCGTCTGTGCAAAATTTTGAGATTGTAAATGCGACGGTGCGGCTTCCTTTAGTGGACATACACGCACACGCACATGCACTCAGCTTTATATACTAGATTAAGTAGAGAATATGAGCACAGACACTCTTCCAGACCCTGGAAGAAAAATAAAAAACAATCACAGAACATTATTGTGGCGCCCCTGACCTGGTCAGGCACCACAGAGTATTGCACCCATGCGGGGACAATGCCTCCAGGTAATCTCCAAAGGCCAGGATGAGGTGCACACACAAACACCTAGTGACCAGGTCTCCCACATCACTAGAGGGGACCCTTGGGTAGCCAGTAGGGGTTAACTTTCAATTCCCAGCAAGGGGTGTGCTCCGAGGCTGGTTGCTAGGAAGCAGGGCAGAGAGGAAGTGAGGGAAGTCGGGAGCTGGAGGTTGAGGTGTGTGGAAGGGAGCAGAGGGGCTCTCGTGTAAGACAGGTCCTGAGGAGTGCAGTAGCTGAAAGCGGGGGAGAAAGGGCACCGTGGGTCGGCCTGAAAGACATCCAGAGAGAGGGGTGGCTGAGTACGGAGATCCTGGTATCCGAGCACGCAAGGGGAAACAGATCCCCAGTACGGGCAGCAAATCATCCAGAGCTGCTTAACCTACAGGTGGGGGGGGTACTTCATGCCCTCACCACGACTACACAGAGCTCGAGCCAAGCAGCAATCACCAGGCCCATAAGGGGACAGGGCCAGAAGCCATCCCACCAAGGCCACGCTGCCGGCAGACGGGCCAGAGAGAGGGGAGCAGGGTAGTAACAGCTTCCCTGGAGGAGTCCTACCACGCTTCAGGCAAGGGATCCTCCCAAACAGAAAGAGTGCAAGGAGGGCGAGTGGACAGCTACCCTCAGAACGGCCTCCTGGAATTCCTGGTTCCACCTGGTTATCACAGTGTCGCCCGGGCATCTCACCGTGACCTCTAAACAGTGAGTAAACACGTTAAAAGACTACTTTGACTGTGTTTGAGTCATTCTGCGACCTGTGGTCCCACACACATACACCGGGGCCTGGGGCTTGCCTCACTCTCAGGAGGCTATTATACTGACTGCACCCACCATCAGCTCCAGGCATCCCTTAACCTGCAGTGGTGGTCCTCACTGACCGCAATTCTGAGAGTGGCGTCACGGCAAATCCCAAAACGAAGGTTCCCTACCTGTGACCCGACTGTTCCATCCCGTGGAGTCCCTAAGGGTAGTACCCTGCTGCACCGCACCTGAAGGGCTCCACAGATCTGGCGTCACGAACAGGATTTGGACTAGACCTGTTCAGACAGGTGACCGTGTGCCTCAGAGGTCCGACCGCAAAAATTGAACCGCCGCCATATTGCCATCTTCAAAAGCGCGCGCTGCAGCCCGCGCGAGGGAGAAGAGCACCGCCCACGAAGAGGTGTGGCCGCCCCAGAATCCCCACAATTCAGAGAGCGTACTGACCCAGGAAGTGGAAAGGGAGCGCGCAGATTTTTTGAAGAAAAATGGACGCTGCAGGAGGTAATGCCCCTGGTCAGGGCGACGCAGCCCAAGCGATGCCAGCCCCCGTCGCGCTGGACGCAGCAGCGCCTGGTGCCGGTGCCGCGGTCGCAGCTGCGCCGGCCGAAATCTCCCCCATAATGCCAGTTTCCTTACTGTATGTCCCAGGAGCGCAATGGCTGCCCCAATACGCCGGTAAAATAGACACGTTGACCGGGTTTAAGAAGAAGATCAACACCCTGCTAGACATGCACGCGATGACTGGTAAGCAGAGGGCCGCTGTGGTGCTGGGACAATTGACTGGAGCAGCAGAATTGGAAGCCGAGTCCTGGACCAATGATGACCGGGGCTCTGTTGAGACCATCTTTGCCAAACTAGCAGCTGCTTTTGAACACCGCACAGAGGGAGAGCTGAGGACGGACTTCTATAACTGCCGTCAGAAGCCCCAAGATAGTATAAGAGACTATGCCCTCAGGCTGCAGGCTGCACTACGGGCTCTCAAGCTGGTGGACCCTGTCAGTGATCAGGAAGGAAACCGGATGATGAAGGAACAATTCTTGCGGGGCCTGCGCTCTCCTGAGGATGGGAAGCAGATGAAGCTGTGGTCCCTGGAACACCCTGACGTGGACTTTGCCATTCTGAAAGACAGGGCAGTGAAAGCACTCCAACCTCCTGTGGACACAGACCCCGTCGCACCAGCATGGCCTGCCAGTTCCACGGCTGCAGGAGCGGAATCCTCCTCGCAGGCCCTGATAACTGCAAAAGGACTCAACACGCCAGCAGAGACCATAAATACACTATCCTCCCAGGTGCAACAGCTCACTAAGGACGTCGCACAAATCCTGAAAGCAATGCAGTTGCCCTCAGACACCAAAGTCCCTCATCGGATCCTGCTAGCTGACAGCCCAGAGGACGTCCCGTGGATGCGGAGGAGAAGAGGTCCTACAACCCGAGGCAGGAGCAGTGATCGCTATGACTCATCTGGACAACCCATCTGTCGTCGTTGCCAGGAGGCAGGTCACTATGCAAGGGCTTGCCCTTTAAACGAGCCAAACCTGGGGCCGAGGGCCAGTCCTCAGGATTAAGAAGATCAGGCCCAGGTCGCTGCCGTGATCAGTACGTGGGTGGACGTCCTGTCCTGTCCATCGTCCTGGATGGGATCCCTACCCCGGCATTATTGGACACCGGCTCTCAGGTAACTACGATCCCGTATGTCCTTTATCGTAGGTTTTGGTCGGACGACGAACTCCGACCCCCGGACCCCTCCCTCACCATCTATGCTGCCAACGGACAACCTATAGGCCAGATTGGAGTCAAAGAGGTAACCATAAAGGTGGGAAGGCAGGAAATGAAGGGACAAGGACTGATTGTTGTGGACACTGATATTAGAGAAAGGAACCCGCAAATGATTTTAGGCACTAATGTCATAGAAAATTGCCTAGGGGAAGTGTTGTTGTTGCTTCACCAGATTGTTGAAGGTGCTGAGGGCAGGTCGCAAAGAGCCTTGCAAAAGGAGATCCGAATCATTCTGAGGAAGCAACAGGTAAAACAGACTGGCGGTGAGATTGGTAGTGTACGGGTGATGGATGCTAACCCCATTGTGATACCCCCACGGAGTGAAATGATGATGTGGTGTAGAGCAGCGGTAGGTCTCAGAGGACAAGATTACCAGGCTGTACTAGAGCCCACTCATTCAGACCACTGGCCCACGATTCTGACAGCCAGGGGGGTAGTTGATGTACACAAGGGACGAGTGCCTGTACGAGTGTTGAACTGTGGGGAGGAGGAAGCCAGACTACCAAGGTACGCTACCATAGCCAAACTGTTTACATGCTCAGATGACGCCATAACACCTGTAGGTCCCCTGACACAAGCTGACTCAACAGAGGATGAGACCTCCCAAAAGCAGTTAGAGGACTGGTGCCAGAAACTACACGTGGGGACTGACTCTACACCCGTCTACCAGAAACATGGGGTTTACAGGGTCGTGCAGGAATACGAGCAGGTCTTTAGTAAGAACCCACTAGACTTTGGTAGGATCAAAGGGGTGCAACATCACATACCCACAGGCAGTCATCCTCCCATTAAGGAAAGACATAGGCCTATTCCACCAGCCCATTACCAGCGCACAAAGGACATGCTGAAGGACATGAAGGAGGCAGGAGTCATAAGGGACAGTTGCAGCCCCTGGGCGGCTCCCCTGGTCCTGGTGAGAAAGAAGGATGGCACGATGAGGATGTGTGTGGATTACAGACGGATAAATCAGATAACACACAAGGATGCCTACCCTTTGCCAAGGATAGAGGAATCCCTCGCTGCCTTAAAAACCTCCAACTACTTTTCTACCCTAGATCTTACTAGTGGCTACTGGCAAGTATCTGTAGCAGAGGAAGATCGGGAGAAGACGGCCTTCACCACCCCAATGGGCCTCTGTGAGTTCAACAGCATGCCATTTGGACTCTGCAATGCCCCCGGGACCTTCCAGAGGCTTATGGAATGCTGCCTAGGGCACCTCAACTTTGAGACCGTCCTGCTCTACCTGGATGATGTCATCGTGTACTCCAAGACCTACGAGGACCACCTGAAACACCTGGCTGAAGTCTTTGAAGCGCTATCCCGATATGGAATGAAGCTGAAACCATCCAAGTGCCATTTACTGAAGCCAAAGGTCCAGTACCTAGGTCACGTGGTCAGTGCAGAAGGAGTAGCACCGGACCCAGAGAAGGTCACAGTCATCCAGGAATGGCCCACACCTACTACCGTTCGGGAGGTACGTCAGTTCCTTGGCTTGGTAGGCTACTACAGAAGGTTCATCAAGGGCTACACGAAAATGGCAGCGCCTTTGCAAGAGCTCCTGGTAGGCCACCCAAAGAAGAAAGGAAAGATCTCCGGCCCGCCATTTCACTGGGGAGAAGCAGAAGAACACTCCTTCAGACAAATGAAAGGGGCCTTGACGGGTGAAGAGATCCTAGCCTACCCTGACTACGGTCTGCCATTCGTACTGTACACAGATGCCAGTAATGTGGGACTGGGAGCAGTGCTTTCACAGGTGCAGGGAGGCAAAGAGCGTGTGATTGCTTACGCCAGCAGGAAGCTCAGGCCTACTGAAAGAAACCCAGAAAATTATAGCTCATTTAAGCTAGAGTTCCTGGCCATGGTATGGGCTATCACAGAGCGGTTCAAACACTACCTGGCAGCCACCAAATTCACTGTCTTCACGGACAACAACCCCCTGACCCACTTGGATACTGCTAAATTGGGTGCCATGGAGCAGCGTTGGGTAGCCCGACTGGCGAATTATGACTTTACTGTCAAGTATCGAGCTGGCCGCAAGAACGGCAACGCAGATGCTCTGTCCAGGATGCCTCACCTAGCAGACGAGGGTGAAGATGTAGATGATCTTGAAGAGATTGAGCTGCCAGCGTTCCATCGCCATGGAGCAAAACAGTGTCGGCAGTTGCGTGCCAACCGCCAAGAGGTGACCCTGAACCCACTACCTCACTACAATTGGAAGGAGACCCAGGAAAATGATCCAGCGGTAGGCTTGGTAAAGAAACTGATCAACCAGCCTGGCGCCAGCCTTGACAAAGGAGCCCCACCTGAGGCACAGTACCTATGGAAGGAGAGGGGTCGATTATTCATCTATCAAGACAAACTTTACAGGAGCATCATTGACCCGAGGACGCATGAGAAGGTGTGGCAAGTGATTGTACCACAGAAGGATACGAGGATGGTGCTAGAAGCCTATCACAATGGTGCAGGCCACTTTGGTTGGAAGAAACTGGAGGCCTTACTTAAAGTAAGATTCTACTGGGTGGGCATGAGATCTGCCCTAGAGAAGTGGTGTCGAAACTGCGGGCCCTGCAATCTTAGAAGAAAAGACCAGCCCAGCCAGAGAGCACCACTCCAGCCAATCCAAACTAAACGGCCCCTGGAGATCGTGGCCCTGGACCATGTAAAGTTGGCACCCAGCAGACAAGGCTACAACTACGCTCTCACTATGGTTGACCACTACTCCAGATTCCTGGTGGTAGTACCAGTCAAGGACTTGACCGGTCAGACTGCAGCCAAAGCGTTCCAGACACATTTCTGTCGACCACATGGCTATCCAGACCAAGTGCTCACTGACCAAGGACCAGCCTTTGAAGCTGAAGTGTTTAAGGAGTTTTGTAACCTTTACGGCTGCAAGAAGATCCGTACCACACCTTACCATCCTCAGACCAATGGCATGTGTGAGAAAATGAACCACATCATTCTCGACCTTCTGAAGACTCTCCCATTAGAAGAACGAAGTCGGTGGCCGGAAAAACTGCCCGATCTAGTGGACATGTATAACAACATCCCTGTGAGTTCCACGAACTGCACACCGGCATACCTGATGAGGGCCAGACCAGGGAGATTGCCAGTAGATCTGGAAATGGGAGTTGAGACCCCTGAAGACCATCTACAAGGTGCTGATTGGGATTCCAACCGCCAAGCCCAATACAAGAAAGTACAAGAGTGTGTGGAGCGAAGCCTGACTCAGCAGCGTGAGAAACAAGAAAAGGCCTACAATCGAAAAGCACCTGCTGTTCCTTTGATGCCAGGAGATATAGTTCTCAAGAGAAAGAGAAGACATCATAAACTTGACAATCACTGGGAAGAAGAACCCTATACTGTGTTACCATCGACGCTTAGCAATGAAAAGACATGCCGTATCAGCAAGGATGGAGGAAAAACAACAGCTGTCGTTTCTAGAGATCGCTTAAAGAAATGTCCTGAACAACTAAGAACCCCTGAAGAAAGTCCCAACCCTTTGCCAGTTCAAGAACCAAAAGAAAAGATGATCCATACTGTACTTGGAGATTTTCCAGCAAGTTGGCCTCAATACAATGGAGCAGTAGTTATTCCGGTTATTACATTCCCTCAATCTGGAGAAGTAAGAGACCCAGAAGAACCTGTTCAGAACCTGGAAGAGCCAAATGTAGCTGAAGCAGAAGACCACGCACTGGTATCAATACCTAGTACACCTATTATTCACATTGAGACACATACATCGGGTGGGAGGATACAACCTCAGACAGGTGACAGTATAGTACTGCGTAGGTCAACCCGCAGCAACTTTGGTCAGCTCCCATTACGCTATAGAGAAAGTACAGTTTAGTTCAAAGTGACGGTATGAAATGTAATGTTTAACCTGTTTACAGTTAAGTAACGTTTAAGTGAAATGTGCCCACAAGGACTATTGTGAGACCTCTTTAAAATGTTTTCTTTGCACTAGTTCACGTGCACTTTAAAAAAAAATGGACCACCGGTTATGAACTGGCTTTAACCACAAACTTTTGCATTGTAAAAAGTTGCCTCCTTGGTATCAACCACAGAGTCTGCCTGTTAGGGGGCATGGCTCTGCACCAACAAGGGGGCACGCCTGTTTATGGGGCCTGCCCTCCAACACTCGGAAGCGGGTACGCCTGTTTATGGGGCCTACCTTACACCACTCTCCTCAGGAGAGGAAGATTGGAGGAAAGGTCTGGGGAATGTGATGGCCCAGCCCTGGTCACCAAAAGGACCGGCGACCTACCTCCTGGAGGTTTTTGGGTGGGGTTCGGACATGTGGGTGGTTGGTGGTGGAATGGTACCTGGTATGTTTAAATGTAAATAATTGCCTCTGTGTGGGAAAAGTTTGTATTTACCTTTTTTTTCTTTTCTCTTGTCTTTGCAGCCCGAGGACGTGCTGATGATAACTAAGGGGGAATGTGGCGCCCCTGACCTGGTCAGGCACCACAGAGTATTGCACCCATGCGGGGACAATGCCTCCAGGTAATCTCCAAAGGCCAGGATGAGGTGCACACACAAACACCTAGTGACCAGGTCTCCCACATCACTAGAGGGGACCCTTGGGTAGCCAGTAGGGGTTAACTTTCAATTCCCAGCAAGGGGTGTGCTCCGAGGCTGGTTGCTAGGAAGCAGGGCAGAGAGGAAGTGAGGGAAGTCGGGAGCTGGAGGTTGAGGTGTGTGGCAGGGAGCAGAGGGGCTCTCGTGTAAGACAGGTCCTGAGGAGTGCAGTAGCTGAAAGCGGGGGAGAAAGGGCACCGTGGGTCGGCCTGAAAGACATCCAGAGAGAGGGGTGGCTGAGTACGGAGATCCTGGTATCCGAGCACGCAAGGGGAAACAGATCCCCAGTACGGGCAGCAAATCATCCAGAGCTGCTTAACCTACAGGTGGGGGGGGTACTTCATGCCCTCACCACGACTACACAGAGCTCGAGCCAAGCAGCAATCACCAGGCCCATAAGGGGACAGGGCCAGAAGCCATCCCACCAAGGCCACGCTGCCGGCAGACGGGCCAGAGAGAGGGGAGCAGGGTAGTAACAGCTTCCCTGGAGGAGTCCTACCACGCTTCAGGCAAGGGATCCTCCCAAACAGAAAGAGTGCAAGGAGGGAGAGTGGACAGCTACCCTCAGAACAGCCTCCTGGAATTCCTGGTTCCACCTGGTTATCACAGTGTCGCCCGGGCATCTCACCGTGACCTCTAAACAGTGAGTAAACACGTTAAAAGACTACTTGGACTGTGTTTGAGTCATTCTGCGACCTGTGGTCCCACACACATACACAGGGGCCTGGGGCTTGCCTCACTCTCAGGAGGCTATTATACTGACTGCACCCACCATCAGCCCCAGGCATCCCTTAACCTGCAGTGGTGGTCCTCACTGACCGCAATTCTGAGAGTGGCGTCACGGCAAATCCCAAAACGAAGGATCCCTACCTGTGACCCGACCGTTCCATCCCGTGGAGTCCCTAAGGGTAGTACCCTGCTGCACCGCACCTGAAGGGCTCCACATGATCATTACCAACAATTAGTTGTGTAAAATAAAAAAATGGCCGCTTTCACTCACCTAATCCAGTAAGTCCCAAACCTGCTGTCAGAATATCCAGTCCATGATAAGGCATTGGACAAGATAATGTGGACTGGCTTGTAATGGCCACTCCACTGCTGTCAAGTCCAAGAAGGCACTTTCGGGCTTCATACATATTTAAGGCATTTCGTTCAACACTTTTTACAATCACGGACTAAAAAACAAAAGTGTAAAAATATAAAATTACACAGAACGTTTGTACAAAAATAAAAATGCCTTCATTAGTACTGTCCATAATGATCTCAGGACTCTATAATCAAAACCCTACATAAAGAATATACTCCATCACCCCCCGATGAAAGTAGATTTCTTATGTCCTATTTCCATAAGATCCATTCAATTTACCAGCACAGTGCCAGATTATACAATACCAGACTAGAAATTAGAGCCAACTCTTGATTAGATGAAAATTATTTCCCAGACAAGAATTTGACTACTGTGAAAGATGATGGCCAGGGCTTAGGATACCTGGATCAACTAAACAAATGGCAAAGATCCCAGACCAGCAATGTTGATGGAGGCTGTACAGGTTTAAAAAGAAAATAAAAAAAAAAAATAATTTTATTCCTTGAAACGTACTTTACTTGGCTGCTTAGGCTTTGGTTTTATGCTGATGAACACATCTAACTGCTCCATAAGTTGTGTTATATACTGCGGCTCCACCTCAATCTCTTCTTTCATGTCAAACATCAGAACTAGTGGCAGACAACCCTGTGAAAGCGATAAACAAGTAATATAGTATTACATACCAACAAGACCTACTGATTATATTTGGACTTGGCTTTAGGCTTGTTTCACACGTCAGTGATTCTAGTACGTATGTGCTAGTTTTTATATGTACCAGAATTACTGACATATGCAGACCCATTATAATCAATAGGTCTGCGCACACATCAGTGATTATTCATTGACAGTGTCTCCTTGCGGCGTACACGTGTGTCCATGATTGCCACACGGAGAGATGTCAGTTTTTTTCTGGCATCAATGATGTCCCACAGACCACACTATGGTGTGATCCATTAAACACGTCCCAGAAAAACACAATTCACCCGGCTCCAGCGACGCTCTGTGCAGCCTCTGTTGTCTGCAGCTTCCTGGACGGCTCATTATGGCATGCATATGCATGAATGCAGCCAGAGCCGAACCGGAAGTAGCTGCAGAGGTGAGACAGCGGCGGACGGTTGCAGCAGAGCCAGAAACTATAGCACTACGGACAGCAGGAACAGGACAGGTGAGTATATGTACCGCCCCGTGCTCGGCTGCAGCCGAGCCGCTCGGATCCGGGCTCGCTGGTGGATAGCTCGAGCGTCTCCGGACCCGGGGGCCCTGTGGTCAATTCGATCTGAAATTGGGGCTGGCAGTTTAGGGGACGTAGGTGTACGGCCAGAACCGTGGTTAGGTTCGTGACGTCACTCACGGGATGTGGTGAAGGTGGACACCACCGCTGCAGTTACGGGGCACACGGGGGAGATGGTATGCAGCAAGTTGTTAACCCCTCCGTGGGCAGGGATGGTGGCCCCGGGACCCGTTGGGGGTTGCTTAGGCGGTGCAGGGAGATGGTCGGCCGGAGGGCACTTGTGTACTCACTATTAGAATGAAACACTCGAGTCTCTGGTAAACAAAGATGATGGTGGTCGGTGCCTGCATTCTGGTCCCCCACGCGGTTGGTGGTCTCTGCCTTTATCCTGCACCGTGTTGAGTATCTGTGGACTGCCTGCGCTTCAGCGACAGGAGTCCGCTCCCCGGCTTTGTGAATGTCAGGAGAGCCCTTTTGCCCGCAGACGCTGGCCCATGGGATCTCTCTGCCTGTGCAGTGGCTTTCTATCCCCCTCGTTGGGCTGTTCTCTTCAGTCAGGACTTTGCGGTCTGGACTATAGGTCCTTTCCCAATCAGTTAATTAACTCAGTCCCTTCTGGACCTCGTTTCAGGGTCTGAGTACCTCCCTTTGTGCTGCGGTTTCTGAGTCTGTTCCCCGGGTCGGTACCGGCGGGCCACTACCCTGTCCACCACTGTTCCACCGACCCTGGCACCTGTCAGATTTCTGCAGACCTGGGCACAGTCCTGCTTCTACTCTCCTCCACCTCCTGAACTAATCTCACGTTTTTCCCGCCTCAGACTCTCTGAACTCCTCGGTGGGCGTGGCCAACCGTCTGGCTCCGCCCCATGGTGTGAACATCAAGCCCTGAGAGGGGTGACTAGTGTTTTACTGGTTGGCTGGTGACACCTTATTAGAGGACAGGTGTTGTGCGGGGCGCTGTGACTACCTGGCTAGTCCAGGGCGTCACATACGTCCATGTGCAATCACGGAGCATGTATCACAGATTGCACATGGACAACCCACGCGTGCCATGAATCCCAGTACACGGAGAACCATATGTGTTTTTAACACATTAGTAAAAAAAAAAAAAGTCTGTTTTTCACTGACGTGTGAAACAGGCATACTTCAAGGCTACATCCTATAAAAAGTTATACATAGAGACTGACTAATAAACATTAATATAAAATCATGTGAATTTATTAAAAGTGAAAAAATTAACATTGGAGAGATTTAAAAAAAAAAAAAAAAAAAAAAGTGGGAAAAACCAGCAGATGGCACCACGAGTAAAAAAAAAAAAGAGCAGGAGAGTGCGATAAAATGTGTATATTATTGACCCTCTACAACCCACCATTCTGATAGCATAATTTCTAAACCAAATGGATAATACAATGATTATATAGCAATTTAAAAAATATTTAATATCAACCTGCTTTAATATGGATATAAAAATATTGCCACGTTGAACCACCTTTATATACACAGTAGATCAGATAAGAGTATTACCACTTGGACGTGAACTTATTCTTACTATTTTAACCGTTCTGTGCATTTACCTACCCCTTAGGTCTTTGGCAACAATTATTTGCTATGTCTTAGATTTATGTATTTAACAATTTCAGTTTGGTTATATTCTTAGATCAATATAAAAGCAAGTTAATTTAAAATAAAAAAAATAAATAAAACCAACACAACGGTATATAAACATTGTATTATCCATTTAGTTTATAAACTATGCTACTGAAATTGTAACGCGGCTATAATATATCAGACATTTATTGCCATTTCCTGCACTTTCTTACTATAAGTTGTGTGTGGTGCCATCTGCTGGATTTTCCCACTTTATAATCTTTCCAATATGCAATTTTTTTTGTACTATAATATAAAATCATGTCAATTTATTAAATATTTTTATTAGAGTCTCTATGTGCGACTCTTTATAGGATGTAGTATTTTTTCGTTGAATGGCACTCTAAATAATTTTCCATGTATACTCTTGGGCTAATGTATTTTCACACACAACTTATGCCCATCTCTGCTTTTAGTTATTTATTCCTTTGCTTCAAGGCTGCGTATACGCAGATGTTGCACATGTAATGTCCCCACAATAATCGAAGCATTAAAAAAGATGCCTACCATGAGATACTGTCTGGCCAAGCAGACTGACTCGATTGTGCCTTGGAGGTAGACTGTGGACTTCTTCAGAGGGTTATTGGGATCTGGGAAGTGGATCTGAGCACCAGTTCGTTGCATGATGTGTTTGATATTTCCACCGTTTCGGCCCATCATAAACAGGTGGTGTTGTGCAGCTATATCCAATTGTGTGCTGACAGGTATAGCATTGGCGAGGCTTCCTGCAAGATGTTCCAGCAATAGAGCAGTGCCTTCCTATCAAAGACAAAATTACAGATATGTCAAATCAGACAGACTATAAAATACTTGTAAAAATATGTCCAAAACAGGCCGGTGATAAGGACTACAAACTACTGGCAACTGAACGTCCACAGACTATAATTTTAGCAACATCCACAGAGGGAAACTAGACCGTAATGTGTGGATCCTGTGGTTCTTACCTAAAAGCTCAATATCTCAAACTTACCAAGTATAATCTCAGTGAAAAAATTTGTGTACATATATTTACAGACAGAACTGTTTACATCTTGGAGCTTTTAGTAATAAGATGCACCATTTACCCCCAACATGGAGTTCAACAACCAAATCTAGAATTCCACACAACATACCAGGAGATTTCTACGTATTAGTAAAAATGAGAGCTTCAACATCTGTTGCATCTTTAAATGATTACATTGTTTGAAACCAGGTTAAAGCCCTCTGTAAACTATACAGTTTACATAGCTTCCATGTTTTTACATACCCCAAAGAACATAACTGCTGCATGTATTTATTGGAGGAGACGGCATTCGAGCGTTTGTATTACCAACTTAGCTAGAAAACAAAGTGTGTACAACATAATCCAATGTGAAAATTCACCGAAGACCTCCCAGTATTTCTGATGGGAGCGGAATTTGAGCAGGAGGGGAATGAGTGAAGGAATTTTTATATGGGGTAGATGATGTGTCTGCATCTGGAACGTATACCAGGTGAATGGCTGGAAACTGCGAGAAATAGTGATCTGCCTCATATTACAAAATAGAGGGATAAAAACAGGCTAGACACTTTGCCCCAATTAACATTCTTTTTGTGCTTCTTTATGGGGTAAAAGGTTTGTTTCAAGGCATCATTTCATTTACTTTTGCTTCATTTTTAGGCCCTGTGCGCAATAGAAAGAAGGGAATTTTGTTACTTACCGTAAATTCCTTTTCTTCTAGCTCCTATTGGGAGACCCAGCCGATTGGGTGTATAGCTACTGCCTCCGGAGGCCACACAAAGCATTACACTAAAAAGTGTAAGGCCCCTCCCCTTCTGGCTATACACCCCCAGTGGGATCACTGGCTCACCAGTTTTAGTGCAAAAGCAAGAAGGAGGAAAGCCAATAACTGGTTAAACAAATTCACTCCGAGTAACATCGGAGAACTGAAAAACCGTTCAACATGAACAACATGTGTACCCGAAAAAAACCAAAAATCCCGAAGGACAACAGGGCGGGTGCTGGGTCTCCCAATAGGAGCTAGAAGAAAAGGAATTTACGGTAAGTAACAAAATTCCCTTCTTCTTCGTCGCTCCATTGGGAGACCCAGACGATTGGGACGTCCAAAAGCTGTCCCTGGGTGGGTAAATTAATACCTCAAGTTAGAGCTGCAAAACAGCTCTCCCCTACGAGGAGGCAACCGCCGCCTGCAGGACTCCTCTACCTAGGCTGGCGTCTGCCGAAGCATAGGTATGCACCTGATAATGTTTGGTGAAAGTGTGCAGACTCGACCAGGTAGCTGCCTGGCACACCTGTTGAGCCATAGCCTGGTGTCGTAATGCCCAGGACGCACCCATGGCTCTGGTAGAATGGGCCTTCAGCCCTGATGGAACCGGAAGCCCAGCAGAACGGTAGGCTTCAAGAATTGGTTCTTTGATCCATCGAGCCAGGGTGGCTTTGGAAGCCTGCGACCCTTTGCGCTTACCAGCGACAAGGACAAAGAGTGCATCGGAACGGCGCAGGGGCGCCGTGCGGGAAATGTAGATTCTGAGTGCTCTCACCAGATCTAACAAATGTAAATTCATCTCATACCGATGAACTGCATGAGGACAAAAAGAAGGCAAAGAGATATCCTGATTAAGATGAAAAGAGGATACCACCTTCGGGAGAAACTCCTGAATGGGGCGCAGCACTACCTTGTCCTGGTGGAAGACCAGGAAAGGAGCCTTGGATGACAGCGCTGCTAGCTCAGACACTCTCCGAAGAGATGTGATCGCTACCAGTAAAGCCACTTTCTGTGATAGTCTAGAAAGTGAAACCTCCCTCAGAGGCTCGAAGGGCGGCTTCTGGAGGGCAACTAGTACCCTGTTCAGATCCCATGGATCTAACGGCCGCTTGTACGGGGGTACAATATGACAAACCCCCTGCAGGAACGTGCGCACCTTAGGAAGCCGTACTAGACGCTTTTGAAAAAAGACGGATAGCGTCGAGACTTGCCCTTTAAGGGAGCCGAGCGACAAACCTTTTTCTAACCCAGATTGCAGGAAAGAAAGAAAGGTAGGCAATGCCAAAGGCCAGGGAGACACTCCCTGAGCAGAGCACCAGGATAAGAATATCTTCCACGTTCTGTGGTAGATCTTAGCGGACGTGGGCTTCCTAGCCTGTCTCATGGTGGCAACGACCCCTTGGGATAATCCTGAAGACCCTAGGATCCAGGACTCAATGGCCACACAGTCAGGTTCAGGGCCGCAGAATTCCGATGGAAAAACGGCCCTTGGGACAGTAAGTCCGGTCGGTCTGGTAGTGCCGACGGTTGGCCGACCGTGAGATGCCACAGATCCGGATACCACGCCCTCCTTGGCCAGTCTGGGGCGACGAGTATGACGCGGCTGTAGTCGGATCTGATCTTGCGTAGCACTCTGGGCAAGAGTGCGAGAGGTGGAAACACATAAGGGAGCCGGAACTGCGACCAATGTTGCACTAAGGCGTCTGCCGCCAGAGTTCTGTGATCGCGAGACCGTGCTATGAAGGTTGGGACCTTGTTGTTGTGCCTGGACGCCATTAGGACGACGTCCGGCCTTCCCTAGCGGCTACAGATTTCCTGAAACACGTCCGGGTGAAGGGACCATTCCCCTGCGTCCATGCCCTGGCGGCTGAGGAAGTCTGCTTCCCAGTTTTCTACGCCGGGGATGTGAACTGCGGATACGGTGGAGGCCGTGGCTTCCACCCACGTCAGAATCCGCCGGACTTCCTGGAAGGCTTGCCGACTGCGTGTCCCTCCTTGGTGATTGATGTATGTCACCGCTGTGGAGTTGTCCGACTGAATTCGGATCTGCTTTCCTTCCAGCCACTGCTGGAAGGCTAGTAGGGCAAGATACACTGCTCTGATTTCCAGAACATGGATCTGAAGGGTGGACTCCTGCTGAGTCCACGTACCCTGAGCCCTGTGGTGGAGAAAAACTGCTCCCCACCCTGACAGACTCGCGTCTGTCGTGACTACCGCCCAAGACGGTGGTAGGAAGGATCTTCCCTGTGATAATGAGGTGGGAAGAAGCCACCATTGCAGAGAGTCCTTCCGAAAAGGATACTTTCCTGTTCAGGGATGCAAACGGAACCGCCTCCATTGCCGCCACCATCTTCCCGAGGAAGTGCATGAGGCGTCTTAAGGAGTGCGACTGACCTAGACGGAGAGTCTGCACCCCAGTCTGTAGTGACCGCTGCTTGTCCAGCGGAAGCTTCACTAGCGCTGACAGGGTATGAAAACTCCATGCCAAGCTACGTTAGTGATTGGGTCGGTGACAGGTTTGACTTTGAAAAGTCGATGATCCACCCGAACGTCTGGAGAGTCTCCAGCGCAACATTCAGGCTGAGTTGGCATGCCTCTTGAGAGGGTGCCTTGACAAGTAGATCGTCCAAGTAAGGGATCACAGAGTGTCCCTGTGAGTGCAAGACTGCTACCACTGCCGTCATGACCTTGGCGAACACCCGTGGGGCTGTCGCCAGCCCGAATGGCAGAGCTACGAACTGAAGATGGTCGTTTCCTATCACGAAATGTAGAAAAACATTGGTGCTCTGTAGCAATCGGCACGTGGAGATAAGCATCTTTGATGTCTATTGATGCTAGGAAATTTCCTTGAGACATTGAGGCAATGACGGAGCGGAGGGTATCATCCGGAACCGCCTGGCCTCCACGTGCTTGTTGAGCAGTTTTAGGTCCAGAACGGAACGGAAAGAGCCATCCTTGTTTGGCACCACAACCAGATTGGAGGAAAACCGTGTCTTGTTCCTGAAGAGGAACCGGGATAACCACTCCTTATGCCTGCAGAAGAGCATCGGCTCGGTGGGGAGGTGGGGACGTTCTGAAGAATCGAGTCGGAGGACGAGAACAGAACTCTGTCCTGTGCACGTGGGCACACTGTCCCTCACCCACCGGTCTGTGACCTGTGGCAGCTAAATGTCGCCAAAGGCGAGCGAGTCTGCCATCAACCGCGGATGCGGCAAGATGAGAGAGCTGAGAGTCATGAGGAGACCGCCTTGGTAGCGGTTCCTCCGGCTGCCTTCCTTGGGCGTGATTGAGCCCGGCCGGCAGCTGAGCCCCTCTGAGGCTTTTCAGCCCTTTTGGACGAGGACAATTGGGACCTGCCCGAGCCTGGGAAGGACCGAAACCTCGACTGTCCTTCCATGACAGCATTAATAGGGTAAGTCGCAATGCAGACATTGCGAGGTTACGGACGCCCCTGCGGCACAGATGTACCTGTGCTCAAGACCAGCTGTGCAAGAACAGCTGAAAAGCTTAGGGTGCCCATACGGCTGTAAATGCCGGAGCAACCGACACGCCGATAGCCTCATAGACAGATTTCAACCAGAGTCCATCTGTCTGTCAATGGCATCTGTAAGTGAAGTCCCATCTCCACTGCAACTATGGCTCTAGCCGCAAGCCTGGAGATTGGAGAATCCACCTTTGGACCCTGGGTCCAACGCCTGACCACATCAGGGGGAAAGTGATAACGTGTATCCGTAATACGTTTGGAGAAAACGCTTATCTGGGAAGCGTGGTGTTCCTGGACTGCTTCTCTGAAGTCAGCGTGGCCAGAACAATACTCAATATACGTTTGAGCTACTGAAATGGGACTTCTCCTGCTGTGAAGCTGACTCCTCCGCTGGGGGAGCTGAGGGAGAAAGATCCAACATTCCATTGATGGACGCTATAGGATCATGCCTTATGGCGTCACCATCCGGTGTATCCGGAGTGAGAGCTGTCAGGATCAAAGTCCTGATGAGCTATGTCTGCCTCATCATACAGAGAGCCTCCTGGGACCCCCCCCGGAGCACCGATTTTATTCCAAGTGAGGGTGGCCAGGGAGCAATGATCCAGATTGCCCATGGCCTGTCCGGACTGCAAGTCTCTATCCCCTTGCAACTCCGTCCCTGTCCTTGGACAGGGTTGAGAGGTGGTTCTTTTGGCCACGTCGAGTAGAGACCCCGGCTGACCAAGTGCTACAGGGGAGCATTGCACCCAATGGGGAGCAGTGCCGTGGAACAGTATCACATGCAGCAAAAACAGCATCGAAAGCCTGTGTTGCTTATATGCTGCTGCCGACTTATAGAGCCAAGAATGGCGACCGTACAGTGCAATGTATATCATACAAGCATAAAGTACAAATGAACACTGCAGCACATGCAATACAAGCAGCATAGAAAGCTTGCTTTTCTGCTGCTGTAGACTAGCCATCTAGGGGAATATAGCCCAGAATAGCGACCATACAGTGCAATGTATAGCATACAGGCATAAGTACAAATGAACACTGCAACACCTGCAATACAAGCAGCATAGAAAAAAACCTGTGCCTCAGCACCCTTGCTTTTCTGCTGCTGTAGTCTAGCCATTCTATGGCGAATATAGCCAAGACTAGCGACCGTACAGTGCAGTGTATAGCATACAAGCATAAATACACATGAACACTTCAGTACGTGCAATACAAGCAGCATAGAAAGCCTGTGCCTTAGCACCCATGCTTTCCTGCTGCTGATGTGTCGCCATCTAAGAGGGCATATAGCCCAAAATAGCGACCTATGCAGTGTACTTAAAATACAAATAGACAAACTGCGGTATTTAGTGTCAGCACCCCAGGTGCCGCTTACCGCCCGCCTATAAGCGGGTGTGTGGTCGCCCTAGTCCTGTTTGCCCAGAGTCCGTTCTCTCAGCTCGGGCTGCAGGAATGGCTGCCAGCGTCCTTCTCCAGCTCGTATGAGTAGGGGCGGGCCGTGGGCGTGCCCCAAGTCCGAGCGGGAAACCGGCGTCCCACAGTGTCTAGTGAGAGGGCTGGAGCATGTAAATAAGGCTCCAGCCCTCGGCGCTGCTGATTGTACAGCGTCTCTCCCCTACCCTGATTGACAGGGTGGGGGCGGGAACGAAGCTGAGCTAGGCCGCAAAAGCCGGGGACTGGATTTATAAGCGCCGCCGCCGTAAAAGCGCGGTCGGCGCTAAGTCCCCGGCGCACTACAAGTCCCAGCCGCGCCGCCGCTCCCGGAGCGTCCGGCGCGGTAGTTCCCAATAAATAAAGTCACTCAGCTAGGCTGCAGTGACTGTAACCCTTTACTGTCCCCGGCGCACTAGCACACCCAGCAAGTCTGGAGTGTGCTGTGCCTGTGTGTACGGGGACACAGAGTACCTGAATGGTGCAGGGCCATGTCCCTGAACGGCACTCCCGCTCCACATCCAGCAGGTTCAATGGGTCTGTGGATGGAGCCCGGCCTCAGGGCTTTGGGGCCGGTAAGATCCCACTTCCTCAGAGCCCCTCAGGGGGATGGGGAAGGAAAACAGCATGTGGGCTCCAGCCGCCGTACCAGCAATAGGTACCTCAACCTTACAAACCACCAGCGGGGTGAGAAGGGAGCATGCTGGGGGCCCTATATGGGCCCTCTTTTCTTCCATCCGATATAGTCAGCAGCTACTGCTGACTAAACAGTGGAGCTATGCGTGGATGTCTGACCTCCTTCGCACAAAGCCGAAAACTGGTGAGCCAGTGATCCCACTGGGGGTGTATAGCCAGAAGGGGAGGGGCCTTACACTTTTTAGTGTAATGCTTTGTGTGGCCTCCGGAGGCAGTAGCTATACACCCAATCGGCTGGGTCTCCCAATGGAGCGACGAAGAAAAGGATTTTTCTCAAGAAATTTCTTGAGTGAAAGATTAGCGCACCAGCGTTAAAAAACACACCAATAACACATGCGTTTTTGGTGCTTTTTTTTTACGCAGGTACCTGCAGGAAAGTAGTGACGTGCTCATTCTTTTTCTCAAGAAATTCTGCAGAAAGAATTCTCTTGAGAAAAAAAAAAAAAAACGCAGTGTGCGCACAGCTATTTTTTTTTTCCATAGGTTTTGCTGGGGAATGTCTGCAGAAAGGTTACAACCATTTTCTCAAGAAATTTCTGCAGCAAAAACGCGGGTAAAAACGCAGTGTGTGTACAGGGCCTTACGCTTTTTTTTTTTTTTACAGTCCATTTCTTCGGTTTGCATTATCCAGATGTTTTTGGCCAATTCATTGAGACTTTTGCACAAAAAAATTCAATTGTCTTCCAATAGTGTAATGGAGTGCAACGTCTAATTGTTTGTTTTTTGCTAAAATGACTATCAAACATATAAAGTTGAAAGTGATGCAAACAAAAAAGCATCATTTTGATTTGGTGTAAAATCCACCAACACAAAAAGAGACTAGAAAAAAAAAAAAAAAAAGTACTTTGTAAAGGCTGCAAAATAATGAATCAGGGGCTTTGAGTTCTATCAGAACTAATACACACACACACACACACACACACACACACACACACACACATATATGCACACACATACACACACGCACATATACGCACACACATATGCACACATACACACATATACATATGCACACACACACACACACACACACACATACATATGCACACACACATACACACATATACACACACACACACACACACACATACATACATATATATACACACACACACACACACACTATATGGCCCAATTTATCTTTTGTGATTAATTGAAGTAGCTTTTGTCTGGTGGTAGTCGCTAACTTCTTTGCGCCAACTTTTTCAAATGGCACCGATGGCTCAGTTTTGCGCTTTGTATTTGCCTTTAAATGTTTTATGACTTAATGCTAGTAAGTCACAAAAACTGGTTAAAGAATAAAAAAAGCGGTTGTCATTGAAACCTCATGCAGAAACCTTACTTTAAGCAGGGAAGGGATGGAGAGAAGTAGAAAAAAAAAAAAAGCAACATTTGGTAAAAAATAAAATAAAATAAAAAAAAAATCATGAATCTGTCTGAACTATCTCTATCTCTATCGCTAGCGTGGGTACCCGCCCCCATCTGTTGTGAGACACAGGCAAATCGCTGCCCGTGCCGCACAACATTGCTCAGACCCGTCACACTACTTACCTGTCTGGCGACGTCGCTGTGACCGGCGAACCGCCTCCTTTCTAAGGGGGCGGTTTGTTCAGCGTCACAGCGACGTCACAGCTGCGTCACTGACCCCGCCGACGTAACATCCCGCCCACCTCCTTCCTTCCGCATAGCTGCCAGGAGGCAGGTAAGGAGAGGTTCCTCGTTCCTGCGGTGTCACACGGAGCGATGTGTGCTGCCGCAGGAACGAGGAACAACCTCGTTACTGCTGCAGTAACGATTTTTGAGAATGGACCCCCATGTCACAGATGAGCGACTTTGCACGTTTTTGCAACGATGCAAAATCGCTCATAGGTGTCACACGCAACTGCATCGCTACAGTGACCAAATGTGCGTCAGAAATTCCGTGACCCCAACGAGTTCGCATTAGCGATGTCGTAGCGTGTAAAGCCCCCTTTAGGCTATGTGCGCACGTTTGCGTCGTGTCCCTGCAGAAATTTCTGCAGGGATTTGATAGCACATGTGCGCTTCAAATCGCTGCAGAAACACTGCGTAATGGATGCAGTGTTTCTGCAGAAAAAAAGCCGATATCATGCGCTTTGGATGTAGCGTCTCCCATAGACAGAGCAGGAGCTGCATCCAAATCGCTGCGCTCTCAAACACAACGTGCGCATGAATTATGCACAATCTTCATAGATTGTGCGGGGAACGCAGGTCGCATGCATTTACGCTGTGGTGCAATACGCAGCGTAAATGCATGAAATTCTGAAACGTGCGCACACAGCCTTAGGGCTCTTCTCCACTGGCGTTTTTTTTCTTTAAATTCCATCGCCTGGAAAAACGGATTGCAATCTGTCAAAGGGTTTCATATGATGCAGTCTCCATTTCCCAGTTTTTTCCAGGCTCTACACGGGCTCTCCTTGAAATCGCAGCATGCTGCGATTTGATGCGATTCTCAGCTCTCTCACCCCCATGCAATCCTATGGGGGTGAGAAAAAAAAGTCAGAATCCGGGTGGTATGCGCATGTGACATGGATCCTGACACTTGCATACCGCGTCAGACTGGCTACCGGAGAAATCTCCAATAAAACCAGTCCTGGCCGCGGTTACATGCACTGAACTCCGGAGCGGTCACCTGAGCAGCCTGAACAGCGAGCGCCGAGTGATTGATTCCCCGGCGATTGCTGTTCAGGTCAGCACAGCTGCAAACAGATCAGGCAGAATGCTGGAGCTCAGGTTACAGCTCTGGAGCTCAGTGCAGTTGACCGCGGCCAGGACTGGTTTTACAGGAGTTTTCTCCCGTAGCCAGTCCTACGCTGCTTACCTAAAAACTCACATAGCACTCGCATGACGCTCATGTCATACGGATGCTATTTGAGGAAAAAAAAACACACACCGTACGCAGATCACACGCAGGATACTCGACTCACATTTTGAGCCGAGTATCGCTGTGATTTTTTACACACCAATGGAGAAGAGCCCTTAAAGACAGTGCAAAAACTGGTACAAAACTTAGAGAGACTAAGACACCAATACTAGAGCTACTATAAATTGAGCAAATTAATTCGTAAAAGTGGAAAAACAACAAATGATGAAATGTGGGCCTCTTTTTCACCAGGTCATAATGTTGTACAAAAAAAATTAAATATCTGTCTCACTATATTATGGAGGCCAAGTAGTTTGGGTCAATTGTTTCAAGCAGAATTATGAATGCTGCTCTTGTTACGAATAACTAGTACGAATTGTACGTAGGAGGACACAGATCGAAATCAATGGAAAACTTTTAAGTAACATAAGATGTGACATTAAGTTTATATTTGTTACGTTCCTTGTAGAGTCCCGTTAAATTCGTCTCGCTACACTCCAATATGAACTTTATTTAACTCATTTAAACCAACAGTGTCACTGGAAAGGAAATCTACCAGATGCGGCTGCACTGAATCAGCACATTAACATGATGGAGCATTTCGAACCCTCTGAATGCCAAGAGATTCATTTCATTAATGGTCTGATGCCATGTGTAGGGTTTAAGCATTGGAGTAACAGCATACATCAGTATATATGACACCGAAATGAACTCAGCCGGTTTACGCAAATTCTTCTTTCAGGATGAGCTGTTCCGCAGCTGGAAAAACATAAGCGTGATTGCAGAATGAACCCAGGCTACTAACGGAGGGGCCTGAATCATAGAAAAGCCTTGGGGTAAAAGTTTTCTGATATGTGCGATTGAAAGAATTACCTTAACAGCACTGGTGTTATTCTGGGACCCTCTCACAATCACGGTAGCACCGTATACTCTTGAGCGCTGCTTGAATGAAACAGTTATGTTGTAGGTCTGGGAGATGTGCTGGATGGTGGGAGAGTTCGGATCTGGAATTGGCTGCAGAATTCCCGCTATGGGCAAGTCAAACATTAACACTAATGGCAGCAGCTCCTGCAGGATCGAGAAAAAAAAATGCAAAAATTATTATAGTACAGCATATACACACACACACACACACAAAAAAAAAAAAAAGTTAAGGTTACACTGTGGAGACGCATACTGTAAGGTTAACTAAAATAGGAATGCCAAGCTAACATCCACTTATTGGTTTAGCATTTTTTTGTAAGTTGTGATCGGTGGCGCAGACCTATTTTTGGAGATCTTCAGACAACAAAGAATATAAATTAACTGCGCAGCAAATGTAGGAGGAGGATTAACTGAATGTAGTAAGTACAAAAACAATTTATTTAGGTATATAGGGACAAGTAAAATGCTGAATTAGGGTGCTTTCACACATCAGTTTTTTGGCATCAGGCACGATCCAATGAAAAAACAGATACGACATATCCGGCGAAAAAAAACGATCAGTTGCATCAGTTTTTTCCATCAGTTCCTTCAGTTTTTTGACAGATCTGGTGTGATTCTGAGCATGCTCAATTAAAAAAAAAAAAAAAAAAAAAAAAAAAAAAAAAAAAAAAAAAAAAAAACGGATCCGGCGGTGGGATCCATTTTTTGCTGCATTACGCCGGATCCGGCGTCCATAGGCTTCCATTATAAAAACACTGTACGGCGCGATCTGGTTTTTTTTTCGTTTTTGTATCTGGCAAAAAAATTCACTTCAACATTTCATCCCACCGCCGGACATATAAATTTTGCCGGCAAAAAACGGATGAAACGCAAGGCCATCAGGCACAATCCGGCGCCAATGAAAGTCTATGGGGGAAAAATACGGATCCGGAGGCAACAGACGCCGGATCAGTTTTTTTTTTTAGTTTTTGCCGGATTGTGCCTGATGGCAAAAAAATGATGTGTGAAAGCAGCCTTAGCTACAATTCCACAAACACATGGGCTAATTTTCCGGTATGTCCACACAGGATAGTTCTGCAGTGTCTGGATGAGATTTCATCAAAATCTGAACCACATTGTTGGTATTGTAATACGCACATAATCTGGAAAATTTGCTGTGTATCTGACCCATGAGGACATACACTCCAGGGGTATCCCCGAAATATCCATAATGCAGCAGGACTAGAGAAGATTCATTTACAAATGTACAAAGACCAAGGTGCTTGTTTGTGTCCTTCCACTAAGTTAATTGGAAGGAGTGGGAAGAGTGTCATACCCCACTGATGTCAGATTATAGGCCTATGCTAAAAGGCTAGTCCTTCAATGTGTCCTCCTGAATAAACAAGTTTAAAGGGAACCTGTCAGGTCCAATATGCACCCGGCACCATGAGCAGTTCTGGGTGCATATTGCTAATCCCTGCCTAACTGTCCCTGTATATACTACATAAATACAGATCTTTAAAAAAAAAAAAAAAAATAATTCTAAAGATAGTTTATCATAGGCTAATGAGGCCAGGGACCAGTCACAAGGGCGTGAGTTTCCTTGGCTAGTTGGGCCACAAAGCATGTTAGCATGCCCCTGTGGGTGTACCAATATGCTAATGAATGTACTGCGACACTGCACACACCTCACTATTGATGGCGGCCTTCAGAAAATGGATGAGTACAATCGGGAGTCCCGGGACTTCCAACTTGTGCACTAAACTGATGCCAAGTGTAAGCTTCCCGGCTTCAGTGAGGTATAGTGTGCATGACCGGAAGTGCTGGAACTTCCGGTCATGCACAGTGCACAACCATCCACCGCCGGCCGCCATCAAGAGGTATTTGCGGCAACGCTACGAATTCATTAGTATGTTAGTGCGTACACGGGTGTTCTAACAAGCTTTATGGGCCAACTAACGCCTTTGTGACTAGTCCCTGGCCTCATTATCATAATAAACAATCTTTAGAAATACTTTTTCTAAAGATCTTTATCTATGCTAGTGTATACAGGGACAGTTAGGCAGCGATTACTAATGTGCACCCAGAACTGCTTGTGGTTCTGGGTGCATACTGGACCTGACAGGTAAACAAACAAAAATAGAATAAACAGATTTAGTCTGAACCCACAGATCCATATTGTAAAGTCTTTGCTTGGCCTGCAATACCCATACGGATTGCAGGTCTCATGACCTGAACATGTAAGTTTGGGTCACTTGGCCACAGGTGGTCCAAAGTGGTGAGGGCCGAGCATGGACTGTGTAATACAGACATGTAAATACATATTTTTCCACTGAAATTAATATGAATGGTTTCCAGTGGGGCAGCTGCTCAAAACTGTATCAGAAACAGAGCAATATATAGACCAGTAATGTTTGGTAGTGAGAAATACAGTGAAAATATACAAATCTGAAAACACAGCATTGCTAACAAGCCACAGAGTAGACTGAAAAGTTGTTTTTCTTACTTTTTAATGACTATATGACTGAGTGGTGCGGTGCACAAGATGTGGCCAAGGAATGTTAGATGGGACATAAATGCCAGATCTAAAGCAAATAATCTTTCAATACTTCTGCCTGTGTGTACTTTAGCAGTCAGCAGGCGATCAGTAATAAATGATGAATGAAATAACTGCATGCAGGAAGGTGGTTTAGTCTGGACTATAAGAAGTCTCAAACATTGATGAGTTGAAAACCACAAAGCAATGGAGGAAATATGAAATATGTCACTGAAACAGCCAAACCATTATAGAAGGGGGGTTCTTTTCCAAAGCAGCACAATGGTATTCACCCGGCCAAAGAAACCAAAGACTCTAATCAGATGTTATAGGGCATCAGTGCACTGAACCAGGATGCTCGGCTCCAAATCATACTGGAAAATCTGATGTTTACTTTAAATGCCAGGAAAAAAAAAAAGCAATGCAAAAACCTTTAGAGCTTAAGATAGATCTTGAGATTTACAAAAAAAAAAAAAAAAAAAAAAAAGAACAACTATTAAGTTAAAAGGGAACCAATCACCAGGATTTTCCTATATAAGCTAAAGCCAGGCTGATTCTCTACATAACTGTCGTGAGCAGTTCGGATGTTTATGTATTGAAACCCAAGAAAGTAAAGTTTATAAAATCATCAGCTTCATGATTGACAGCAGCTGAGGAGCAGATAATATTTGGGGGTATTCATACTTATCCCCTCCCCCTGTTAGAATTAGCATAAGTATTATACAATCGATTTACATTTTCACTAGCAGGACCTCTGTGAGGTCATACCCATGTCACCAGAATGGGTCTATAAATTCCCCCAGCTAGTATCTCATCCTCAGCTGCTGTCACTCAAGAAGCTGATGATTTTGTCAACTTTACTTTCTTGGATTTCAAAACCTAAACATCCGAGATGGCCACTAAAGGTATGTATAGAATCAGCCTGATAGTGCCAGTACTGCACTGGCTTTAGGTTATATACGAAAATCCTGGTGATTGGTTCCCTTTAAAGTAAAGTAATAGTATAAGTAGTAATCACTATTGTATGTCTGTATTGTATGGCTGGTATAGTCTCTGGTAATTGTTAAAAAGAAGATTTCTAAATCTGATTATCAGCCTATAAGAGTGAGGTTAGATGTGAATATTAATATAAAATGCTATATGCTTATTTACTATAATTTGAGGTATTAACCAATATTATTATTACACCTACTACATATATACTACAAGTATAGGATCTTGGAGATGGGAATAACCATTTAACTATAGGGCTAACTAGTATTCACTGGAAATATAGTCTAGTAGAAAACAGGCATTACACCAGGAGGAAGGGGCTGCACATATCCGTCAGTATTTGCGTGAAACTTGTGCAAGGAGAAGGGGGGGAGGATACCGCTGAACACTTGCCAAAATTAATAGAAAAATGACAACTTACTCTCACCCGCCTATTGGTGTTAGAGATTGTAGAGGGGAAGTGGTTGAACACAGGGTGGCAGTGGAAAGAGGGGAAAGTATATTGGAGGAAAACACGGAGAGAAAATTATTAGTACTGGCGCTGCACTGACACATGGAAGCGAGAAGACAGCAACATCCTGGACTCTTAGGCTATGTGCGCACAGTGCGTTTTTTGGGTGCGTTTTTTTGGGCTCAAAACTGCATGACTATGCTTCTCCAGCAAAGTCAATTAGTTTTCATTTTTGATGTCCGCACACAACTTTATATTTTTTTTAAGGCAAGTCTTTGAGCTTAAAAAACCCCCCCAAAACTGGGTATGTCAATTCTTTCCTGCGTTTTTCCCCCTTGCAATGCATTGGAAAGAAGGGAATTTTGTTTACTTACCGTAAATTCCTTTTCTTCTAGCTCCAATTGGGAGACCCAGACAATTGGGTGTATAGCTACTGCCTCCGGAGGCCACACAAAGTATTACACTTAAAAGTGTAAACCCCTCCCCTCTGCTATACACCCTCCCGTGCATCACGGGCTCCTCAGTTTTGGTGCAAAAGCAGGAAGGAGGAAACTTATAAATTGGTCTAAGGTAAATTCAATCCGAAGGATGTTCGGAGAACTGAAACCATGACCAAGAACAGTTCAATCTGAACAACATGTGTACACAAAAGAACAAACAGCCCGAAGGGAACAGGGGCGGGTGCTGGGTCTCCCAATTGGAGCTAGAAGAAAAGGAATTTATGGTAAGTAAACAAAATTCCCTTCTTCTTTGTCGTTCCATTGGGAGACCCAGACAATTGGGACGTCCAAAAGCAGTCCCTGGGTGGGTAAAAGAATACCTCGGTAAAAGAGCCGTAAAACGGCTCATTCCTACAGGTGGGCAACCGCCGCCTGAAGGACTCGCCTACCTAAGCTGGCATCTGCCGAGCGTAGGTATGCACTAGATAGTGCTCCGTGAAAGTGTGCAGACTCAACCAGGTAGTCGCCTGACACACCTGCTGAGCCGTAGCCTGGTGCAGCAACACCCAGGACGCACCCATGGCTCTGGAAGAATGGGCCTTCAGCCTTGAAGGAACCGGAAGCCCAGCAGAACGGTAGGCTTCAAGAATTGGTTCCTTGATCCACCGAGCCAAGTTGACTTGGGAGCTTGCGACCCTTTACTCTGGCCAGCGACAAGGACAAAGAGCGCATCCGAGCGGCGCAGGAGCGCCGTACGAGAAATGTAGAGTCTGAGTGCTCTCACCAGACCTAACAAGTGCAAATCCTTTAAACGTTGGTGAACCGGATGAGAACAAAAGGAAGGTAAGAAGGTATCCTGATTGAGATGAACAGAGGATACCACCTTCGGGAGAAATTCCAGAACCGAGCGCAGAACCAGCTTGTCCTGGTGAAACACCAGGAAGGGGGACTTGCATGACAGCGCTGCTATGTCAGACACTCTGCGGAGTGACGTGACTGCACTAGGAAGACCACCTTCTGCGAAAGGCGTGAAAGCGAATATCCCTCATTGGCTCGAAGGGTGGTTTCTGAAGAGCCGGTATCACCCTGTTCCGATCCCAGGGTTCTAGCCGACGCTTGTAAGGAGGGACTATGTGGCAAACCCCCTGCAGGAACGTGCGTACCTGAGGGAGTTTGGCTAGACGCTTTTGAAAAAAACACAGAAAGCGCCGAAACTTGTCCCTTAAGGGAACCGAGAGACAACCCCTTTTCCATTCCGGATTGAAGGAAGGACAGAAAGTGGGCAAGGCGAATGGCCAGAGAGTAAAACTCTGATCAGAGCACCAGGATAAGAAGATCTTCCACGTCCTGTGGTAGAACTTGGCGGACGTTGGTTTCCTGGCCTGTCTCATAGTGGCAATGACCTCTTGAGATAACCCTGAAGACGCTAGGATCCAGGACTCAATGGCTACGCAGTCAGGTTGAGGGCCGCCGAATTCAGATGGAAAAAACGGCCCTTGAGACAGCAAGTCTGGCCGGTCTAGTAGTGTCCACGGTTGGCCTACCGTGAGATGCCACAGATCCGGGTACCACGACCTCCTCGGCCAGTCTGGAGCGACGAGGATGGCGCGGTGGCTGTAGGATCTGATCCTGCGTAACACTCTGGGCAGCGGTGCCAGAGGAGGAATACGTGAGGCATGGAAACTGCGACCAATCCTGCACTAATGCGTCTGCCGCCAGAGCTTTGTGATCTTGAGAACGTGCCATGAATGCCGTGACTTTGTTGTTGTGCCGGGACGCCAATAGGTCGACGTCCGGCTTCCCCCAGCGGCAACAAATCTCTTGAAACACGTCCGGTCGAAGAGACCATTCCCCTGCGTCCATGCCCTGGCGACTGAGAAAGTCTGCTTCCCAGTTTTCTACGCCCGGGATGTGAACTGCGGAGATGGTGGAGGCTGTGGCTTCCACCCACAGCAGAATCCGCCGGACTTGCTGGAAGGCTTGCCGACTGCTTGTGCCGCCTTGGTGGTTGATGTATGCCACCGCCTTGGCGTTGTCCGACTGAATTCGGATCTGCCTGCCTTCCAGCCATGGCTGGAACGCTTTTAGGGCTAGAACACTGCCCTTATCTCCAGAACATTGATCTGGAGGGAAGACTCTGCTGAGTCCATGTACCCTGAGCCCTGTGGCGGAGGAAGACTCCCTGACAGACTCGCGTCCGCCGTGACCACAGGCCAGGATGTGGGCAGGAAGGATTTTTCCTTTGACAAGAGTGGGAAGAAGCCACCACTGAAGGGAGGCCATGGCTGCCCGAGAAGGAGCAACGTCCTTGTCGAGGGACGTCGATTTGCTGTCCCATTTGCGGAGAAAGTCCCATTAAAGTGGGCGCAGATGAATCAGCGCAAACGGAGCTGCCTCTATTGCTGCCACCAACTTCTCTAGGAAGTGCATGAGGCGCCTCAAAGGGTGTGACTGGGCTCGAAGGAACGATTGCACCCCTGTCTGTAGTGAACGCTGTTTGTCCAGCGGAAGCTTCACTATCGCTGAGAGAGTATGAAACTCCATGCCGAGATATGTCAGTGATTGGGCCGGTGTCAATTTTGACTTTAGGAAAAATTGATGAACCACTCGAATCTCTGGAGAGTCTCTAGAGCCATGTTCAGGCTGTGCTGGCATGCCACCCGAGAGGGGACCTTGACCAGCAGATTGCCTGAGAGAGTAGGACCGCTACCACAGTTGTCATGACCTTGGTGAAGACCCGTAGGGCTGTCACCAGGCCGAAAGTTAGTGCCACGAACTGAAGGTGTTCGTTCCCTATGTCGAAGCGCAGGAAGTGCTGATATTCTGATACAATCGGCACGTGGAGATAAGCATCCCTGATGTCGATTGATGCTAGGAAGCCTCCTTGGGCCATCAAAGGCGATGGCAAGCGGAGAGATTCCATCCGGAACCGTCAGGTTCTCTGTCCGTTGAGCAGTGTGAAGTCCAGAACGGGGCGG